>NC_136906.1:72539396-72861645 GCF_949606895.1 Notothenia rossii
ATGGAAAATTGCTCCGGGGTTGTTCAGACTTATTCAGGGTATACATCCTGTTCATCCTGACTCTCCTGGGTTATAATATGAGAGAAAGAAACTGCGTACCTTATCTTACCAAATGATGGTCTGAAATCAATGCCTTTGTTTCTATTCAAATCAATCTTACACGTTGTGTGCATTAAATGACACCTGAATATTACCAATTTTTATTTCGAGCAGGTATTTCTATTGTAGACAAATATAATATATAAGTAATAAGTAGAAACAAGCTTCTTTAAAAAAGACTGATTATAAGCAGATGTAGATGAGGTTAGATATTGGTTTGTAAACGGCTTTGAAGCACTGAAATCAGACTTTTCGGCCGGTGCCATCTTGGATATTTGGAGCCAGGATTGACATGATAGGGTGGAGCAAAGCACAACTAAACACTTTAAAATGATTACTTTCCGACAATTCGAAATGTTTCAATAACTTCATAAACAAAAAACAGACCGTAAAAGGGTTTATGTTCTAAGACAAAAATACAGAGCGCACCCACCGAACTTCCCCAACATCCCTGACCTGTCAATCAGCTAGCCACCGTTTGTAGCACTTCAGCATTTTACTTCACTTTTTAGGCTCAGAGGTTGCAGCCTGGGCTAGAAGCCTCTGATCACGTTACTAAAATGTGTAATCACATCTACTGATGACATGCTAACTCGCCAGTTATTTTTGCTGACCCAGGACTCTTTTCCCAATCACATAACACAATGAGGTTCTGAATCATATAAAATGAGAGGCGCAGAGGAGCAGATTTGTGATACATGTGCTGAGTCGGCTGTCAGCTGACAGAAGTTAACATGATCTAATAAACCTGTATTTTTAACAAAGTACCTTCTATCAAACAAGCAGCAGAGTCCAGCTCTCATGACATGCATTTCTTCCGTCCAGCGGGGAGAATCTGTCAGAATCTGAGAAACTAGACGGAAGTAACTTTATGTAAAGCTATGTAGCCGAAAACTCTTGAAAACTGCACATCCCACTTGTTTTCCTGTTAGACTTTCATCTTTTATTGTTGTTTTTAAGCCAAACAAGAGGAGCCTTGAGTCCACTCCGTCAACGGAAGAAATACCATCAAAATCTCTTAGCAGCCTCAGCAAAGTGGAACGCTGGTATTTGCCGGCTCCAGTGAGAGAGAGAAATGGAAATCTATTTCAATGTCAGAAATGCTAAAGGCTAGACATATCTTAATACTAGATGGCATTTTTGTGAAGCAAATACAAATAGAACCACACTACAATAGATACATTACCAACCCCTTAACAGCAGACCACTTCTAAAATAAATCCAAATGATGGCACTGGTGATAAAAATGTCCCATGCCACCTAAAGTCATTATTTCCAAGGTATTTCCCTTAAGTTATTTTGGTGGGATTGTTGGCAGTAAGCACATTAAAACAAGATTGATGAATGTTAGTTTTTCAATGTTGAAAACTGGAACCTCAAACTGTATTATATAACATACATATTTGTACTGCTGAATTTTTAACCCAAACCATCTAGCGGTCTTATTCCAAATTGTATGTGAAAGCTGATATTTTGCGATGTAATAGCAATAGGTTTTCAAAACCTGATGTTTGGAATAATTTCTCAGAAGTCACAAAATGACCATTTCATCTATTTCCAATCTGCATGTTCCATCAAATAATTGTAATGACAAGATTTAAACCGGGGAGTTCATAAGCATTCATTTGCACTAAGTGTAAGTTAATATGACAAAGGATCATATTGCAGAAAACATGTCACTACTTTGCGTACTGTTAACACTTTGCGTACACCTCAAACCCAATTCTAGTTGTTGTGCTGTCAGTGGCTGCTCAGCACTCATATTTTTCAGCTTGGCATCAAACTTCCAAAGACAAATGTCTAAAAAATACTGCATTTTAAATTGAAGCTGCCTGCCTAAGGGGATTGGGAGATGAAAGAAATCACAATGCTTCATGTTGCTTTGCTTGACTATCTGTGTCCTGATCCCAGTTTGAAGAGACTGAGTGACAAGCTGCCCGGATACAGCGGCGTGAGTGGAGAGTTGACACCACTATTATTTATTCATCCGTGTGTTTATAAGTCTTATTGGTAGGGATGTCCCGATCACCTTTTTTTGCTCCCGATCTGATTCCGATCATTTGTTTTTGACAATTTGCCGATACCGATTTTTCCCGATCCGATCTTTATGCAATATATTAAGAGTAAAAAAAGAAAAAAAGCATTCAAGTTGTCCCTTAAGATTATTTTTTTATTTAAATTGGATATTCTATCCAACATGGATATAGCTTCTTTCTTTCACAGCAGCATTGGATCAGTTCAGTTGTGCAGCATTGGATCAAAACAAAATAAAGCTTTCAGTACTCGTTAGCTTACTGCTATAATTAGACACTGCGCCCTGCCCACTGTGTTGCCAGATTTGAGAGAAATAAGCAGGTCTATGAAGACAAGCCCCAAAGAAGCAACACATACATGATGTTCTGTAATTTGAAACCAAACTAAGGCCTCAGGATGACTTTAAGACTTGAATATAGTCATTTTTGTTTTGTAACATTGAATACAACATTTAAAAAAAAGTATTTAAAAAAAAAGAAAAAAAAGAAATCCCGATCCCCGATTTTTTTTCTCCCGATTCCGATCTTTTGAAAATCACGTGATCGGCTCCGATCCCCGATCACGCGATCGGATCGGGACATCTCTACTTATTGGAATTAATTTTCTTTCAAAGCTCAAAGAACTTCCTTACTGGTTGGCATGAGCTTGCACGTGTTTGTGTGTGCCCGAATATATTTATGAATGTCCGTGTGTGTGTGTGTGTGTGTGTGTGTGTGTGTGTGTGTGTGTGTGTGTACTGGCTTGTTGGTGCCTCTTGGGGCCATAACAACACTTCTAAAATACACAAGAGCTCTGCACAACCCAGGAGAGAATTACATCGCCGCTGGTGTTTTTCAAGGCGCTGAGGACCATTGTGAGAGCACTTCTGTCCGTCTGCTCATGTGTCTGCATGTGTGTCTGCATGAATTTGCTGTGTGTGTATGTATGCTCATGCAGACGTGTGCAAGTAGCTACCAATTATGCCTCCATATATGCATAAATCATCACTATCACATAAAACTAAGCAAGAATCAGCTTTTATCTGCAGGGTGAGATGGCGGAGGTTGTGAAGCCGCATGTTTTTGTCAAAGTTTGTCAGGCTGTATAGATGTCACCCGGCCTCAGGCAGAACTGACTGGTCATTCAGCACACCTCAGAACTGACAGCCCTCCTTTCATATCAAATACCAACTCCTCATCACAGAGCAACATCCCGCTGGGGGAATTTCTGGTAGGATGAGAGGTGCTTTTAGTTCAGAAAATCTGCCCCGAAGCTTTACCTTTTAATTGAAGAACGCGCACCTCGACACACTCCTAAGCACACATATCGGTACACCAGGGCACCGCAGTTTAAATTATGGTAATAATTCAAAGTAATTACCAGCGAGAGATGTCTGAAAACTCCCTTTAAAGCACCTTTTTCAGCCAAACACCCGCTCTCAGACATAATTACTGCAAGCACTCAGGGTACATTAAAGGAGAGGCTGAGAAAGATTCACACGTATACATTATGTATATGTATTCAATAAATGTCATATTCTGGCCTTTTATATGATGCTGCGTGTCTCTTATACAAAGACACAAAGTCAATGGTTGACTAAAGCTCTGATATTGGCAGCAGATATGGCAGCTGCATGTCAAAGGGGTTGCCATGGTGACTGGGCACAGTCGGCTCAGCCATCCCCTCCTCCCTCCTTCTCCGTGTCTCTCCCTCACTCTATCTCTTTCTCTCACTTTATTTGCTCCTAGTTATTTTGTCTCATTCCAGCGGACGGCTTTATATTACCGTGCTGCTTTGTGGAAGAACACGACAAAAGCAGAATGTTCCTGGACTTTTAAAGAACACCATGACGCTTGTCATTAACGTATAGGAACACACATTTTTCTGCCATTCCTAACACGTCTGCAGGATAGCGTTCGCTGTCTCTGGCATGTTGTGGCTTGTTCCCTCAGAACACCATAATTGGGGGGGGCCAGAGCGAGGCCAGAGCAGATAATCACATCCTGACAAGAGAAATTATCATGTTCAGCAGCAGAGCAGGGCTGTTGCGTGTCTCAGACACAAATGTCACACTGCTTTCTGCCCCCCCCCCCCCCCCCCCCGCCTTGCGTGCCGAGGTCATCAAGTCCCTCTGTGTTAATTGCTTTCCCTTGGACTTTGTGCACTCTGATGGTGCAGAACCCCTTTAAATTCTCCTCAGATCACGGGCAGCACAGCTCTATATCCTCTGAGAGTTTACAAAGTCCCTGCTTTCTTGGCTAAACCCCACTCTCTGCTTCTGAGCAGGACTTAACCCGCTCCATTTATTCAAAGTCTTCTTTTCCTTCACTGTATTCGCAGGCCTGTCATTAATGCCATCTACCATGGTCTTTAACCCGCTTGTTAACACAGTCGATTAGTTCAGAAAGGGCTAGTAGAGGATAGCACGGAGGCAGAGCATAATGGCTAAATGTCAGACATATTCTGTCTGCAGTGTGAGCTGTAATGAGAGTGAGGGAGCTCTGAAAATAGGAGCTATTGCTTGTAATGGGAGTCTCACGCAATGACTCAATGGGTTCTTTGTCTTGCTGAGCTCCCATACAGGAGCACGGTAACACACAAGCGTGCACACACACACGGGCACACTGACGTTTAGACAGAGAGACACACAAACACACGGGAACATGGAAGGCTTTCATTTCCAGTCTCGCAATCAGTGCACACACAGTGACTCACACACTAAAATAAAGTGACACACACATTCATTTTGTAAGCACAGCCATGGAAATATACCACACAATACACATACTTTTGAGTATGTGAACCATATTATGCACAGCTTCAAATTAACTCAGCTCACATAATCCCTCCCCAATTTTTTCCCTTTCGTTCAGACAGACGCAGCGTGCTCAGAAAGGTCTTTCGTCTTTTACAAATGAGGCTTTGGCTTACAGAGGACGGTGTTGAGAACAGAAAGGTAAAATGAACTGCCACAGAGAGTCTTTGGGAAGAGAATGAGTGGTTCAGCAAGTCGGCAGTACTAATCGCCCCCATGTTGCTCATGTCCGCAGACAGCACAGTGTGTAACAAAACACTCCTATGTGCTCAGGACCCAAAGTTTTTGAGGACGCACTACACAAAATGTTTGGAAATGGGATATGTTTTTTTTTTTAAAAAGCAGTCCTTCGAAAAGCTGTCCACAGGATTAACGTCAGATCTCGTCAGACCACAGTCTCAAGCTGGGTGACTTTATCGTAATACACCCTACAGTATTTTTAGCATCGGTGGACCCAGTCAGAGTCAGACTCCTCTATACCAACTGCATGACTGATAAATAATATTTGGCACAAGTTTTTTATCACACCACTGATTTCAAAATGTTTTCATATCCTTGGGCTGAGAACATGTTCTCACCTTCAGACTGACTGACAGCTGCTGATGAAAGGGTAAACAGCCTGGAACTGAAAATAATCATCAATGGTCATTCCGGCAAGGCAAGTGTATTTATATAGCGCCTTTCAACACAAGGCAATTCAAAGTGCTTTACAAAAACGAAAAACATTAAGAAAATGGCATTTAAAAACAGCCATTAAAAAAGATAATAAAACAAACATTCAAAGGAAAAATACATGAATAAAAGTTACAGTGCAGAAAAGTCTTCAGCCTGGATTTAAAAGTAGTAAGAGTAGTAGTAATTTTAAGGATTACTTTGCTGTCCTGTTATAGAGTGGGGATTCAATTACTAACAATAGCAAAGATATTTACAAAATTGTGTTAATACTGTAATAGAAATTAGAGCAAGAAATTCTGACAGTTTAGACTAACTGCATGGTACTTTGAAATGATCTTTCATACCTCATTCACACCAACGCAACTCCGGTTCAAGCTCCGTGCTAGAGCTTTTCAGGTTCAGAACCGGTTCTTCGGTTTAGCTCCGGCTCTTTTCACACTGCCCAGAGTCCGACTGGTGCTGCGTCATTGCGTCATCGTTTGCGTCATGACGTCACCGTTTGCGTGCCTGCTTCATAAAGCCAAACCCGCGGAAACCCCTCACAGCTCACACCGACAACAACAACAATGGCCGATTGTGCTCCAGCTTCCTCTGTACCTCTTCAGAAGACCAGATTCCCAGTAGGTAGCTGGTCTCTTCAGTGGACCACTGCTGCTTGTTAAGTTTCTCCATCGTTCTGTACAAACTGGATAAAACGCCAGCTTTTTGTTGTTGTTCAGGAGTTGATCTGCCCCTGCCCCTGCCCCTGCCCCCGCCTCGACGTAAGCGTGACGTATGTGGTGCTTTTGCTCTGGCCGGACAATTTTTTGGTGCTTGAAACGAACCGGATTCCGGAGCTAAGAGGCTGCTCCGCTGCGGTGTGAACAGGAAAACCCGTTGCTTTTCAAGCTCCAGCTCCGAACCGGCCCTGAAACACCGTTGGTGTGAATGAGGTATTAGAGGAGAGTACTGAAAAAACTTAGTATGGAGCCTCGAGTGCCTCTTAAATTTATAATGTTAGTTACAAAAACTGACTCTGCATTCTTACACTCCTTTAAGGGTAATTACTTTGCCAAAAAATGCACAACAAACCAAGTTAAACATGAACTTGGCTGATCTTTTACAGACACCACAAACATATTGTTACTTATTTTGGCCATCATACAGCCCTAATTCAGGGACAAAGCTAGTCAAATGTTGCTTCAAACAATATTATTTATGATCGTGATAATAAACATATTTTGTTTTTACAAATCAAGCAACTTTTTAATCAACTAATTCAACCTCTGTAGCACATCCTTAGTTGTTCTTGTCTTAAAAGCCTGCTACAAACTGAACTAGGGTTAATATATGCTGGTGGGATTTATATCCAGCAGGCACAAACAGGATTTGTTTTGTGTTTATGTGGGACAAGAGTATTTGAAGATGCTAATCTGTTTCTGTGTTCACTGTGCTGTGTTCCAAACATTGCCCCATTCCTTCCAATAAAAGTTGTTCACTGGCCACATACTGTATGCCAAGACACTCTGAAGGCTTCTGTGATGTTGGGCCGATAGTAGATTTATATCAGCATTCTAATCAGGCTGAAAAAAAATTATATTCTAGCAGGGCTATTTTCTTTTTCTTGGACCTAACAGAAACATTTTGAGTAGCAATTACTAAATTTGAACCAATCCATATCTCACCCAAAGGCCTACCCACTAAAGGGTTTAATCGATGTCTCAAGTTTGTGCAGCTGTAGTGCTTAAGTGTGTGAGTTGATGAGCAGTATTGTCATACTGATATTCTGTACAAAGTGTGAAGTCCACTGAGACAAATGTAACATTTGTGATATTGGGCTATATAAATAAACATTGATTGATTGATTGATTGATGAGCGTTCAAAAAGGTGTAAAAGGGGAAGAACGGGACCCCCACACATTGCTGGGAGATAACACTTACCATTAAAACAGAAAGCGAAAAATCCATACCTCCATTGACGTATGCATTTCACAATTGCTGCAGTAGGACCTTTTATTTTGCATCTATCAATGTCAAGACGACCAAGGTGCTTACGAGACTTAACATCATCCCAGCTCGTGCCTCGCAGAGTAGACTATACATAAACATATGACTTCCTATGTGTTTCTTTGATCTAACATGACACGTTGTGCAGTATCTTGTGAAATGCATTTTTCATTTAATGAATAATTGATGTATATAATTAAAGGTTAAGCATTTAATAACATCGCATATATTGGTTCAATAAAATCTTAAAGTGTCCCTCTAGCAGCTACCATTGACAAGCTGATCTCATGTTTCTTTATTCATCAAGGCACATTATATAAGGTTACATGTTAATGCCACAGTCCTGGTAAACCTTCATACAGATTTCTTACCTTGGCAATTCATGCTCTATTTGTTTACATTCTGTGAAGGCAGGTCAACCAAGTTTCTATATGTCAACGATTTAGCTCTGAATAATGTGAGGCACTCCGGAAAGTCTGCAGTTATGAGGGCTCACAAAGAGACTACATAGTGAAGTGGAAAAGTCTGCTTTAGAGTGACCATGCACTTTACAGTTTGACAGTGGAATAGCTCTGAGGCACATACACATTAATTATAACTGAAGTAGTATGCATGTAAGCTTAGCTGCAGACACCATTGAACTGTCTTTTTAAAGTGTCTACATTGCAATGTCTTTTAATTCTTTGCTGCCAGAAATGTTACCTTTTGATCGAGTGCAACTGTGAACCAACAAGCCTGTAATACTGAAAACATGGCATTGGAATCAAACACTCACAGTGCCCGAGTGTGTCACATGCAGTTTCAACAACTAGTGCCTGAAGGCTTTGCTTCCTGTGGACAAGGCATGACTTCCTACTTCCCTCCCACCATCTGCAACATCTCCAGCACAGCGTGTGTGTCCGAGAAAAGCACCCACACAACAGGGGGAACTTATTGTGAAGCCATTGGCAGCCATGACAGGTAAGGTGGACGATGAGGAAGGCAAATGGAGAAAAATAGAAAGAGTTGCAGCAGAACCAGCATCAACGGACCAATTTAGCAAGGAATTGATAAGTGATTCCCAGGACTCGACCCCCTGCTCGGCCCTCTTTAGGCGCAGCAGGACAAACGTTCTAGCTTCAGCCAGCCCACCTGCTTGGACAGGTGCCACGCTGGTAGAACACGAAGCAATACGTTTCTCTCTCCTGGGGGCCTCCATATCAGATGCAGTCCCATACTAAGAGGCCCGCGGGGTTTCCTCCACCATCCCCGAGCCACTTGGCAATGATGTATCCAACACAGGATCTATCAAGCCACTCACATGGTATTCCCAGTGTGTGCAGGCAGGAGAAGTGTGTTATTTGTCAGACTTCTTGGGTAAAAAGGGTTAAAAAAAAACATCTATTAAACTTTAGTACCTCCGTCTCCAGACTTCGGGGCCTATTTCTAGCGCTAAAGGCTGTGAGCGGCTTCTCTAAGCAGGCTGTGATTGTCAGATGGGCCGATAACCCCTTCTGCCTCCTCTCTCAGGATCTGTCAATCACCATGGGGCCTGGAAGCCCCAAGGAGCAGAGGAAGCCACACAGCCAGAAGGCAAGAGCGACACACACGAGAAGAGCTAGAGACAGAAACACACACGCAGTGAGTGACAGCAGTTGAAACCTACTTTGGAGCCATTAGAGGTCCAGCAGGCTGAACTCAATCGAAGCCTGTTTCAGCATTTCTGATCATTAAACTAATGCGCAGAGTTAGGGTTGGGACTCCATCCCCCGTTGTCTCCATTAATCTATTAGTGTTTATTGACTGGTCTAGTTTCTTGCTTGGAGATAATCATGTTTTACCAACGCGTCCCATTTACTCTTCCTTGCTTTGCTGATTTGACAGAGTTGCTATTTGCTGAGAAAGGCTCACATCCACAAACTGTCACTGTGTGTTCATACTCCGTGTCCTCTGCACATCCTAATACAGATGATGAGAGTGTGTACCGAGGCCTGTCTAAGCTGCTTAGCAAGAACCCATGTGATGGTTTGGGATCAATAGATTATCGAGATATAATTAAACAAAGAAGAAAGGTTCAACTAGTTTTTACTTCGTGCAAATAATCACGTTTTTTCAGTGACTTACTCTCTTGTTTACATGTTGATTTATATGTATGCGTTTCCTTGAAACATACTTCATAGTAATGTAGGTATTTGTATGGATATAATAAAAGCAAAGGGCACAAGTCAGTGTTTACAGTACACGAACTGCAATCGATTACAGTTGCCAACTTTCTTGTCAACGAAAAAATGAAAAATCTGTACATGCAACTCCGCCTGCCGACTCCTACTCTGAACAGCAGCAGCAGCAGCAGCAGCAGCACAGGGTGATTTCAGCAAATGAATGGTTGCACACTGCTGTCATGACGCCTGCCCCCTTCATCAAACTCTGATGACAGGATCGTGAAAAAAAAACCGAGACAGGATTATACAAACAAGGTGGAGGTGTGATGTGGTGTCAGAGCAAAATCAAATAATTGTCAACATGTGTAAGGTGCCTACGAGTAATTATGGAATATGCAAGTGTATAAATGCATGTGAATCCAAATCAAGCGCATGACTACTTACCTATTCAAGTGATTTATTGATGTGTATGTTTAGGAGCATTTGAGGGCATCCGTGCATGTGGGAATGTGTACGTCTCTTTAGTATTTGTGTGTGAGACAGTTATAAATGTGGCGAGAGGGAGGTAGCAGAGGAGAGTGATGGATTGTCTGTGCGCTGCAGGCTGAGTCTCCAGGGAGGAACACAGCTACATCCTACCAGGGAGGGACATCTTAGAGTAATTGGGTCACTAGTACTGGGTTGAGAGTTTCCATCAACCATGCTTTTAAGCGAGAGGGTGTCATCGAAGGTAAGTCGAAAGAAGAAAGAAAGCGAGGTAATAAGAGTGATAAATAATGAGAATGTGGTCTGTGTGAAAGAGAGGCCGAGGAGAGCAGAAAACCAGAAGCAGAGCAATACAAACAGGCAGCAGAAGCACGGCTGGCAAGAAATATGCCGTTATTTTGTTTTGTTATACTTCCACGAAAACCGGCCTTGATTACAGGCAGCGTGAAATGTTCCTGCTTTTCCTGCAAAGGCTGGCGTGTGAATAGCTTTCAACCTTAATCGCCTCCTATCAGAGAGTCTAAGCAAGCCGAGCCAAGTGTTACATACATTCACTTCTGCTGGAGAAGGGAAGGAGGGTCTTCAGGAAGCTTTTGGGTTCTGAAAGGAGACCAAAGATGGTGAGAAGAGAGGTAGAGGTGGAGGGAGGGAGACAGAAAGAGACATGTGGGCGTCCTCTGCTGGTTTGGCAAGGCTGAAAGGTCAGAGATTGAGTATTGTGTAAATCTATCAGTACAACGCTGGAAGGCTAATACACCAGAGCTGGCTGCCCCCCTGCTGTTCCTGGCCTTGTCTTATATAGTCTGACCAGGTCCACATGTCTCTTTTGAAGTTCATGAAGATAAACTGTGTATGTAAATCCCCAATATTGCTGAATGTGCATCTTTTGTCGAGATTAGCGTTTTTTTTTACTTCAGCTGCATGGAGCTATAGTGGGGCAAAAAAGTATTTAGTCAGCCACCAATTGTGCAAGTTCTGCACTTAAAAACATGAGAGAGGCCTGTAATTTTCATCCTAGGTATACCTCAACTATGAGAGACAAAATGAGAAAAAAAAAAATCCAGAAAATCACATTGTCTGATTTTTAAAGGCTTTATTTGCAAATGATGGTGGAAAATAAGTATTTGGTCACCTACATACAAACAAGATTTCTGACTCTCACAGACCTGTAACTTCTTCTTTAAGAGCCTCCTCTGTCCTCCACTTGTTAACTGTATTAATGGCACCTGTTTGAACTCGTTATCAGTATAAAAGACACCTGTCCACAACCTCAAACAGTCACACTCCAAACTCCACTATGGCCAAGACCAAAGAGCTGTCAAAGGACACCAGAAAGAAAATTGTAGACCTGCACCAGGCTGGGAAGACTGAATCTGCAATAGGTAAGCAGCTTGGTGTGAAGAAATCAACTGTGGGAGCAATTATTAGAAAATGGAAGACATACAAGACCACTGATAATCTCCCTCGATCTGGGGCTCCACGCAAGATCTCACCCCGTGGGGTCAAAATGATCACAAGAACGGTGAGCAAAAATCCCAGAACCACACGGGGGGACCTAGTCAATGACCTGCAGAGAGCTGGGACCAAATTAACAAAGGCTACCATCAGTAACACACTACGCCGCCAGGGACTCAAATCCTGCAGTGCCAGACGTGTCCCCCTGCTTAGGCCAGTACATGTCCAGGCCCGTCTGAAGTTTGCTAGAGAGCATTTAGATGATCCAGAAGAGGATTGGGAGAATGTCATATGGTCAGATGAAACCAAAATAGAACTTTAGACGTGTTTGGAGGAGAAAGAATGCTGAGTTGCATCCAAAGAACACCATACCTAATGTGAAACATGGGGGTGGAAACATCATGCTTTGGGGCTGTTTTTCTGCAAAGGGACCAGGACGACTGATCCGTGTAAAGAAAAGAATGAATGGGGCCATGTATCGTGAGATTTTGAGTGACAACCTCCTTCCATCAGCAAGGGCATTGAAGATGAAACGTGGCTGGGTCTTTCAGCATGACAATGATCCCAAACACACCGCCCGGGCAACAAAGGAGTGGCTTCGTAAGAAGCATTTCAAGGTCCTGGAGTGGTCTAGCCAGTCTCCAGATCTCAACCCCATAGAAAATCTTTGGAGGGAGTTGAAAGTCCGTGTTGCCCAGCGACAGCCCCAAAACATCACTGCTCTAGAGGAGATCTGCATGGAGGAATGGGCCAAAATACCAGCAACAGTGTGTGAAAACCTTGTGAAGACTTACAGAAAACGTTTGACCTCTGTCATTGCCAACAAAGGGTATATAACAAAGTATTGAGATGAACTTTTGTTATTGACCAAATACTTATTTTCCACCATAATTTGCAAATAAATTCTTTAAAAATCAGACAATGTGATTTTCTGGATTTTTTTTTCTCATTTTGTCTCTCATAGTTGAGGTATACCTAGGATGAACATGACAGGCATCTCTAATCTTTTTAAGTGGGAGAACTTGCACAATTGGTGGCTGATTAAATACTTTTTTGCCCCACTGTATATAGAAGCCTATGGACGTCCCGGAAAGTTGAAAATGTACGCTAAGGGCCGCCCCCTTGCGTTGGAAAAAGCTGACACAGGGGACTTGACATAAAGTCAACATAGGCCGACCTGGGAGTGAGGATGTGTTGCATCAACCTCCTCCTGAAGTCTAAGGGTCAGAGGAATTTGAATCTCCTAAATGCCAATAGATGTGTGTGTGTGTGTATGTGTGTTTGTGTGTGTGTGTGTGTGTGTGTGTGTGTGTGTGTGTGTGTGTGTGTGTGTGTGTGTGTGTGTGTGTGTGTGTGTGTGTGTGTGTGTGTGTGTCTACAGTCCATATCATCCAGAATAATAATGATTTAACCCAGTGATTAGATTTGATGTTTAGGGAAACAAAAAAAACTCCTGAGAGATTGCATTTTCCAGGCTAAGAGATTAAAGAAATCCAATAATGATAAATCAGTCATATTTTTTCATAAACGCATAACAGGAACCGACATTTTTAAAGGAACGCCTTAGAGGATTATTCTTTTAGAGATAGTGTCCCCACAGTATTGTATGGTGGAACATTTTAACAATGAAACATACACTTGTCAAAGCTCTCAGTTCTCTAACAAAGTGTTATGGTGAGACTTAATTACCTTACACACATTTTGACAACTGCACTGCAATTCCTTTCTAATGTACAATGGTACCAATATGTTGTTTCTGCAATAAGTTAATGTTGGCTGATATATCGGGCCGGGGTATTTAATGGTCTGGCACAAATAGAAAAAATGTATCCTGGTGTTCATTTCCACACTTGTAGAACAACAAAGTTAGCAAGGTGGTGAAGTTTAATTATTTTAAGTGCTCGGATTATTTATAATATTTACATTAGATAATAATCACTAGCCACATTTGATAGAAAATGCAAATTGAAGAAAGATGTTTCATTGGATTCTGAGTTTATCATTTTGTACAGGGCTGCAACTAAGGATTGCATTATTGATGATTCTGAACTATTTTGGTGATTATTATTAATGAATGTGCATGTTCAAAATGTCCTAGATTGATGTTGTCAATACGCTGTTATTCATCGACCAACTTAAAAAATAAAAACAAGTGCTCATAGTGCAGAAGGCTGAAAAGCTTGAACTTTCACATTAATAGCTAATTAAAATAGATGCTTATTTTGACAAAACATGGCTAAATCATAGGACTTTTTTTACCAAGGAAGCTATTTTTTAAGTGTCTGTAGTTCCTTTTCCGCCACAAAGAGTGATGCATTTTATGTTTCCAGTAGGAACATCATGTAACAGCAATATAACTTGGATGAACAGACACCTACAGCAATTTAAACTCCCTCAATATAAGAAAGAAAGAGCAAAACAACATCACCGCGTGGACACACTGACGAGTGGTTTCTGAGTGTAGAGCAGTGGAAAAACAACACCGCAGAAAACCTGGAACCAAATTACTTTTGAATTGTGGGTAGCTCTGTTACCCAGAGTGAGTCACTGTGAGACAGCAAAAGTGGGGAAGAGAAGAGAGACAGAAAATAACACCAATAATGAAGCAAATGCAACACAAGAAACTCTTCCTTTTTTACTTCCGCATACACAGCGTTCTGTATCTCCCATTTGCTCATCTATCTATCTTATCTCGCTCTTCTGTCCTTTATCTACATCTTTCGTCTTCTGTCTTCTAATTATTTCACCTGCATGACTCGTCCTCCTGCAACACTTTCCATCCTCTGTTCAACCAGCTGTCGGGAACTTTCACACTGTACCAATAACGATCTTTTATAGGTAGATTTAATTGAGCAGAGCTGTTTTTCTTAACAAAGACTTGTTTGAGCTTCTGTTTTAATAGCACATTTGCATAATGGGTAAAAAGTGTTGAGAAGCAAAAACACATTGCTCTGATTAGCAGTTGCAGTTTCTCACACCCAATTAATTGCATTGTACACCACAAATTAGATTGAGCATAGCTATTCCTAAAGCATGCAAGGTTTCATGCTTTAATTGGGCTGAAAACCACAATTTCTAAACATGTTGTTATTCTAAATAACCCTGATCACAGAGATGCATTGAGGAGAAGGGAGGCTGTGGCTCAATGGGATTGTGCGCTGAATTTAGAGCGCTGAACTTTGAATCACGGGGTAGCAAGTTCAAACCCCACTGCAGTCAGCCTGTTGTTGTGTACCTGGGCAAGACACTTAACCCCAAATTGCTCCTGTGGGGATTGCCCACACTAGCCTACTGAATGTATAGTCGCTTTGGATAAAAGCGTCTAACAAATAACATGTAATGAAAAGGCTCTGCTGCAAGAGCAAGCATTTTTATATGTTGATAACATTACCTTAAGCAAAGGTTTATCCTGTTAAGCCCGAGAGACCCCGGTACCGGGGCCCTCCAGCAACATCTTGCAGGAAACAGTGTCTGAGGGCATGTTCATTTAATAAACTATGAATGTTTTATATCCATGTAACGGGAAGAAACTCATCTAACTTATTTTTTCAAAATAAAACCCACAATGCTAACGCTGAGCCTCTGAATTAGCAACGAGCGAAAAATGCTAATAGATTACTGCACCGAAATTCACTCACAAAACCTTATTTATATTTGCACGTCCAACAACACATCGTTTCAGATCGTGAGGAGACACAGAATCGAAAGGTACCCTCATTATCACTCAATTATACGAAATCCTGACTTTATAAACAAAAACAGACATCAAAACACGTGGCGCTAGGTAGCTAAAAATGCTAACATGGCTCACCTGTGTCGTAGTCTGGTCAAAAGTGGTCTTCAATGGCATTAAAACGATAAAAACGCTGCTGAAGTTAATCCATAGGTTAATTCAATGTGTCTGTATCCCTTTGAAATGATTTCTGATAATCCATGAGCAATAAACCTTCTTCTCGGTTTCCAGATATCAGAGCTAGAGCTATAGCTCTATAGCTTCACTCTCATGGAAAACTGCGTCCGCGAAGCCCCCACCTTTTTGTTTTACCATGTGTGTGAGTGGGGAGATTTCCTTTCGATTATATTGGCTCTAACGGTCAGAAAGAGATGTCAATCACCAAAATCGACCAATGGGTTCCAGAGAAAGGGTAAAACCCCCATTTCCACCCAAATCATCTCAGAGGTGGAGTTTTTTTTGGCTAAACCTCTCTAAAGAGGTCAAATGTCACCTATTTTGCATCAACCTTGATACAGGGTACTTATTCTATATTGTACTTTGGATTCCTAAAGCTTTTAGTCTACCTTACCATCATCCAAGGGTAGTTTTCACCTACCGGGAGGACCGGGAGGTTTCCTGATGGCCTGGCCTGTTAAGTGGGCTGCTGGCCTGAGGATTTTTTTTTTTTGATGTATGTATTGTGAACGCAACGCTGCGCAAATGTGAGTCTGACTCTGCCTCACAGAGGCTGTCTGCATGATCTGGCCTGCCGACATGGCCACTTTCATACATATCATACACTAATGCCCTCGATTGGTCTATGTGTGTCATTCAAGCTCGAGAGGGTGTGTATGTGTGGCGCGAGCAAGCGAGAGAGAAAGCGCGCGCACCGGTTACGTGTATTGTTGTTGTTAGCATCTGGTGCTAGCTAGCTGCGCTAACGGATATAATGAGCTGTCAACAAGGTGGAGGAGAGTCCTCTCCTGTCAGACTGAGAGACTGATAACTACAGCTCAGGTGAGGTAAAGGACTCTGAGTGTTTAGATAGTTATCTTAGTCTATGTTCTCAGTGGGTCTCAAACGGTTTGCTCACCATTTATGTAAACACATATTTCCATTTGAAGGGGGAGTGATTAGTAAAATATGCATGAATAATAAAAATGTTTTTTAACTAGGTGAAAAAAGGTAAGATAAACTTTAAAAACTTGTTGAGAGCTAAAACTAGTCTTTGCTGCTGCCTCAAAGAGGAGCAGGGAGGAGAGGAGGGAGAAAGGTGAGGGTGATTCAGGAGCCCAGACACACTCACAACTATAAATGAACCAAAAACAAATAAATAAACAAGTTTCAATGTTTTTTCATATTGGATATTGTATGTTATTGGTTATGGACATGTTCTTATGATTTTATGATTATTTAAATGTATACAGTTCTGTTTCATATGGGTGTAGTCTCTTTATTTCCCCCTCAAAGTGCACCAGATTGATGCATTTAAGTCCAACATTCAAAAAAAAAGATCTTACCAGGGGAGCATGCCCCCGGACCCCTCTAGAGGATTTGAGGTCCACCTCCACTTAAAATATGTTCGCATGGATAGGTTCCTAAATAGATTTGCAATTTTTTTTTCAATAGTAACCCATGTCCATATGTTTATTCTGGGGTAGCAACGCTGTAAATATTGACAAATAAATCCAGGAAAATGGCACAAAAGAAAACTAGTAGTGGCCTGGCTGGGTGTATAATTCCCGGCCTGACTTATTGTCCCAGTCCGGCCCTGGTCTTCACTATAAATAAAAAATTATTTTTGGACGGACACTATAATTTACAATTTTTTACGATGTTCAATCTGAATTTTCTTTCAAATAAAAAACATCTATATTGTTCTGACTCTTCTACATCCAAATCACAGGTTTATCATTACTTTGAGAAAAAAAAGATTATTAATTTTCCCCTTTTAGAAGGGAAGATATGGTCATTTGTTCTGGGAATGTCATTTTTGAGCCTGAGACTTAAAAACAGGCTCAGGGCTAAACTGGTAGGCAAATAACGGACCAGACATTTAGGTCATTTTGCTGCTATCAAACCGTATGATTTATGATCCGCCGAGCAAATGTGACGTGCAGAGTCAATCAGATTCAACAACGCATGACTTCTGGACATGGGTTGACTTTGTGTCTAAAATCAAAAGCGGCCCGTCGGAGCCCTGAGTTAAGAATATTCCCAAATGAAGGGAGGAAACAAATTACATTTACATTTATTAGGTTGTAATTTTCCTCGAATATGCAGTTGATTTGCCTTTCTAATTTATAGGTCTGCAAGATCATAAAATAACTTGTAATGCAGGGAAGCATCTTATTTGGATGTCATTTTAAATGCAACTCCCAACAGTAAGTATTTATTATTAAACAAAATACATTTTTAAATTTAAGACAAGCCCAATAAATAATAAATCCTCCCTCCACTTTACTTCACAAGAGTTCTGGGAAGAGATGCAATGACGTAAATGAGAGCTGACCTGTCACGTGAGGAGTTATAGCTTTAAAAGGGATAACTCACCGGAAACCAATTTAATGTCATTATTTACTCACCTCCATTTTCACTGCCAATACCCGCAAGTTTCATTTCAGTGTTTGGCAGAAAGATGATTGCACTGTGGATTCAAACGCCCACTATTATACTAACTTCTTTTATCCTCTCTAAGAATAGTCATTCTCAGAGCTTTTCTTCAAAACGCTCAGGTTATGCGGCTCAAGGTGTTTGGAGATAATGTAGCATTTGAAAATGGTGCTAACATTCATTTTGATTGTTGACCTAGATGGAGTGAGTAGGAACTCTCAGGTTACTCCACCATCGTTGGCCACATAGAAAATATCTCATCAACTGTTAAATTGATTATCATTCAATTGGCTAGATATATTCATGGTCCCCAGAGGATGAGCCTTCTGACTTTGGTGATCCCCTGTCTTTCACTGTAGCACCAACATGAGTTTGACATCTGTGGATTGTATTGAAAGATTGTAGGATTGATTGGAGTAAAAACATTCATTGTGCCCAGAGGATTATTGGTAATGATTGTAAAAAGGTAAAAATTAGCAAAACCAATTCCTCAGTTTTACCTGCTACATCACAAAGCAACATCTTCAATGTGAGCATGTTACATGATGACATTGGGATCCAATACAAAGCCTTAGTCTTGTTACAGACATCATTGATTTATTCACTACAAATCAATATGTTAAAAACTGACTAACTCCAATATCTTACATTCTAGCTTATTCTTCAGCTAGCCGGGCCCTCCCGCATCCGTCGCTACATATGGGACCCAGGAGATGGCGCCATAGGAGGAGACGACCTACCACGCCGGCAACAGATCACACTAAACCGTCTACGAACTGGGGTCGGTCGCTTCAAAACATCATTGAAGAAGTGGGGCCTGGCAGACAGTGCTGCATGCGAGTGCTAATAACCACCTGCCCTTTATATAGACCACCCTCGGAAGCCAGCCCCTTCGACGTAGGACCAGAGATGCGGGCATGGCTACACAACACCGAGTTGGACCTCTGACGTTACACGAAAGAAGAAGAATCTTACATTCCAAAATATAATTCTCATGTATTACACATTGCCAACTAAGCACAATTTTTTAGCCTGGGGTCACATCTGGTACACCTTCAACAACTTGGGAGTTGAGCGCTGCCTCAGCAGTCATAACAGAGACCACACTAATTACACCTAGACCCAAAGTTATTAAATCAGACTTTCTACCTCCAGGCAACTTGCAATCGGAGAATGTCAATCCAAAGAAACGGCATCAATCACAGTGAGATAAAAGCCTGGCGGAAAATCTAATTAGTCTAACTAATGATGAGGGGACTGTGTTTGAAATGTCTTACACACGATTTCATCACTGCACAGATATCATGGTCTGTTCCAAAGGGGACAGTGGTATCAGGTCGGAGCCTTCCTTCTGCTCCGGTCGGTTTTAGCTGCACCTTCACGCCACTGGAGGCCGATCAAACAGGTGGGCCTGGTAATGTGTGAGGCTCCAGAGGATATGAAGTAAAGGAATCCTATTAAAGAGAAAGAAACAGGAAACTCCACATCTCTCTGTGCCTTACATTAATATTGACTCCCATACTCCCACTAAGAGTTGTTTCTACTCTGCAGAGAACATTGAAGCATACTGATGCTTACTGGTATGAATAATGTACAATAAGTGTGTTTAAGATGTACTTCAAGTGACCTTCTCGGACATACAGAATAAAAGGCAGCACTCATAACAGTGAAGCCAAGTTGTATGGATATATTGAAGAGACTTTGCTACCAAGATTGACATTTCTACTATCAGTTGTGTCTGTTTTATATAAATAAATAAAAACATACAGGAGATGGAATTTTGTTTTGTAGAGGTAAAAATAGAGGGTATGTCATACTGACTAGAAGCCCCTGTAATTGCAGTTTTGGCCATCAAAGAAAAAGGTCAAGAGTTTAACAATTGTATGACTTTTCATTTCAATTCATCAGATTGCATGGCAGCGTCAAAGGAAATAACCCTAGCTGCCATGACAACACACACCAAAAACAGATGTACTGCACTCACGGGACAAACAAGAGAGTGGTCACACGACAAGACGGACACACAGGGATAAGACAAAACATAAACAGTTCACACCATATGGGGCTGACACTGCTCATTGGCATGCAGTGTGACATTGCAGCTGTGTTTGCAATCGTGATGCAGTTACTTAAAAGCTTAAAGGATAAGTGTGGCGACATTTCCATATTCTTATGACTGTATCCAACTTCAATAAAGCGACCAAAACCAACAATGATTTTACATTACAAGTATTATCAACGCAGTGCCAAACTAACTCTGCCTGAGTATTGGTTGCTAACATCTGCAGAGTATATTTATTTAAATACTCACGATCCATTTTTAAAGTCCTTCTCCACTTTAAAAATGTACATCACATTTGGATGTTTGAGCTTATTGTGCAGAATGAGTCATGTTTCACACGAAGGCTGTTTTCCCATTCCATTTTACATTTCACACAAAATGTAATTTGCACGAGTTAGACACAAAGGGCTTTTCAGTAAAGTAGGAGACACCGTGTGCCCTAAGTAGTTACACTTTTGAAATTAGCATAATATGCATTGTCGCTGATTCTTGATATGCCGTGTAGTCATCTTTGACAAGGTCGTCAAACTTTTTTTTATGAGACATACAAGATATAAAGAATTATAGCAAGAGAGTATTTTTAAATGTCTCAAAGCATATCTGCAGGGAATCTTTAAATATTTACTTTTGTAGCTGGAATAAATGGGCTTTAAGCCGCATGACACAGACAGGGTAAGGAAGAGCGTTAGTATTGAGAGAGGACTAACACAACGTGGGTTTGTTCTTTCATTGAATTCTCTTATAGGACATATTGAGCTCATTTTCAGGTTCATATTTGTATTTTGTGTCTCTACTGTGACATGTCTCCACGCTTTAATGTTCAAAAGCTCTTTATTTGTCTCATACTGCCTGTGCCGTAGAACCTCTTTTCACCCACTGTCTGAAACCAGAGCCCAGCCTGCTCTGATTGGTTAGCTGGCCGGCTAACTGCTCTCTGTTGTGATTGGCCAACCACCACCACAAACAATGTGTTGGAGCACTAGTTAATAGAAGCGCAAGTGTTACAGGGTGATGACCTTTGCAGATCATTTACATGCATGCACAACAACTTTCATAACACACTACAGGAAAGGGAAACCCCAAAAAGTAGAGCCTCTTCAACAAAGCTAAACATAAAGAATATTGCCAACATTATCCATTAAGCTTGCTAGTTGTCTACTTTCATACCAAATAATACAATGTTGCATTTGATTGGTTGCATATTACAAGTGTCGAGAATTTCTCTTTTGTTTATTATCTGTTGTAAGACGATTCTGTTTTGAACACGGAGGTGGTCAGTGCTGTTATTCTAACCTCACATCTTCTGACCAGAATGACTCCAACTCTCCATCTTTTGTGCTGGTACAACTACACAAGATTAGAGCCCAACCCCTCTCTTTTAATCGAACCTCGCCTCAACCAACCCCCACGTCTCCCAATCCTGTTACACACCATTCCATCACCATCCATCAACATCGCTGCTGCAATCAGCCGCACCGATCTCTCCTCAGCAACTTGTTTCAGAACATGCTGATCCCAGAACAGGTAATGAGGCACAAACTGACAATGGGTCACTATGGAGATCGAGCAGCGGGAGAATGAAAAGCCTCGCGGTTTCTAACAACGTGTCCCCGTGACTGACCTGCAGCCATTCCTGTTATAATCTGTGAAAGCTTTGGTTCACCTCGAAGCTCACCTGGCAGAGCAATACTCTTTCTCTTTCACTCTGCCCTCCACTAATCCCCCTCTCTGTCCCCCTACATTCACCTCCTCTAATCTCACCCCCTCCTCTATTTTTCTCGCTCTCGCTCTCATCCTACACATCCATTCAACTGAAACCCACAATTCAATTTAATTTGCTATAAAAGCACAAGACAATAAATGCTTATCTTGCCGAAGCATGTATATGAAAAATAAATAGAAAAAACAACAGGACATAAATATAAATAAGGATTATTGTTGGTAAGCTGTCAAATGTACTTGCAGCCAAAGAAAGTTTTGCAACAAAGGATTCATATTCATGAAGCCATATGTGCAACAAGAGCAGGATATCAATCCCTTGGTAGAAATAAACAATGTTATTTTCACTATAAGCTTTATCAGAAACATAATCAATATGCAAATTATATTTTTAGGGAAGTGAATGTGCCAAAAACACGACATATTGAAGTTATAGTTTTATCTTGCCTCCCGTTCCCCCACACAGTGCCAGGCTTTAAATACATTTACACACATATCCGTGTGCTCACAAACACACACACACACACAGATGGAACACACAATATGCTTCAAAGCTCTCTAGCTGGCTTCCAAATGCCAAACGCCTGACTAATAAATGCAAACACAAATGCCTTAACACACACACATAATGACATGCTGCCACTTCCTCGCGTGTTTCATTGAAATCCTCCCGCATTTACACGTTTGTTGAGTACAAACAAGCCAAAGATATGCGTGTCAGACTGCGTGCTTCGCTCAAATCCACTTCATTGTTTACCTGCTGTGACAAAAGATTATTATCCTTTATACTTATATACATAGGCCTATAATTCTATTTGACTCTAAATGTCTGTGTGCCTTCCCTCTGGTTCCTATACTCTTTACCCCTGGCCGAATCTCACCACCTGTGTGCTCAGGTACTCTCTGGCCCGAAATCGCTGCAGATGTGAGGCAGGAAAGAGCCGACATCACAGGTATGAGCTTTGAAGTGGTAAGAAGCTCTGTTTGTGGTGCAGCGCAGATGAAAGTGAGTCGTGAGGAGATGCACAAGGCCGAGGGGGAGGTAAGGGTGGGAGGAGGAGTTCTTTATGGAAGTGGAAAGGAGGATAAGAGAGGAGCGGACTTCTTTGGGCAGCCAAACCCTCAGCAACACTGCTGCCACTGTTACCTGGAAGGATTTACTGTCTTCCCCTCTGTGTTCTTATCTGTCTTTCTCTATCACTCCTTTGATAAACGGATAAAAACGTAGAAAAACGTCATTGTTAATTCAATGTTCAGCACAAATCTATATTCTCCAAACGTTATATCTCCATCATTATGCATGAGAGCGTGTATGTGCATTAGGTGTTTGTGAGAAGCAAGGAGCGCTGAAGTGCTTCCAGTTACTTACACCGCATTGCTACATTTTGTTACACTGCAACTCCCAATTTACCCGTGGGGATCATTAACATTTCATCTCAGTGGAAATATCACTCCATCATTATGTCGGGGGTACATATTGATTTTAATGAGCCAACGGTTAAAGTATTAGGCACTTTAAACGGTTTGAAGGGGGATTTCAAGGTCTTTTTCATTGCTGTAGCCTTTTTTCACACTTTTATACTTGACTCATCCCTCTGTTGCTTAAAATGTTCCCAAGCGCAACACAGAGAATTCAAGGTATGGCCATGAAATGTGTTTAAAGTTCAACGAAATTGAAGTACTTTGTAATGTTATTAAGAATAAATCCCAACTCACCTGGTCCAGACAGCTGGGCTGGGCCAGCAGCGTGACTTCAAAGCACCGCTCAGAGCAAACACAGAAGGAAAGCTGCGGGAAAGTAAAAGCTTAACATGAGAAAATGCCTTAAAGCGAGAAAAGCAAGTTGTGTTTGGATAAAATATGAATAATGGATAGCAAGCGGAAATCATGCAGATGAGAACAAATAGCAGACTCCCACTAAGAGCCGCATGAAAACAGAAAATACGACACACACACGAGAAGGAGATGTTGATGCATGTGTTGGTACACGTACAGTACACGCGCGTTAATGTGCACCAAACAGAGCAACCGTCTCCTGATGTGTTAATGAGGCAGAAGCAGAGTGCCGGATTTGAGCAGCCTCCAAGCAACAGACAGGCAACAGAGCATGTCAAATCACCTTTATGCAGGACAAAATCATCATGTCTCCATCGAGTAATCTGGCAGCCACAAATTACAATTGGTCTTTTGGTAAAACAAGGGTCAGTGGCAGATGGGTAAAGGCTGGAACTGTAGAACTAGCCGCTAGCCACACTGTCTGAAATGCTAACCCCATTTACACCAGTTTGCGCTTCTTCTCCCTAAGGCTCAACCCAAACCCAAGAAAATATAGGCCAGGCCTGGAGAGACCATGGCATCAGCAGCTCTTGTCACTGGGGGGGTCGCTTACAGATGTCACAGTGTGTGCATCAAGCGTTAAACATGCAAAAAATGCTTTAAAACTCAAGAATATTGAAAGAATGCAAGTGCAAGAAAAGCAGAGCCTAGCTGTGCGGTGTTTGGTGCAGAGACAGAAACGGAGGGAAAAAAACAACCTAAAGGGAAAGGCTTGTGCTGGTACTTTTATTCAGTCCTTCTGCTGAGCTTATCATAATATTTTCAATATTTTGCTAACAAACCTGTGGCTATTGCTGTAAACAAACACAACTGCAGTCCATCTGTCAAAAGGCTAAATGAATGGGACTTTTTCAGACAGTGACAGCTGCTCTGTAAAAACAAATATTGGTAGGAAACGCTTAGGACTCGAAACTAAACTGATTTGGTTGGATAAGAAATTCACTTTTTCTGCCAAGAACGCAAGAACACTTTGGTCATCTTCAAAGAAGCACAAAATCCTCATACCTATTCTCTTCAGTTCTACTTTGATTCCCTAAAGTTAAATACCTCTGTGTGCTTGTTCAATGTAATAAAGAACCATTTAAGCAGCACAATAAATGGATCACTGAAATCAATAGGTGGGTTAAAATGTGGGTCTTCATGATTGGGCACAACTTTGAGTCTTATAGAAAAAGAAACGTAGAATTATGGTAAAGATGAAAGTGGATTTTGAGGTGTGAAATACCAGATACAACTAAGAGCTTTTGATGAGTTGAGTTTGAGTTATGAACATTCCAAACATTTAAGATTGAAGTTAACCTTTATGTGAATAGCATTGCAGCTTGTCCATCATTTCATCAAACTAAATATTGCTGAAATTATATTATTTTTTACAAAATAAACTACACAACTAGTGGTATTTTAACTCTGAGACACAGAAAAAGTTGTTTTCTGTTAATTGGAAGAAGAAAATAACCTGAATCCGCACCAATCAATATTTTTAACCCAATGGGACAAAATCCAACCTACTGAAATATATACTTCATGCAAGTTAATCAAATGAAAGCCGTTTTAATTTTAAATGACATTTTATAGTAATGATTTTCTCAAAACCGTCCACACACAGTAGCTGCTGAGTTGTGTTGATCGAATCTAGCACAGTGTAATTATTCTGTATGTACATGAGCAAATTATGAAGCACTACAGTGTTTTAAAGTGGACCTATTATCCTATATTTGAATAATATATTGTAGGGCCATACCTATATAAAACATGTCTATGAATTTTTTTTTCAAAATACCAAACAGATCATGCATTTTAGCCATGCCTCTTTTCGCTCTGTTTGCTGTATTCCAGCCCTGTTTTTGCAAGGGCTGATTCTGTGGCAAACGAGTTGCAGCTGACCACGCCCCCCTGCAAAGGAGGGGGGCGAGGCACAAGCGTCATGTTACCATGCTGTTACCATGCTGTTACCATGCTGTTACCATGCCACGCAGCCTCTCATTCCCCTGATAGGTGGATAGTTGCCCATATGGCGGAGCACCCCGTTTCTGACGTCAGAACAATTTTAAATCTGTATCAGTCTGGATCAGCTCCGTTGCACCCCCGTTTTTAGAGATTTGGGTATGGAGGAAAAGAGAGGGTTATGTTTTATGACACTTGGTGAGTTCCCTGACACACCGGGGACACATATTCATGTATAAAAGACGTAAAAAGTGCATTTTGCATGACAGGTCCCCTTTAAATCAACTGAAAAATTGTGATTCTACCTCACTGCATTTTTGCCAGCTGGTGTTAAAAGCTAATCACTGGTCAACAAACACAGTATAGATGTTATCGGAGGATTAAACCCTTTGCTACAGTAGGTGCAGGGCCGGCCCTTTATAGCCGGCACTATAGTCGAATGCTAAGGGCGCATCAACCCATGTGGGGCGCCGAAAAAATAAATAAACGTTTTTATTTAAATTTCATAACAAAACAATTTCCCGACTTTGGATCAACAAAGCACATCTTATTATCTTATACTAACAGAACTAAACCTATATTGCGTACAGCGCCCATACATTTTGGCACATCCCCCCCACCCCCCCAAATCAGGTAAGTTGAACTGCCCCAGCCCCAGTAAAAAACAGAGGTTTATGTGAAATAGTTCTTTTTTTGAAATAATGGTTTTAGTGTGCAATTATAGGTTATAATTTTGTATTTGTGTGAATTTAAAATAAATCAAACTCCCCAAAAACGTATACAGTGTAACATCCCGTCATGTCTGCTAAATTATTCTAATCAGGTTCATGTTATTGTTTCACGTTTAGTTCATAGCCCAGGTTAGATTTATGTTTAGTCAAGTCTTTTTGTTCACCTGTCTAGTCCTGTCATTTCACTCCCTGTTTTATTTTGTACTTACCTCTTTTCTCTCATTTCAGGTCCCCTTACTTCCTCCCTTTGTGTGTTTTCCCGCCATCGTCAGCGTCTGCCCCGCCCCTGATTGTTTCCACCTGTTCCCACTTACCTCATGTATAAATAGTCCTGTCTCCCTTTGTCCTGTACCAGTTCGTCTTGTGCCTTGTGCCATTAAGAGAGCCAGCTTGTCATGCTTAGAGATTTTGTACTTTGTGATCATAGTCAAGTTTATATAGTTTGTAGTCTGCTTTGTTAAGTTTTACCTCTCAGGAGTGATTTTTTGTTTGAACTTTATACTTATCCAAAGTAAAGCCCTTTTGAACAACAAACTTTCTTTTGAGTCGTGCGTTTGAGTCCAAGTGTCTGTCAAGGTTCTTAACATACAGCTTCTGTGTGCTTTTATTAACATCGGAATTTACTGTGATGCAAGTGGCCGCGGGGGGGCGCCAGCTAAAATCTTGCCTAGGGCAGCAAATTGGTCAAGGCCGGCCCTGGCTAGGTGTGAAGAGCCGCCATTATGAGCTGTTTTGCCGTTACTAAGTACATGCACCATGGGCTGAAATGACCCAGGCTTCAAGCTTCATTTGTGCACCTTCTCATCTCTGTGTATTTCTGTTACACAAAGTCTGGATTTTGGATTAGGCATTAATATGATAGCACAGATGTTGTAATCTAAATCCTTTTTGCAGTGATTCTAAAACAAATGTGTCGCAAATTGTTTAGCTAATGGCATCCTAACGCTAAATGTATTGTTTATTTACATACTTTCTTTCTAAAACATTCCAGATAATGTTTTAGTATGAAGAAAAAAACATGTATTTGGGTGTATACGGTATCTACGAAACATATTAACTCTGTATCAGTTCTTGCTGCATAATTGAGACGGATGAGGAAGTCAGAGATAAAATCCCTAATAGGATCTTCCAGCATGTGATATTCTGAATTGATTTCAAAACAATAAGTCATAGAAGTCTTGTGAATGTAACGATGGATTTTAAAAGTGCACTTCGATACTGCTATCTTTGTTTCGATTTTATACACTGTTTGGGTTATCAAAGGCAATTTTTCAATTCAGCTGGGGTCACACAGGTAGCAACAACGCTGCTTCACCCTTGTATGATGAAAGCATGGTTCACGCATCAGCTTCCCCTCCTCGGCACGCGGAGGACCACATTTCACACACCCCCAAAGATATGGGAAAAATCGTTACACAAGGCTGGAGATGCAGCCAGAGAGCTGCCGGGGGAGGAGGGGGTAATCCTCAATATTTAACACCTCTCATCCCACATTCACTTTGACTCAGACAGAGGAATAACCTTCTGATCTCCCCCGTCAAAGCTCACTCCAACAGTCACCTCACATCTCCCTCTTTCTCCGAGTCTAATCGGCACTGATTGGCTTATGAAAAGCTTAATCATGGAAAATTACTTTTAATGTGATGCCGGTATGTGTGAGTTCTGAATTGCTTTAAACTGACGAGCAAGAAGTGCGGGAGGGTTTTTCTGTGCCTACTTGATTTGAAGTAGCTGTGCGCAGTCACTCCATATAGATGTGGTTTTGAAAGCTAATGAGACAGAGCAGAGCCTTCTCCTCCACGGGGAAGAGGGCTGCCAAATCCCTGACTCAAAAACACTACAATATTCACATTATAACCCTAAAGGAACACAGCTAGCATATAGACTGTGTATGGAATACTTCAACCTTGACTTTATGGTGTGCTGGAGGATAAATGTCCTTTTCTTTGGCACGTATTGCATGTAGTACACTATAATGCTCATACAGAGTCTTCCATCATCCCCTATTCCTTTAATATTGCTATAATATAGCCACTTAATATGCATTCAACTGTGAACGTATGACCTTATTTTATGTAGCTGTATTTTATGTCTTAGCATGTAGATCTTACATGTCATATGTTTCCTGTCTCATGCTTTGATTCTGCAATTCAGCTACAGGTTGAGGTAATCTACTAATGTGGTTTGTATGACACTTTATAAACATGTTGTAAACATTATATCCAATTATAATATGTTTTACATTTAAACAGCTAACAAAATTACCATAGGATGAGTGGGTTAGTTAAGTACAACTACATTGTTCTGAGAATATAGGCATGTTTATAAATTGTCACACATGTATAGATAATATGTTAAATGGAAACAGAAGAAGCTAAATTGTTGTTGTTGAAACTAAACGGATAAGCTAGTGAGATGTTACAAATACTGTACAAATAGTTTTAAAATAAAAAAGTGTTGCCAGTATTTTAACCACCCATTTCAGCTCTATGGCTAATGTGGTTGTTTGTATGGCAAGCTGCTTTGGTCCACACTGACAACTGGATATCCATGAACAGACATGCATGATCCCCAGAGGATTAAGCCTATGGAGATCCCCTTGATGTTCATCTAGTGCGATTATCAGGTCAAAAGTTCCGTTGTCCAGTACTTTGGTTTTGTGGAACTGCAGATGAAAATTAGCCTCTGGCTTAATCTGGCACATTTACACAATGGACTCAAGTGATCATGTTAATTAATGTGCATTGTCCCTTCTTGAATATACAAATACAAACCAGAAATTCCTGAACAAAAATGCTATTTAATCAAGAAAAATGTATCCTATTAACACATTTTACAGTCATTCATGTCATCGGTAACCATATGAGTTACATGAGTTACTTTGTTTGTTTAGCATTTAGCTCAAATGCAGCTGTCTCTCAGTAAAGCCTCACATGCAGAGCTATGTGTGTTTGTCTACAGTTTGATCTCTTATTCCTGACAAATTGCTAAAGGACACTTTTAATGTCCCCATGGTACTTCATTTAGATGTTATGACCCTCGCATGCATGCTGGCATTTTAATGTCCTATGGTATCATATCATAGAGATAATATCTTAGTGTCTCATTTGACCCTGCTCCTCAACGCTGGATATGGTGAGTTTACTTTGAAACTCATAAAACATACAGAAGCACTTTTATAATTTTGATCTCCTACAGAACCGCTTTAGTATTCTTTGCTTCTATATACTGAGTTTATATTAGCGTTACCACTAACCACTAATTCTTCTAATACTACTATCCGGGTCCCACTGTGATTCTGTCAGGGTTGAGTGAGGCAAGCAGGACCCAAATGCAGATTACACAGATAATACCTTTATTTCAAGGCTTAACTAAAACAAACAGAACACTAACCCGTGAACACAGTCATACACAAGCAAGGGACTCACAAAGACTAACAGAAAACACAGAACCTAAATGCACACAGGACTAATCAAACAAACAAGAGACAGGTGAGGAGGGAGGAGAAAACACAGGGGCACCAGGTGAACACAATCAGGTAATCAGGTAGGAGAGAACACAGACAGAAAGCCACAGGCAGTCTCGGGGGCAAGGCAGAGATCAAGGATGGGGTCTCGGGCGGACGGTCCGGGGGGCAAGGCAGAGTCCATGGTGGGGCAAAGGCCCCGGCAGGAAGAGTCAGGGGGCCGGGTCCGAGGGCGAGGACCGCGGCACTCAGGGGGCCGGGCTCGAGGGCGAAGACCGCGGCTCTCAGGGGGCCGGGCTCGAGGGCGAAGACCGCGGCTCTCAGGGGGCCGGGCTCGAGGGCGAAGACCAGACAGCTCCGGAGGCCGGGCAGGACCTGGTGTCGGCCGAACAGGAACCGGAGCCGGTGGGACAGGCTTCGGCAGGATCCCCCACGGAAGAGGACCAGGAGTTGGCAGGACGCCCGGCGAGACAGGTGATGGCAGGGCCTCCAACGGAACAGGACAAGGGGTTGGCAGGACAAGGGGTTGGCAGGACCCCCGGCAGAAGAGTTGTCAGCGGGATCCCCAGAGGAACAGGACATAGGATTGGCAGGACCCCCGGCAGGAGAGTAGTCGGCGGGACCTCCAACGGGACTGGACATGGAGCTGGCAGGACCCCCAGCGGAACCTCCAACGGCACAGGACATAGGGTTGGCAGGACCCCCGGCAGAAGAGTAGTCGGCGGGAACCCCAACGGGACAGGACATAGGGTTGGGAGGACCCCCGGCAGGAGAGTAGTCGGCGGGACCCCCAACGGAACATGATCTGGTGTCGGCAGGACCCCCGGCAGAACAGGTGACAGCGGGACCTCCAACAGGACACGGGGAGCTGGAGTGGGCCGGAACACCGACAGAACATGAGGAACTGGAGTGGGCCGGAACACCGACAGAACACGAGGGACTGGAGTGGGTCGGATAGCCGGAACGTGAGCCAGAATCATAGCTGCTGGGGCCGGCACTGGAGTCGGAACTGGAGCCGTAATTGAAGCCGGAACCATGGCTGCTGGGGCCGGTAGTGGAGTCGGAATTGAAGCCGGAACCATGGCTGCTGGGGCCGGAACTGGGGCCGGAACCATAGCTGCTGGGGCCAGAACTGGGGCTGGAACCATGGCTGCTGGGGCCAGAACTGAGGCTGGAACCATGGCTGCTGGGGCCAGAACCGAGGCTGGAACCATAGCTGCTGGGGCCGGAACTGGGGCCGGAACCATAGCTGCTGGGGCCAGAACTGGGGATGGAACCATGGCTGCTAGGGCCAGAACTGAGGCTGGAAGCATGGCTGCTGGGGCCAGAACTGGGGCCGGAACTATGGCTCTTGGGGCTCAGGCTGCCAGCCTGGACCTGCGACTCCCCCTCCCAGGAGCCCCCTGGAGGCTCTGTGGACCTCCAAAAGCCAGACGAGCTCCAGAGAACGGCTCCCGGACAGGAGCAGGAACTGGGGAAGAAGCAGAGGCCGACTCCAGACGGAACACACCGAGGCGTATGGTGTCAGGTTGGGAGTTGGGAGGCAGGGATCTAGCATGCTTGGGGCTAGCAGGCCGGGAATCACACACCGAAAGGAAGTCCAAGATCCAGCCAGGTAAGAATTTCACTAAACCTGGTTTCTCTATAGCCATCTGATGCGCCTCAGCCAGAGCAGCCTGTCGCTGCTGAACTCCAGACGCTCCCCTCCACTTATCAGAGCAGCCAGCCAAAGAAAAGGAAAAACTGAGTAATTCTAGCTCAAAAGAATCTGCTGGGCCCATCCTTGGTGAGATCCTTCTGTCAGGGTTGAGTGAGGCACGCAGGACCCAAATGCAGATTACACAGATAATACCTTTATTTCAAGGCTTAACTAGAACAAACAGAACACTAACCCGTGAACACAGTCATACACAAGCAAGGAACTCACAAAGACTAACAAAAAACACAGAACCTAAATGCACACAGGACTAATCAAACAAACAGGAGACAGGTGAGGAGGGAGGAGAAAACACAGGGGCACCAGGTGAACAGAATCGGGTAATCAGGTAGGAGAGCAAACAGACAGAAAGCAACAGGCAAGACAGGGGGTGAACACTTTAAAAAATAAAACAGGAAACCAAAGACAGAAAAAGACAAGACAAAACACAACACAGACAGATCGTGACAGATTCATTCCCAAATCAATGAGTTATTTTCTTTCGTGACTAATCCTACACTTCCTTTCCACTGAATTTTACAATTGTTGCTGTGTATAAAAAACAAAAACAAACAAAACAAAATGAGGGGTCAGGAGGTTCCTGTAAGAGATGGCTGTTCCATCTAAATAACTACATTGAACATACATTCATTTCAGTTCCCCAGTGTGTGTGTGTGTGTGTGTGTGTGTGTGTGTGTGTGTGTGTGTGTGTGTGTGTGTGTGTGTGTGTGTGTGTGTGTGTGTGTGTGTGTGTGTGTGTGTGTGTGCACCAGCGAAAGAGAGACAGAGAGAATCAGAAAATGAACCTCTGTGTTAATCTTACAGCACATAGCATTGCATAATTTTTTAAGCACATTTAATTTAATGTAATGTGTCTTTACACATCAGTGCCAATAAATCAACTTCCAAATGATTTCTGTTAAGTATTGGCAGTCATGAGCTCATCCCTATTGTAGCTCAGTGGATACTGGAGGCTATAGGTTTCCCTCGTGTCACTCCAACATATTTGAATTGAATAGTGATTGATAGAGTGAGGAGAATGGAAGAGAGAGGGAGAGAGAGGGGGAGAGAGAGAAAGAGAGAGAGCCTATTCGGAGCAGGAGAAACTAGCGAAGAAGCCTCAGCACTTACACTTGCCAAAACGGCTCCACGCAGCCAGCAAGCGACACTTTAAAGATCCACCGTTTTACATTTGAGTTCACAATTGTAAGCACATTCGCTGAGCCTGTGCAGTGTTGGACACGCCGCGGGGAAATGGGATGTTCTCTAACGTAACTTGACGGCGGCAGCAGCAGTTGTCGGACCGGCGTTTTCGGCGTCTCCTCTCAGCGGATTTACAAAGCCTCTCCGGAGCCTGCTATGATATTCAGAACCCTGGACAGCGACTAAACCTTACAGCTGCCTGGAGAAAAAGACTAACCGACCAGTGGAGGTAAGCCAGCAGAGTTTAACAGAAGCTGGTGGGGCCATGGCAGTCGCAAGGGGAAAACAATACTATTTTATAATGTGTTAAATGTGCTGCGTCGCTGATTTAGAGAGGGACTAGATAGCTCTACAGGCAACCCGACGCTACAAATGGGGAAAAGTCTAGAGTTGGCGGAACTCTTGTATATTAACGCAGTTCAACTTGTTTCTTAGCATGTATGTTTAAGGGATAAATGCCATACATTCTGCCACTTTGTACCAGTCTAGTTTGAGACTCTTCCCGCCGCTCTTCTCCATGTTAAAGCTGCACATTTTTAGCGCGTTGCAGCCTAATAATATATAGTGAATACACGCATTGTGACACGGCAAAGAAGGCTAAAGTAATCGCGTAACGTTATAGAGGTTTTTAGTATGATTATACAATTATTATTATTATAATTATTAGTGCTATAAGGCCAGCTGCCGTTCCCTCCCGTCAGTTTTATTGAAGGCAGATGCTTATTTTGAAGAGTCAGCGCGTGGCCAGGCAGCAGCGGCTCGTGCCTCCGGTCTGCGCGGAAAATCAGCCCATGCATGTAAACGTACAAACACACAGAAACACACACACCAAAAAACACACACGCACACACTCGGAAACACGGAAAACACACACACACACAAACACACACACCGAATCACACAAAGCCTGCAGCAAGTCACTAATAAAATATATTCCTGTCACGAGCACCATGCTTCCTCACCACACCAATAACTCAGTGTACATATCTATAATTAACCTATACATGTATAATATATAACCTCATTTAGCCAATAATCCAGAGTGATTTACGATGAGTCAGCAGCCAGTGGGTTAAGGTTTTTGCTCAATGGCTCCTCAGCAGAAAACAAGGCTGCTGCATGGAGGCTCTATGTGGTTTCTTGGAGGCACATGCCGGGTGTTTAACTGGTGATCTTGAAGGTGTTTTCATTATCATGTGTTGGAAAATGACTTTGAGGTATTTAACATATTTGATTGACTATCTTGGCAATCATCTGCCATAATTATAGCAGAAATGAGTAGTCAATTAATTGTTAGAAATTGAGTAAACAATTACTTTTTGCTATCATAGAACGAACGCTTGAGTTCAACCTCATTGATTTGGTACATATTAGCTTTTATATGTTTTATGTGTTAGATGCTGGATTGGAGACTGAAAGTAAATGTTCATACAGTATGTTTCATATTTCATTACATAAACGCTTAATTGTTTACTCAAGAAAAGAATCAGCATATTAATCGATAATGAAAATGATCCTTGGTTGGAGCCAAAGTCACAATTTGAAGAGTTGGCAAACACTGCTATCTTCAAGAATATATTTATTCTACACCCTCTTAATCCCAGTTGCACATGAGCTGTTGCTGGGATTAAATATGCAACCTTTGGGTTTCCAGAAGCGTGGCTGAAAACGATGTGGCCACCCAGCTTCTTCCATGCATCACTTGAACCTGCTGCAGCTCTTTTGCACAGACAAATTAATTCTCAGAATGTAAAGGAAGAAAAATGCCCGTGTCAGGCCAGCTTTGAATAAGAGGTGACCGCCATGAGTTTTTGCCTGCGGCGCATTACCAGGCTCTGATAGCCCTCAACACACTCTCACGCACACAAAAGCATTCACACACCCTGACTGTGTAAACCCACAGAGATGTAAGCCTCGGTTTTAAAGCCTTGATTTTAATGATGTTCATTAGGATTTTGATTACACTGAACGTGTGATAACTCTCGGCTCGCTGTTAACTGTGTCTGATATGTCGGCTCAGGCTGTGAGTGACAAGAATTTAGTGGAACGAATCAAGAAGTGTGAATCTGCGGAGATGCTGCCACAGGGCTTGACTCTAGTGTCCCCGAAAGAAAGAAAGCTCTTTTTAATATGCCAGTTCTGCCTCTGGGTTATTGAGCTCTGGACGCTACTGTATGGAAATTGCTGCTCTATATCATGGGAATGATGAACTTTATGCAAATTAATCTTTCATGCTCAATTTATTATCCAATAAACAGACCATGAATTTGAATTTGAAAGTGGCCCTACAGGGGGCAGGCCACACAATAGCTGGTTACCTCTCTCTAAAGCGCCTTTGTTTAAATAGAAATTAAACTCCTAAGGTTGGAGGGCATGTACTGTAAGATGCTGAATTCAGGGCATTTATGTGGAGTCACTTCTTATATCTTAAAAGCAAAGCTACTTTAACCACCATTTGCCACTACAAGGATGTCTTTTTAACCGGTCTCCCTGTGCCTCATTGGAAAGCATGGCACAGCCACAACCTGAGGGTCAGCAGTTTCCAGCCCTCATTGGCATCCAGGGCACAGCTGTAGATGAGCTCTGCTTCCGATTTTTTGCATTGCACTGATTGCGGGGTTGCTTTTCATGAGCGTGCTGTTTACAAGCTCATTGCACATTGGTCCATGTTCTTTTTGTATGCTTGGAATTCCATTATGGACCCATGCTGGAAGCGCAATTAAATTCAATATGACTATAAATACATGACGGCCTGGTCCGTGAGCCAGAGAGCAGGAAGAGGCGGTGACCACCCACTCACCCTCCTCACTCTCCTTTCCAATCATCCCAGGCCATGTGGAAGCCCCTCACCCTGCTGCGTAGTGAGTTGTGGTCGATTTGAATGATCAACCGAAGACAACCTGGGAAGCAAAGGCTGTCACAGAGAAAATAAAAGGCAGCAATGAGTTCAGTGAGGCCGGAAGGTGATTGTTCACTCCCCCGTGTGTTCCTATAGCTCCCTTTGGCACCGATAGACATGAGGGAAATGAGAGTGCTCTGTCTTTGCTTCTCTGGACTCTGCTCCGGGCAAGGCTGTGCCGTGCTAAGCTAAGCTGTATGCTTCTGTGCTGGGCTTCACTTGATGTCATTAGCTGAAACACAGCTGCTGTTGAATCTGATGCAGTAAGCACTCGGCTCATCTCATCGGTTCTCAGCCACTGGTTTTCCACTCCAGAATCACTGTGCTTCGGAGGGCTATAATCTCACATAATGGCGTCCACTCCAATCAATGGCCAAATGGCACGGGGAATCAATAGCCACCATACTGTAAAATAACGTGGCCCCGGAGTGGCAGAAAGGAAAGCAGCCTGCAGCCGTCACATGTTTAACTGTGGAAACTCTTCTTAAATATATTCCTTAATTATGAATCAAAAATACCAACCTTGTTAACGAGCCATGTATTATGGATTGCTGCATGATCTATGCTAATGTAAGCACAGGGGGAAAACTGGCACTACTTTGCTTGCTTGCCTCTCTCTTTAATCACCACACCACACCACACCACACCACACGACTCCACACAAACACACACACACACACACACACACACACACACACACACACACACACACACACACACACACACACACACACACACACACACACACACACATATGTATATATGCCCAGAAGCTCAAGAGTCAAGCCAAAACTGAGATATACAACTTTACATATACTTAACAGTGCAATAACATTAAATATTCATGATTGGTCAAAAGAAAAGATTCATGTATAACTAGCTGTTAAAATACCCCTCCTACACTTCTCCTTCACACACTTCCACACACATTGGTGGTTTTCAAAATCAGGCAAGAAAATAGCGTTCATACCATGGTTCATACATTGAACCTATTCAAATAAAGGTATGTTGATTAATCCTAAGAAGCCAGAAAATCCATTAGGTTTAAAGTGTTAATCAATGTTGTATGCATGCCTTTTGAAAGAGCTCTAAGAAAAACAATATTTACATGTAAAAAGCTAACAAAAACATTTCTGCAGTTTTATCTGGGAGATAACAGTTTTACTCATCTACAATGAAGGCACTTCAACTTTCCATGTCTGAAATGTGTTTTCTCTAGTATCCAAAGAGATTATATTATGAACAGTGAAAAAGAATAAAGGGTTTAGGCAAGAATACAAATTGGAAAGGTAACTCGCTAAGGGTCACATGTAGAGCTCAGTAAATGCTTTTATTCCAACAGAGAAGCAAATTGCCCTGAATGGGAGATAAGATGTTTATCTCTCCGTCTGTACCACACTTTAACGCCGTGAGAACCAATGTATGATTAGATCCGGCTTTTAAAAATCACTAGCACCTTAACTGGCAGGTTCTCTGTGGGAGAGCTGTTTGCAATCTGCTCAGCATCTCATAAAGCAGAGTTACAATAACTGCACTGGACGTTTATAAATCAAAGACTTCAAATATTTGAGTGTTGCCCGATGAGGAAACTCATTGTGGAGATGCAGATGTGGGCTTGCACCAATCACTGCCAGTTTTGAGTTACAAATGACGAGTTAATGTAGGCCTATCATAGAACACTGCAACATATGCATAGTGATTAAAGATTTTCCCATATCACTGGTTTGGCTCTGGGTATTTTCTTGCCAATATCTCAGCTAATTTGCTTCAGTGGAGGATAGTTGACGTGAGAGAAAGGGACAGCAGCAGAATGCAAAGCCTATCTCTGTCCTGTAGTGCTGTCCCGAATACCATTTTTCGGGCTCCGGATATTCGGTAGTAATCAGCAGCGAATATTCGGCCCGGGGGGGGTTATTAACCCAATTTGTGTTCTTTGAAATTGAAACGGATATCGCATTGTGTTTGTTACTTTCGTTGCAGTTGTATATGTCTTAAGTGTAATTTGGCTTGGCTTCCTATTTATGGACATGCTTTTATTTTGAAGGAGAGGTAGCGCTGTTGACAAGAAGTTGTTGTTGCTATGGACACAAAGTGACGGAGATTAACGGAGAAAAGTACTATCTACATATAAAGACGGAGAAAGTAAACGATAACGTTTATAAGTGTTAGCACCCCCCGAACAAGCTCTTACGTTGATATTGGAGGTTTCAATTAATTCAATTTGAAAAAAAACGGGGAGAAAACAAACAAAACGAATATCCGAATAACGAAATTGAAACCCGAGTAGTACTCCAACGAACGAATATTCGGGTACAGCCCTACGTCCTGTAAACAGAAGAGTTTGGCATTTCATTACCACACCACTGTATAGCTACAGTAGCTGCTAGTGCTGTTACACACACAGACCAATCAACACGTAAATCTACATAGTTACAGCCAACCATATAACCACCGACACTCACACACGACACGTCCACACATGGAAAACCATGCTTTAAAACAGAGCTGTTCGGTAATATGGGGGTGAAATATTGGAACCATGGCAGTCCTCCAGGCATGCAGTTATCATGGATACAGAAGTGATGGGAAATCAATCAGCTCAAGTGGAGTGGCCTGGCCTGTGATGAACAGAGGAGTCTTCTCTTCTCCAGATGCAAGTCTGCAGCTCACTGTTCTAACCACTGAACCAACACAAACATCTATGTGCTTTCTACTATGATCAATTCTTTATGAAGGTCATGCTTATGGCAAAGACAATACAATATAGGCCACTTAAAGGGGCCCTATTATGCTAATGTTCAGGTTCATCTAGTGTGACATGTTTACATGCTCCAATGTTCAAAAAGGTTTTTATTTGCCTCATACTGCATGTGCTGCAGCAGCTCTTTGCTTTTCTTTCTTTTCTAAAAACAGAACCCAGTCTGCTGTGATTGGTTAGATGGTTGCGATTGGTAAATCCCCTTAGTCATGTGTTGGAGCAACAGTAAACGCGAGTGTTACCTATTGATGTCACAGAAGTAAACAAAGGAGTCCAATAGAGGCGTTTCAGGGGTGGGGGGGTGATGATTGTTGTGGAAGAGAAACTCCCTCTGGCCATTATCTTACAGAAACTTTGGTACAAAATCCCCCTAGTTTGCAAAAAGTAAAGTGAATTCCCAAAACAAATATGACATTTTCTCAGTGTCCTAAATATCCACTTCTGCAAAGTCTACGATATTTCCATTTAAGCTGCCATTAGATGTTAGAAAACTTTCATATGAATTGTTTTCATAATGGTCACATGGGAAGTCCGTCTACCTACATACCTACCTACCTATCCATCTTGTATCAATCTATCTGCTGTTGTGTTTGCTTTTGTGTAAAGTGGGCGATGCAGTGTGCAGGCAAACAGCAAACAGATCTGTTTCATCTCTGTGTCAACCTCATATCTAATTCATGCATTTTATTGTTTCTCTGCAGCTGTGTATGTGTGCTATGAGATGCAATGGATGCAGCCTTGGCCAACAGCGAATCACATACAAAATTGAACAGCGCAAGGTTAGGTATTTTAGCTGGAGGCTCTGGAGGATTTAAGTGTCCATAAACATTAGATTGCCATATTATCTCACAGAGACGGCTTCCTTTCTAATGATTTTAAGTAGGAATGTGAGCCCATTCTCATGCAAAGTTTTCAATGGCTTCATCTTGACAGGAGGCTGGGACAGGATGTGTATACTCCATTTACATTTTTCACATTTTACAGAAGCTCTTACAGGAAACCGCTTACAACAAGCGTAACTTAAATGCTTGGACTGTCAGCGTGACAAGCAGCCACATTATTCTACCAGCATGTGGGTTCAGATGGCTGTGAATTCAAACATGCACATACATGCATTCATGCATGAGGAGGATGTCACAGTAGGGCGATGTTTCTAGTGATTTTGAATATTATTACATAGAAATGATTGTAAAATGTATGCGTTTCTCCTGTTGGCGTGTGGCTGTTTTTAATTTCCATCCTTGTGTATCATTACTGCATGAACCAGATGGTAAGTGCGTGTCTAGTGCTCTCTGTACGAGTTCTTCCTGTTTGTGAGAATAGAGTATGAGCATATGTGAGTGTGTCTTGGTTTTGCGCTTATATTTTACAAAGGAAGCTAAACACAAGTGGCAATGAGGTGTCAACTAAACATATAACCATTTCTGAAGCACTTAGTGCAACTACATACTTTACATTTAAAGCAGAAACAGACAGCTTTAAAGTCGCGAACAGCGAGAAAAATCCTCAGAGCATTTTAGAGTTTTAAAGTGTTATTATACTAGTAGAAAGTCTGAAAGCTACAGATGAGTGAATCAGTTCAAATGAAACTTAGGAACAAGGAAAAAATGCAGATGCTCGAGGAGACATTTTGTAGGTTTATGAGTAAGACGATTAAGGGAATCATGAATCTTAATAACCTTATCATTAGATTGGAAAAGACGCCTGCAATCAGAAATGCATGAAGCAAAACCTGTGAGCTAGTTAAGGAAGCCAACCTAAGCCTGCTGCTTCATTCACATGGCTGATCTGTCAGCGCCACATAAATCCAAAGCACCCTTTCAACCACAGAGCTGTACTCAGGCTGACAGTGCTCACTCTCTGCCGCTCACCTGAAAACTCTGCTGTCACTTGCTGCTACACTCGCTGCCACCACTTCTGTTCATATTGCTTTTCAAAAGCCCCCTCGTCACGGAGTACCCACCTGTAGAGTCTCAGACTACCTTCCCTTGGGGGGGGGGGGTTATATTATTCTCCCTCCTCCCTGATGTGCTGTGCACACGTTTTGAGCTTAGGCATCAAACATTAGATGATCATGAATTGATCATTTATTCCATGTGACTTGACTTGCTTGATGTTTTTCATTACATAGAGATGATGTTCTTTCGCTTTGGACAAGATGTCAACCCGATTTATGGAACTCATTGTTACACAGTTTTCTCAGTTACTGTCTTTAAACCACTAAATGTGGAAATATATTTTTGAAGAACTCCAGTGTAGAAAGTATGAACAAGTGTTTAAAGATGTCTCGTGGTAGACCAACACCTAACTAAGATACTTTCTCAGGTTTTTCCTTAACTCACACATCTGTAGGTTCAAATCGATTTAGGAAGCGGTTTTCAAACTGTGGGGCGTGGCGGTACAGCAGGGGGGGGGCGCCTGAAGTGTGTGAAGTTAAAAGAAAAAGTGGACGACAAGCCTTCCAGATACAAAGCCCACATCAAGAAAGCATGATGAGACATACATCTCCCCTGGCTTCACATCTAAGTGGTCGGTGGGGGAGGAAGGACAGCTGTGTGTCCTCTGTCTCAAACCTTAGCAGCAGATAGCATGAAACCAAACAAGCTGAAACGTCACTTGGAGACCACACACCCCAATAGGAATGGAATAGTGATTATTTGCAACCTGCAGTAGTTCATGTTGATTCATATATTTTTATATATTCAAAATGATTTAAAAAATCTACTGCTCAGTTTCAACAAGGCCTTATTATTTCACAGTGGCACAGGATCATTTGCCAATACAAGCACTTTTGTTCGTGTTCAATCCATAAACCAATGTAAAATGTGTTAGATCTTTGTACCTTGTCAGTATTATTAGAGAAATGTAATGTTTGTACAACTATAAACAATTAATCCTACAAATCTATGTGTGAACCGGGTTAAGGGGGGTTGGAACATATTTCCAGATTCCCCAAGGGGGACCTGACTTAAAAATGTTGGGAACCACTGGTTTTAGGAATTACAGTTCACACTCATCTGTCTATTTGCAGAACGTTTCATAGTGATTTGTGACATTGTCCACCTTTTATTCTATCATGTTGTTCTGTAGCATGTAGGCGACAGCTAGGGATCAGAGCGGGGCAGCAGGGTGACAGAGAGGCCTGGCCCTGTGGTGGCCCTGTCTGCACCCTGCCATGCTGGCTGAGAGGCAAACGAAAGGGGAGCATCTGGATCAACAAGCCGATCTTAAAACCGGCGAGACACGGCAAAATGAAAAATATACATCCTTGGCTGGGATGTGTTTTGTCTATTTGTGCACCGAGTAATTGTGTAGCTGTACCTAATCTGTGCAGACGTGTGTCGGTGTGCGTCCATGTGTGTGAAAGCAATGACGTGTCTCTACCACACGCTGTCTGTACATCTTTATGTTGCTCTAATTAGCTATGGTGTGGTCCAGTAAGCTGAAACACATTCTATGTATGGACATATGGTGCAAATCTCACCCAGCTGGAGGACATCAAACTATTATCATAATGGCCACAACACATTGGGATGACTGTATCCATCTGAATTGTTTATCTATTCAGTAAAAGACAGAAACATCCAGAGCGAAGGTTACATTAGCTGAAGCACTGTCCGAGCTGAATGCATGCAGTAGATAATAAGAGGACGTCATTGGGTCGTCCTCTAAGCGTGCTTATTAGAGGACGTTGAAACTGTTGAAATATTGTTAGAGCTGGTGCTGGTGGTGTGTTATTACAACAAGTGTGTTTGCTTGTAATTAAGTGAAGCCCAGAGAGTGAGCACTCAAGCTAGTCAAGGCTCCATGTGCAGTGCTCCAAAACAGAGGCTATCATGATTTGATTAGCACTGAAACATACACATGCGCACACAGAGAGGAGGAGAGAGAGGAGAGCATGCCTCATACTTTCTTGCACGGCTCCTTATATTCTCTCGTTTGCCATTCACCGGCCTTTGTCAGACCTCCACATATTCCCTGGCTCTGTGAGGTGCAGGGGGGTGGCCACCATGGCAGGGAATTAACCCTCGCTATATGGGGCCACCTGACCCCTCTGTAAGACATTATTGCCTGTGTGTTGTACGTTTCAGCCCAGCGATCACAGCTACTATTGTGTATATCAGCATCGATACAGATCAAACCTGACGAGGGGAAAAGTCAGCCTGCCTCGGCCCGGCTGAAGGAGAGACTGGCCTCGCTGATTAGTCTGCTGAGGTTGTTGCTGGGGGGATAAATGTTGCTTCGTACGACTGTGGTTCTGAAAGGCAGGAGCAGCTGCTGCTGTGTCACTGCCCCTGGGATGCAGGGACTCTGAAGATACAGGGCTCTTCTCCCCTCCTTCCTGTCCCCTTCCTACCCTCACTTCCAGAACTTTACTTTATCTCTCCTCACCTCCCTCTCTCTCCTCTTTCTTTCTTTCTTTGCACCACTTAAACACCAGCCCCAGCAGGCAGAAGATAATGCAAGGTCTCACACACACCCGGCAGTGATGTACTCTCACGTGTACTGCTTCGTTTTCCGTGTGTGGGCTCAAACACAAAAGGCTAGCCCTTCTTATCTTTGCCCGTTGTCTTTGTGCCTGTGTGTGTGTGTGTGTGTGTGTGTGTGTGTGTGTGTGTGTGTGTATGTGTGTGTGTGTGTGTATGCACATCAGTGTGTGTGTGTGTGTGTGTGTGTGTGTGTGTGTGTGTGTGTGTGTGTGTGTGTGTGTGTGTGTGTGTGTGTGTGTGTGTGTGTGTGTGTGTGTGTGTGTGTGTGTGTGTGTGTGTGCACATCAGTGTGTGTACGACTGTTAATGTGGAAATAACAGTACATGAGAACTCTACATAAAAATGTGTATAAGTGCTCATGGCTTTTTCTCGTTTTCAGTGAAGAGCATTTTTTTTTGTGTCTGGCCTGTCTCTCAACACAGCACGGCACTAATAGGCATTCTGCAAGCCACTCTGCTCTGCAATTAGCCGAAAGCCATGGGAAAAACATTGATAAACAAAGATGAAACAATTCATGCCTTGCCCATTGCAAAGCCCTCGATCGAAGTCAAATGCTGTTATCTTCCCTGCAATGCTTTTCGGCAGGTGGAAGCCGGCTCTGCCAAACAGACAATACTATGCCCTTGAAACGCATCAAACAAAAGCAGATGCAAGTGCCTGTTTGTTCAAACACTTATTAAAAGCCAATACAGGCCATTTATGTGGGTGTTGTTCCTGGAACCGGAGTTAACGCGGCGCTAGGTGCTTTATCCCTGTCCACACAGTGCTCTGGCAGGGTGGGCCAGGGGCTGCTGCCCACAGTTTCATGTCAGAGCCAGAGACGAGGACAGCAGCCACCACCAGGGCTGTAGAGCTCCATCATCCAGCAAACACGCTCATCTATCCTGAGCTGGCAGCCGAGTAAAAGAGATGGCTCGAATATTAAAGAAAGAAAACACATGAATTGTTCTCCCTTTCTTTTCTCATTGGCTTTCTATCTCTCCGCCTCATCTCCCAATCCCTAGATTTCTCTCATTTCAGACTATTTCTTTCCTGAAAATGTTTACACTTAATGAAACCCGACGAGCCCACTCCCCGGAGCCTGATGCCTTTGAACATTACTCTTAGCCTCAGCAGATCAATATCAACCACGTTCCCTCTCCGTCTGTTTGCAACGGCTAAAACTTTTTTTTTTTATCTGGAGTTTTCTGATGAAACGAGCAGCATCTGGGTCCTCCAGTTGGTTTCTCTTCTGCAGGCTGTCAGGCCAAATAATATCGCTTGTATCTCATAGAGCTCTTAATCTATCTCCAATATCTGAAGTCACTCACAGACAGTGATGCAAGTTGAATGAAATCTAAAGGGCAGGCAGGAAATTAGATAAGGGCCAGCGTTGCATCACAGCAGCAGACAGACAGCATATCGTTTTGGTCAAACGAGTGCTCAACTCTGGCACTCTGTTTACATCAGAGGCAGTCAACAGGAGTCAAGGAGGTGAATCCGAGGTAGACTGCTGCCTTGCTTCACTGAGTCAGTGAGTTTTACAAGGTCTCTGTCAATAGCTGAGACAAGCTACGAGGTCCTTTTCTGCCCTTATGACTGCATTTGGAAACCTGTGGGTCTGTATACTGAAGCGCAATGGGTAGAGCATAACAATAACAATTCCTAGATGGCCACCAATGGGTTTTATAGCATGTATTTGCACTGCGATGTGATACTGAATTACAAACAGGAAATACAGCTCAGGTAGAAGGTAGAAGAAAGCATTCACAAAATAGGATAAACAACAGTAACAAACACCGTAGAATAAGGAAACTGGAAACTGAAAGACATCAAAAGAATATCAAAACACGCATCAAATAGGATTTCACTGATGTCAGCTGAAGCCCATATAACAACATTTTTAATTACTACATACTAGAAGGAAAGAAAAGCAGTGTTTCCTGAACATGTCTAGAGATGGCTTTGTGTGTCAAGATTTGATTAAATGTAATTACAAAAAAAATCTATAAGCACTTTAGAGCTGAAACGTTTTTTTGCTAACTTTGATAATCAATGAATCATGTTGTCATTTTACGGGCTACACACATTACTTGGTTGCAGCTTCTCAGCAGTTATGCTTTGAGTTTTTAAAGTGTCTAATTTGATAGCAAACAGAACAAAATATGCTTTTGGACTGTTTGTCCACTCAACATGACACCCACAATACAAGACGAGTTCACGATGTTCATTTGGAGAACTCATGTATCTTTTCATTTCTATTCAGTGTTCAACTAAATGAGGTACACCACTTTGTTGTTGATGTTTTATGGTATAGTGATATAAATAGAATCATTAGGAACACCTAATTAAAAAAAAAAACCTGTCTGTTAGTGTCCATCAAAACTGAACATCATCTTAGTAAATGTAACATGTATGGCTACGTTGGTGTATTGGATTGCATTGGATTTGTTATAGGTGTACACGATAAAAACGGCTTTTGACTTCATGTTTTGTGCTTGAAGTTTATACTCAACCCAGACAAGAATGAATTGAATCAATGGAAACTCTTTTATGTGGAAGGCCAGCTCTCTCATCCTGTGGCCTTGGAGTCTTCTGTGACTGTATTAAAAACTAGTTTGCACAGAAGGCTTCCTCATTCTTCATTCCAGAGCAGACCAACATAATTCATGTCCATTGTCCGACAACAGCCCTGCATTATGTTCCCCTTTCTCCTCCTGTAGTTTCTGCCTGATCAATGTGTGTTCCTCCTAACTCCATCTCTTTCTAATTAAGATATTTCACTGTGTTCTCCTCAAGGATTTCCAAGAAAAGGTCAAGCTGACAATTCTCCAATTTAGGTCTCGGAGCATTCACAAAGGTCTTGTTCGCAATAACGATTCACTCTCTGTTTTCCCACGTTACAAAAATGACAGCGACTGATGACATTGGGGGTTTTGGGAAGTGGGAGATGTTGTCCCGCGCCCGCTAACCCGCTCCAACTACATCAGACTCGCTAACTGCTGTACTGTAATCACCTCATGTTTCATCAGAGCTTTCCGATGGGAGAAATGATCGCTATAAAACACATGGAAACAAATTAACCACTGGTGTCAAGATTTTAATAGTTCCAATTAGTCAACACTTTGGGGAATGTGCATTATTAAGAATGATGGCATGCCACTTCCAATCTGTAAATTCCACCTAGTTCGCAACAGTGAAAATGAATGTCTATCTGTTTTCACACTTGTCCAATGGCCCTAACGTTACAACAACATGTGTTGACTAAGTACACTGTACACAGAAAAGAGAGCGGGGCATTCAGTCAGACTGACATCGCCACCCTAAACCCACACACTCATCCTCACATGCCAACAACACTGAGGCTTATTCTGTGTTCATGCCAACAAGGATGGCAGCTAAATATCCAAACAAATACTATATTTAAAGCAAACATAATTTCTCTGCCATGTCTGCAACTTTTCTCTTTACTTTTAAGTGTTGCCCATTTTTGAAACAAACTTACAGACTTCATGCTAACTAACTTTAAGTTAAGTTAAGTTTCTATCTACTTGTTATCGAAACTCAGAGTTGGGATTTGAATGCACATCTGCTTGTAGCTCCTGGCTGATTTGTTCCTAGATTACATCTTTTGGAACATTATTTGTTGGCACTGGCTCCTATCTTTGAAATGTTTCTGACTCTAGACAGACACAGTAACCAATCAGTTCCCCTTGGTAGGCTCTCCTGATATTGCAGATCCAGCCAGAACTGCTCCTGTCTCTTTCATTGCATAGATAAAACATGTTATCTTTAAAAACGTTGAGTATTTGTAGCTTTGTAACAAGACTCTGCATTATAACAAGACTGTGCAGCCTCGCTAGCAGCTCTGTGAGGCTCATTTTGCTCTTTTGACAGCACCAGATAAAAAGTTAAAAGGTATCTGCAAAGTTAACAATAAGTTAGGATGTCTGCACCAAATGACAAGCTAATGTATCCAACTGTTGTTGCTCAAACAAATGTTGATCTCATACTGCTGCTAGAAGAAAAATCAGGCTCATCATATTTGTTGGGATCTATCCTCTAGTGATCATACATTGCTGCGACCAAGATGTGATGTAGCCAAATGTAGAGATGCTATATTTCAATTTTGTATACGTTGCCCTGTTGATGATTGAATAAAAACTCAGTAGGGATCCTCATCCAGGGAACATCAATGTCAGTACAAATATAATGGCAATCCATCAAAGAATTGTTCAGTCTTGACAATCGTGGTGACAAAAAAAAAACATCCTGGCTAACCCGAGGGTCAAAAGCTGCTAGTTTGGCTAAGCATATATAATAAGTATGCTATTAAAAAGGAAATAAAAAAATACATTTTTGCAACAGTAACTTTAAAAAAACATTCAAATGACGCCTCCACAAGAACCAATTATAATACAAGACGGAAACTAATTAAAATGATAACCTAAAGACATTAAGAAAATAAGAAGAGTTAAATAACAACACGCTTTAAAGAAAGAGTAAAACAATTATATGCATACAGTAAAAGGCAGCTAAGCAAATCAAACACATGTAGTTACTTTGCAGAACTAAATCCATTTAAAAATATCTCTCAGGCGCCGACTGCATCTCAGTGAGTTTGAGCCTTCCCTATTGATTGTCTAGAAATACATTCGCCCCTATCTGGTCCTGAGGCAAAGACCTGGTTAAGATCCACACCTTTGCGTACCTCTAACAGAAACCCACCTCCTCCCAGCCCACCCTGGGGTTATTGAGCTCTACACTGCAGGCGAGAGAGGTCGGATGAGGGCTCTGCCGCCCCCGCCTCAGCAGGTATTGCTGTTCTTGTATTGATGGAGAAGCTTGCCAACTTACTGTGGCACATAGTGGATCTTAGAGGTTGAGGTCCCTGCACACACACCCCTCCCAAAACCTGCTGCCCCACCTACCTCTGCCCACTCAGCCGAAATGCCGTCAGGGACTAGAGGACGGGCAGAGGAGACAGACAGTAAGCAAGTGTGTGTGCAGATGATAAGCTGGATGTGAGAGCGTGTGTAGGATAACCCGTATCTCATAGCGCTGGCGTGTGAGCGTGAGAGCAAGAAACATGTCAGGTTTAAGTTAAAGCGTAGAAAAAGATAGAAGCAGAGGAAGAGACTTAAAAGCACGCCGTCGTCGCCTCCCAAGGTGTGCGCGGCTGTGTGCGAATGATAGAAGGCTTGTGTCGCTCATCGCCTTTCCGCTCACGGCCGCGGTTAATTATTCACTGGGGTTGTGCTGCAGAGATGAACTGAGGGGCTCTGGGATAAAGGCACTGGAGGAGGAAGATGAAATTATAAAATCCTAATGACGGAACTCCGGCTGAATGGTAATTTCTTAAATTGATTTTGAAAAGGTGCCCAGACAGAACCGGCATGGAGAGACATTGAGATGGGTGGGAGAGAGGATCCCTCCCTCACTCTCCTCTCCCTTTCACTCTCACTCTGGACATGTTCCAGCCCTTTTCACCCCTGGCCTAATCTCCCTTTTTATCCCACACTTAAGCTTCAGAGCCACACGTCTGTCCTTTTGTTTCAATCTCTTTTACTTAACCTCAACATCTCACCTCTCCCTGCCCAGGTTTTCGGTTCACATACCTCTACGATGTGATTGTCTTATCAAGTATTATCTTGTTTAACTCAGTCATAAGTATATATGACCTAAAACTTTAAGTCTTTAAGCGCAATGTGATTTAGTTGGACTGAGAATATAATCTCAGGGAGGCACATGACATCACGGACTGTGCTACGTTATTGTAATAATTAATGTTTCCCCCTGCCCAAGCTGATATAATCACATCTAACCTCCAGTTCTATATTTAACCTACAAACATGATTATAGTCTCTTAATTTCACACTGGGCAAGCAAGCTACATTTTACCTTTTACCTTTAAATGAATACAAATAAATTACTCGGCATAACACCAACTAGTATTTGTATTGAGGAATTCTTATAATTCCCATTATTGGTTGTTTTTATTATCTTTTTAATAATATTCAAAACATTAACCATGAATGTTGGGGTATAAAGACACTTTATCTGTATTTGGAAATTGAAATATGACGAGCAAAAAAATCCACAATTGCCCCTTAGAGACACATATGAAGAAGTGAAGTTGGCTCTTGAGACTGGAGTAGCCTGATTTTTTAAACAAATACCATTGAGCAGCTTTCCTCTTACGGCCCGTCTACACTACAGGCATCAAAAAATCTTGAAGCTGGGCGTGTCTGAGGCTTGGCGATTTCTCACGCCCAAGGCGACCAACAACCAATCAGGAATCTCCCGCCCGCCCCCGGCATACAAAGCAAAAAAAAGCCCGCTTCTTCAACGAAGTAAACTGGATATAAACTCCCCAAACAGTTGAAAACCAACCAGTTTCACCAACTGTCTCTGCCACCTCCCGCCATGGCTGGTTCCTCCGGTTTAGGTCCCGGTAGGTGAACAGAGCACAGTCATACAGGACTGGGACACTTGCCACGGCAATGATTAATTTATCCTCCATTTTATGACATATGGAAAATAGTCAAGACATGCGGTATCAGCATACACGCGGTTTGATTGGCTAGCGGTTGTACTGGCGGGAATTGCATAAACGGGATTTGATTGGCTGATGCCAATTATCGAGCCGATAGATGCTCGGGATGCTTGCAAAGCCATGCCATGCTCCCCACAATGCAGTTCGGCGAAGATTAAAAATCTTCTACGTCACCCCATTCAAGTGAATGGGCGAAGCGTTGAAAGCATTTTTCGATTCCTGTAGTGTAGAAGGGCCGTTAGATTCCACAGTGTTTGAATCTAAAAGCTTTAAATTGAATTCTGAGTTTTCAATGGACTTCGACACTTCAATCCGTAAGTTGAGTAGTAACATTAGCTTCTTAGCCGGACCGAGTGCATGTCTGAAAGGCTTTTGTGAATCCATGCATACCAATATTCTATATATTTTTTTCTGTTTCTAACTATGAATATGTCTTTTATCATTTTATTTTCGAGCATAGCTGTCAAGGGCACATATATGCTGTAGGCGTAGGGACTGAAAACCATCTATAGAAGCAGCTGGACAAATGGTGGAAGGGAAATAATTTGCCTCTCCCTCAATAGTGTTGAGTTTCCATTGAGCTAAGCACTTAACCTCATACTGTTCCAGTGGAGTAGCTTAGTGAATCTGTAGGTGTTGATCAAAGGAAGACATTTTCACACCTTTCCTCTTTTACACCACTGTACAAGCCCAGTGCTTTCACACTTTTGCACACAAGCAGGGACAAACACACACCTTTTTGATCCCCCCCCCCCCCCCCCAACCCATCCAAATCTACCTCCGTCAGCTCCCTGAAGCATTTTCTCTCTCCTCCTTGTCTATCTTCGTTTCTCCTCCCCTGTGACCACCACGCCATCCTTGGCCAGGCCTGCTCCTCTGTTATCCAGAGAGCGAATGGCACAGTGATTGACAGAGATAAGGCCTCTAATTAGAAGCAGTGATTGGGGGCTCTGGAGGGGGCTTAGCTTCCTGGCAGGCAGAGACAGAGACGTATCCAGGGCGCCCAACCCCTCCGCAATTAGACACACATCTGCTATCAGCGATCAGCTCAGTGTCCCTGCAACGGGGAGAAGTTCTACAGCACGTTGCCTGTCAATGTCATTCATTGTCCCTTCTCCTTCCCTTGTACAACCCGCTGCCACCCCACCCGATTCAATGGGGAGATACTGATACACACACACAGCACAAGAGAGCAAGATGAATATTCAAGTTTTAGGCAAGTAGGAAAGAGAGACAAATACTTTTTATTGAGAACATGTGTGTTCAGTCATGGCTGAATACTTGTGGGTAGGGCTGCTCAATTAATCGTATTTTAATAGCAATTACGATTATGGCTTGCAACAATTACAAAAACAACGTAATCAAAATAAAACGATTATTTTTTTATTATTATTATTATTGTTTTTTGTAATTGTTTTTTCAGTTGAATTATACTTAAAGTTCAGGGTAATCAACTGTTCAAAACATACTGTTCAAAAAAAATTCTCCAATAAATTGATGTTTTCAAAGTAAATGGATAATCGTTTTTAATAATCGTGATATCAATTATTGACCCAAATAATCAAGATTATGATTTTTGCCATAATCGAGCAGCGGTTGAGATGCCCACATGCCGCGTGTCAGCTTCTGTAAATGCCGCATGTATAAATTCAAACACATGCAGACAACACCATCATCTATAAATTGGATGAATGCATATACAGACAAGAATAGACAGACTGCCTCCTACTGTATATGCTCACATTTAACATACCATTAGCATGTGCATGTCTGACTCGGTACTCTTGCTGCAGGCTTTGAATTACAGTGTGAACGTATAATCAGCCTGCTGAGATTTTACAGCGCGGGCGAAATGTCACATCATCCCAGAGCCAAGTTTTATGACTCTAATCTGGGTGGCTGACACGGGCACAGCACCCACCAGCATGTTGAAAATGGAATAATAGTACATTATGACACACAAGAGCATACATCATGGGAGCTCTCTGTAGCTGGAGTGTGTTGTCGGATCGCGCACATTAATGAGCCGATATGTCCACGGCCTACTTCCAAATATGAGGTTGCCGTCATTTGAATAATCTACACAGAGGGAGCAGAGGGCTAAGGGATATTTAACATGATGAATTAGCCGGAGCCGTACTTGTGCTATCTGCTGAGGTTTTAAATCTCCAGTCCTAGCGATGGGGTAGAGGGGTGAGACTGCCAATCGAGCGAGTCCATGTTGGTCCAAGGCTTTTCGGAGAGAGAGAAAAGCCAGACAATTGATCTGAAGAAAGTTCAGGAGGAAACACAAGGGGTCCGTTACACTCAGTGTCCAGCTAAAGAGATTTCTCAAAAGAGACATCTGTTGAAAAGGCAAATTAGTCTAGGCATAATCCTTGTCTGTGAAACTGGCCTCGAGTGTTTTCTCTTAGGGAAGCCAGGTCTTCATTACAGCCCTGTTCTTCAAATATCACTCCCCAGTCTCCACCAGGAGATCGGTCGCCTCAGCAACAAAGGAATTTGGTTTTAACATGCTCTGTTGAACATACCCTGCTGGTTTGCTGCTCAGTCAGTGTCCTCTCTGCATTACTGTTTTAAGTTTTTCTTATGTTATGGAAGTTCAATTTTGATTCCAAGCGCTTGTTCTTCCTCTCTTGCTTTGTAAACATGAACAGCGTGAGCTTAGCCTTGCATGTATGACCTTGAGTGAGGGTTGCAGTGTGAATGCTCAGCATAACCAGGAGCAGGGGAATATTGTTAGCTCTGTGTGGGGTGAGGAGGGCAGAGTCGTATCCCCTTAGCACAGGCCAAAGTCTGTGAAGAGAAGGACGGAATCAGGGCAGAGCGGGAAGGAGCTAGGGGAGGAATCTCAGAGCTCACTCAAGGAGAGAAATGGGAGAACTGGAGCATTTCCCCCTTGTGGATACTCAACATTTATGACCAGACACGGAGAGAAATAAAAAAAAAACATAGTCCAGACGAGGGATAACTAAAAACCACAGACCAAGACCTTCTAGGAACATAGCTCACAACGACTGCAACAAAACCAGACAAGGACGTAAATTCAATGTTCAAATGTGGACACAAACTCTGGTCTGCTGCAGGAGGGATTGAAATGCTTCACTACTTTTCATCAACACATAATAATGCTTTGGGTGTGTGTGTTATCTTTGACTGAAGAACTTTAATCCTTAAGCAACTGTTTTACTAGATTTCAAGGAATAGGCAATATTTTCTTTTTCTAATTTAAAGAAATGGATTTATTATGCAGGGTATGCAGCTGAAGAAGGACGACTGTTACATGTTAACAAGGTTCATTTCCTAACAGCTGAGATTACATTCAATTAATAATTGTGTGTACACATGGAGGTCCAGAGTCATAAAGCAACAAGGGAGGCAAGGGGAATTCAATAACTACTTTTTATTTAATAGATTGACAACAAAAATGATTAAACAACATATTGCTTGTTTTAGACTACCTTCTGATAAAGTCATTTTGTAGATGCACCAAATGTTTTAATAGTCTTATTTTTCTTATTTATTTAGCTTCTCTGTGTCTTTGTCCTTTAGTGTTGACCTTATTAACGCCATGACATAGTGACACATATACAGTAACACACAAGCACAGCAAAAGTCAGTTTCAGAGTTTCAGCACTTGCAGCACTATTCAACATTTCAGTAATACCTTTGTGCCGCACGCGGCTAAATATAGCAGCTCTGTGAATGTCTCATTATTATAATTGGGGAGCTAGCATGCCATGCTGTTAGCAGGCTACATTTGAGCTGGCAGTTTCTGAACCCTACACTTCTTCTCTTGTCAGGATACATTTTTTGTTTCCATCTTCTGGTGTTGTGATATTTGAAAGCGTTGCTTGTGATATACTGACACTACAGTCTCATAGAATCTGTGACTGTGAGGCAGAGTATTTATGAATGGCTTTAAACAGCAGGGGACAGATGAACTGCTGGATTTTCCCTGCTCTCGTTTCTTTGCGCGTTCTCTGCTTTTCTCATGTCTCTCAGCTCTCCAGCCCCCACCCAGAGTCAGTGTGCAGCATCCCATTGTGTGTGACATTCAGCCTCAGTGTGAAAATCAGCAGATGGTAATTTTGTTTGTATGGTTAGTGTGGGAGTGTGTGTTTCTGTCTGTGTATGAAGAAAGAGGGGGAGAGCTAAGGAGCGGGGAATAATTTATGACCGCTGTACCCTATAATTAGCAAAAACTAAATTGCGTGTCAATGTAGGAGGCAGTTAAATAGGGCTTTGCTTCTGTCAAAGGACATTACAAACCACAGAAAGGAATACAGTGGCGGGCCACAGCGTATTTCACTAACTCCCTCTCTGGGCTGGAGAAATAGGATTGCTAAAATGGGAGCCCGTGGCCTGAATGATTTAAGACCCAGTTTGGCAAGTCCAACCCGCCAATAACTTTTTGATGAATTGCTAATTCTCAATTACTTTTTGGCTTTTAATCTGTTAATAAAGGCTAAAGCGCAGCCCAAAGGCAGAATCGCATTTGGAAACACAGAGCTCATTCTGAAGAAGAGGCAGCAGATAGCTGTTTTAAATTCTTTCGTTTATACACTCTGTTGCTGAACATGCAGGCTAGCCTGAGGAACGTGCGTGTGTGTGTGTGTGTGTGTGTGTGTGTGTGTGTGTGTGTGTGTGTGTGTGTGTGTGTGTGTGTGTGTGTGTGTGTGTGTGTGTGTGTGTGTGTGTGTGTGTGTGTGTGTGTGTGTGTTTGTGTGTGTGTGTGTGTGTGTGTGTGTGTGTGTGCATGCACGTGTGTGTGTTATACATCAGCGTAGCACTTCAAAAGATGGAGGCTGTTCTCATTTGAAAAAGCAATTCAGGCTGATTGATCAAATTGACTTTTTAGCTCACAACAGCCCTCCAGCTTCATCTGAGACCTTCAGTCAGGATTGGACAATATTTGGTTCCCGCTGCTCCAATCAACGCTTGACGCAGTGTTGGAAATATGACTAAAGCAACATAAGATCTAAGTACATGTATGATGTCGTTTTTTTATAGATGAATAAGAATATTTGATCAAGGTTGGCTACATTATAGAATTAAATATACATATTGTCTTGAAATATCGGTGGAGATTGAAGGCTCAAGAAATCAAAACACATTTGACTAAACACACCTATTTGGATAAAAAAATATGAGAGGTTCCTAAAGCTACTTTAACTATTTACCTTTAGTAATTTAAACTGCACCAAATACAGATGATTACCTCTTGTGCTGTGGTGGTATCCTTACTCAGTGAATCTGTCTCTGGTATATCCATCTATCTAAAAAGAAGAAAAATAATATTTAAAAAATAAACAATATATGGATGCTTTCACTTTTTATAATGTCAAAACCACATCAACTATAACCCTAGCAAATACCAACACACACAAGGGCACCATTTCCTAAAGATCAATGAGTGGAAGACCAGGAGTCTGTAAGCTGGCTACTGGTTGAAGAAGGGAACCCTAAATAGAGCCCTCAATTTGCTACCTGGCAGTATTGTAAAAATTAAGGGATGCATTTAAAATATATGTATATAAAAAGTAGCTTGTTGATTGCTTACTTTGCTACAAACTGTGTGTACAGTATGGTGATGGTAGTGAACAGAAGGTTGATTATGATTATGTTACCATACACTATAAGGCAGAGGTGGGAGTAAGTCCTACATGTGCAAGTCATGAGCAAGTCTCAAGTCTTGACCTACAAGTATCAAGCAAGTCCCAAGTCACTGTGGTGAGGGTCAAGCAAGTCAAGTCAAGTCACTGTGGTGAGAGTCAAGCAAGTCAAATCAAGTCATACAAAATTCTGATGAATAAGCCCAGTTTCTGCATTTAAATCAGTTAAAAGACAGTGGTTATGAAAATGGATTCAACCCACATATGATCTTCATTACATACACAGTTAATCATTTGAAATCTAATTTAGACCGATGACAATCATATTAGATTCATATTAACCCCAGAACTGCAGACAATATAGCTTTGACTCAAAAAGTCTGTTCAAAAAGGCAGAATTCCAGGTAAGAAAATCAGATATGGCATTTGCCATTACACATATTTAATTTAAATGTATGTTAACACTAGAACCGCCAACAGTGTCAGCACCTACATAGATATCACTTTCAAATCATTTCATGTGTTCCTCTTCATAATTTCCTTATGAACTAAGTAGGATGATTTAAAACTCACTTAATTGGGTTCATTTAGAAATGGCTTCAGTTAATCATCATAACAGATCAAAAAGTTCAGATTCATTTTACAATAAATCAAGGAATGATGCACTTCTACAAACAAAAACAACATAATTAAAACATTTAAACAAACGACTAAAAGTAGAAGAACTACATTATTCAAAAGTTGACAGTAACTTCTGATAATAACACGGGGTAAATAAACGAGGCATCTCTCTCTCTCTCTCTCTCTCTCTCTCTCCTGACAGCTCGTCAGTATCAGGGTTAGACAAAATGAATCCCTCGGCGGTTCTCGTGTTCATTTACCGTTTTGTCTTCTCTTTGCTTAATCGATTTGAAACCAAGTCTAACGTAGCTTAAACTTAACGTTAGCTTTCTTTCTGAAGTTGGATGTTGTGGTGGTCGTGTCACTGATCTTTATGCTGCAGACTCTGCATACCACTGTTCTCTTCTTATTAGCGTCATCGACAAAATAATCCTTGATTCCAAACTTCACTATTTTTGGAGTAACGCTAGCCGATGCCATGTTAACTGACACTCCTGCCTTCTAGTGGGTTGCCAGGTTTGCACGCATTGTGCTATAATCACGTTTTTCGAAAAAACTAAACGTAATATCATACTACAAAAATGAATACCAAGTCTTTTATCAATGTTAGTCAAGCAAGTCTCAAGTCCAAAAATATGTGACTCGAGTCTGACTCGAGTCAAGTCATGTGACTCGAGTCCCCACCTCTGCTATAAGCAGGGGTGCACATAAGTGGTACGCAGGTACGCATGCGCGGCAACAATCTGAAATGCGTACCGTCACTTGTGTCACAAAGCGCATTTGCGTACCGATGTATATGTGAAGCTTTTCCAGAAGGCGGTTAGATCATCGGACGACGGAGTTGGTCTCCGTGTGCACAGACAGGGCTGCTGTTAACGTCGGCCTGTACAGCAGCACTGCGCTAAAACAGCTGATCACAACGTTCACACGCTCTGTGGTCACGAAGCTCTGCACTCTACTACTACCCCCCGTTGACATTCGCGATACAGAGGGCTTCATGGGAACTTTGAGGGGAGCCGGAAGTTGGAGTACCAAACACTGACTCCAGGTACTCATCTGAGTACCTCACTGAGAAAGTTGTGTGCACCCCTGGCTATAAGGTGTGATAAGCTACACATTAAAGGTGGGGTAGGTAATTTTGGACAAATCAGCTCGAGTGCGCTAGAATTTGAAAATACACAACCGGAAAAAATCTGCCACTTCCTTACAGAGCCCCTCCTCCAACAAACACGAACGCGCACATGACCAATGAGGGCACGAGATAAGTTTGTGCACAGATGGAAGGCTGACAGGCAGGTAGGCCATCCAGTTATTTTAGCCGGGCCGGCTCAGATGATTTTACAGTACCACGGCTTCCACAGATGATATTTTTTAATGGATTTTTTGTCAAAGCACTTCAGATATTCATTGCTATCAGGATGTTAAGAGCATTCCTTGGAATATAACAAAAAGTGTATCTCGAGCCAGTTTCTCAAACTTAGCTACCCCACCTTTAAGTACTTCAGTTTTCTTTCAGCGACTTGATGCTTTTAATCAAATCTGTAGCCTTACATTTCTATATTGTTTACAGCAGACATGAAACGTACATTTTGAATGAAAGGTTTGCTTGCAGGCCGCATTTCACTGTTTAAACGTTTGCAGTCACATAATTAATACCTCAGACTTTAATTGCTTCTCTTAATGGCTCCTCTGCATTGTTGATTTGTTTGTGAATTACCGCATAGCATTGTTTAGAGAGCATGGCACAGCAGCAGTTTGTTAGTGTGCCCCATCTGCTCGGGGGGCTCTTTAGGGCTGCTTGCATCAGACAACCTGATTTTCGTGTCATTCTTAAATGCGTGGCTTCAGATCATCTAATTGATAAGAAAGTGCCTGCATGAAGAGAAAAGGAATATGCTATCATCTTTAAGTGGATGCCAATGGTGCTTGATGTCCTTGACAAAGCCCATGTGCAGGGGTAGAAGTGGCACACAACAGCACACTTTGTTATATTAATTACTAGTATGATCGTGAGAATTATTCATGGAGCAAGTAGGATATTTTATTGATTCTAGTGTCACTTTGATAATAATCCTTTTCAGATGTGACATGATTTTTTCTTTAATGTGCACATAATGGTATACCTGACCTATAATTGTGCCTAAATGTCTTTTATGGATCTGGGCACAATGGCTCTTTGGCAATCCATCACACATAACTGTAGACTCTCGCAGTTGACTATACAGTAATTAGCAGGGAATTGAGATTTCCAAAGGGTATCATTTTGTGTCATCACTAGCAATTGCTCCGTTAATGTAACATTCACATCTATCCATGAGTGAGAAAACTTGTGTGGCTGTATAAAAGGGGCTTTAAGACTTTCTCACACAGTACGTTTGCATGTCTATACATCAGTAATGGGCAGTTACGCCGCGCAACACTGAGTATCTGTTATTCGTTTTTGCATTAAGGGGTTTTAATTTGAAATTCACAAATGACTTGCAGCTACTAATCCCAGTAATGCTCCTTTTCTTTTACACTTTATGGAGATATGTTTGTATGCAGTCTTACCAGGAATGTCATTATTATCAGTTTCCTCTCTTTGGGCTCAGTGGACAGGTCTGGTGTATGTTCATTTGGTGTGTGTAGTATATAGTGCCACGCACATATACCATCAGGACGTTACTGATGGGTTGCGGCTGCGGAGTGATACTGTGTGTATGCAAGCCCGCATCTATGTATCATGGCTATAGACCTGTTAAGTAATAAAGATATCTCATACAAAGGTCTACGGATACCTTATTACTCTCCATGATCTGCGGCCAACTATATAGCATAAAGCAGTGGTTCCCAACGTGGGGGGCACCAAAGATCGCAGGGTGGGCGCCAGGCCTCAGATGATTTGAGGCCAAATATCATATTTAGACCTTTTTTTTTTTCTTTTTTTTTTACATATAATTGTAAAGCAATACATGATTGTCGCTAAAGGCCTTGTCTCTACATTACAATAAAATATAAAAAATAATTGATTAATTAATTTGAATAACAATTCAAGTTAGTAGCTATTAAAGGCATAAAAAGACAGAAATATATCATTCTTTCTTTAATATAAATGTTTCTTCTCCTGTTGGAAGTTGCGCCCCCCCCCCCCCACTTGTACAGTATGTGTGTGTGTGTGTGTGTGTGTGTGTGTGTGTGTGTGTGTGTGTGTGTGTGTGTGTGTGTGTGTGTGGGTGTGTGTGTGGGTGTGGGTGTGGGTGTGGGTGTGGGTGTGTGTGTGGGTGTGTGTGTGTGTGTGTGTGTGTGTGTGTGTGGGGGGGGGGGGGCGCAACTTCCAACAGGAGTAATTTGGGGGGGCTCTTGGGAAAAAAGGTTGGGAACCACTGGCATAAAGGACTATTACAGTGTGGGTGATGGAAAAGAGAAGTGTGCGTCTTCTGGTAGCTCAGACGTTATAGTATTGTTGACATGTTGCGTCTTCCTAACTGTTTGCCCGCTGAATTCAGACATCACATGGATTTTGTTCAGGTTCAGTAAGTGGGTTACAATTGAGTCTAATTTTCTTCTGTAACTGCGGGATAGCTTCTGCCTGACAATGTAACATGCAGCCAAATTATGCCATCAACATCATTTACCCATCAACAATTGCACACTGCTGAACAGATTCACAATAACATGCCAAAAGCCTCCAGTCTGTTCACATTTACGCAGCCTATAATTGCCTGTAAAAACCTTAGTAGACAACACTCATAATAAGTCCTGAGGGGAATGATTGGTCGTAGGCTGAGTCTGAGCCACATCCACTGGTGAAATGTTCCAGTTTTGGTTCCACTGATTAAATTCAAAATGGCATGAATCCTTGTTTCCGAGACTCAGAGCACTTCTAAACTTTAGAGAGTTAGAAACACACCTCAGCAGAAGAAGTTGCCAAGACATTCGACACTCCTCAGCGAGTCGCAGGCAGGCAATTGTCTAATCCTGAATGAAATATTGTTTTCCATTTCATTATCATACAAAGCAGGTGCCGCCTTCAGCAACACCCGGCCCGTGAGACACATTCAAAGTTTAGCAACGTTTTGTCAAATACTTCACAGCTGTTATGAGAAGCACATGAACAGAAATTGCTGAAAATGTCGGCTAAAAGGGTACATTATCTTGTGTTCGGTCTTTAAAAACTCTAACCCTTAAAATGGGGAACTATTTTGCACCCTATAAATAGATTTTCCTCTCGCTTCATGGAGCATAATTCTTTTAGACTGAATGTAAGATTAAATGACTTGTTGAAAGCGACATTTTTTGCTTCTCACTGCCTGGTCTTCTCTCTGATCCCTGAGTCCCTGACTGGTAATATTCAAATCTGTTTCCTCTGCAAAGCTATCCATTTTTACTCCCAGCTCATTAGCAGCACTTCAAAGCCTCCCTGTATCGCATCTATTTTCCCTTTCATTCAATCACGTGGAACTGCAACCCTTGCTCTCTTGCATCAATCCCTCTATCTCATCTCCTTCCTCTATTTCTCTGGCTTCTTCTTTCCCCTCTGAGGACAGTGCAGGTGTCCTTATCCTTTTACCTAACAGTGCACATCTGTTTTTACATATGGGAGCAAGTAGGAGCAGCAGGGGGAGTGGGGTTTTAATTAAGATAAAAACACAGTTAGCTTTAGTGGCTAAAATACCTGTTTGAACCGGATTCTTATCTGCAACTCTGCATTTTCAGCTAACATTGGCTGCATTATCCCAATTCAGGAGTGATACATATACTGAAAAGGACCTCTGAGGGTTTGATGTCTTTGGGAAGTCATTTTACCCTCAAGTGGGATGGAAAGCAAACTGAAAGGAAGCGTGACAGGAATGAGGTATGGATGCCTCCTCCCTTCGGGTGGCCGGATTAGAAATGGCGACAGTGAGCACAGGAGGAGGAATTGCAAGGCATGGCAAAAGAGGAAGCTGAGGAGAGGAGGAAGACAGGGGGGTTGGTTATTGAGACAAAGATTAAATAGATCTCTCTGTAAAACCCGCTGGATAAAAATCACTTCTGTCCCTGGGTGATCACACTCCGAAATTATCATTAGAGAAAATGAATATGAGAGCTGAAACTGCAAAATCAATATGCTTGTTAAACCCTTGCATGGGCGCTTCGGAGAATAGAAAGCTAAAGGAGTGCGTAATATGTGTGTGTGTGTGTGTGTGTGTGTGTGTGTGTGTGTGTGTGTGTGTGTGTGTGTGTGTGTGTGTGTGTGTGTGTGTGTGTGTGTGTGTGTGTGTGTGTGTGTGTGTGTGTGTGTGTGTGTGTGTTTAGGATGAGGGTTAATGGTAATCACTGCGGCACTTTACGCCCTTTTGTGGCCCTCAATTTGAAAAATGAAAAGAGTGTCCAACAATCACTTGAAGGGACAATCCAATTATCAGTGTGAGGGGTAGTGACAATATGTGCTTGAAGGTGTGTTTTTTCAACAGAAAGGATTAAAAGGAAGCTTGACTTAATTATTCGGCCAATTCCTAATTGTTATCACTGGAGTTTAAGTCGCGAAACCAAAAGCCAGGGACAAAGCAGCTGAGATTTATATGTGTGGTCCCGCTTCACTGACTACAATCAGGGAATTTTGATAAAAGTGAGAGAAAATGAGAGGCTATTTCCTGGGGATGACGTTATGTTCTGTTGATCAGAGCTGGCAGCGACATTAGAGGCTAAAGCACATTTGGGTATTAAAGAGATTTTGTAGGTCAACTGAAAAAGTCCAGGATCAAAGGACCTGCAGTAAATCTCAAAGTGAGTGGAGTTTCCCTTTAAAGGATCATGTTTACACTGACAGCCGTAGTGGTAGTGTTTCCCCATTCCTCACTGGATTTATGTCATTGTGTCCTCTTAAACAATGGCAAAGAGGACATGCTGCTGAAGCATCAGTCATCCCAAACGACACGGAGTATTGGCAGAACATCATGTTTTTGATCCGTAAAGCAGCGCCAATCAATATTTTGATATCATAAATTATCATAAAAAAGGGTATCTTATATGAATCCACAGAGAAATATCAGCAGCACTGCAGTTCCTCTCGGTTCTAGTGTTTAAGGATCTACAGTAACAGCTCATTGTTTTTCGTTTCAAGGGCCGCCATTTTACTAGTGTTTTATTTTTCAACAGTCGTGCCCAGCCTTCCAGCTTCAGCAGGCAGATGTTATTTGCAACATCAACAAAAAATCCAATACAACAAATGTTCTCTTCTTGTCCAACACCAAACAGCCGGCACACAGGCAGTTAGTCACTAGCTGGTGAACATGGTGGGACATTTACTGTAGCTGCTAAAGAGACAGACATTTAAAGGTCCCATGTCATGCTTCGGTTATTACCCGTCCCCTTGTGTGCTGTGAAGGTTTGTATGCATGTAAACGGTCTGCAGAGTCAAAAACCCTCAAAGTGGTGATTAAAACTCTAACACAGAAAAGACCTGTCTATGCTTCCCCAGAACGCCTCGTTGGAGATTTCTCTTTTTCCATTGTTTTCTTCCTGGGTATCGCTACGTAGGGAGTTTTGCTTGTTCTCCAGTATCGCCGACACGGAAGCCTGTCCGCTCCTCGCAGCAGCTCACAGCAACGAGCCTCGCAAACGTCCCGACCAATCAGAGCACACTGGGCTCACAGAGAGGAGGCGGGGCAGGAGCTCCAATAAGCCGTTTCGGACAGAGAGTGAATACCGGTGAATACACATACATTACAGAGATGCTGTATGGGAAATCAATGTGAGTTTGGAAAATTGCACAATTTAAATCTATTCGAGTAGACCTCAACAATGGAAATATGATCAGTAGAAATGGCCATGACATGGGACCTTTAAGTTAAAGTAAAAAGAGAGTGGAATTGGTCTTTTGTTCTTTAGCAAGGCAGAAACTTAACTCGTACAAAATGTAAATGAATAAATTAAAGCTATGGTTGCCAGGCTCAATTTTAGTCAGAGGAAATGTAACGAGTTTGACAGTGAGCTGACCAATCACGTTCATCAAAAATGTGTCTGAAAAACATGACAACGTTCATTTCAGTGATTTTTTGACAGCGGATCAGTTTGAAGTGTTGCAGGGAGTAATGGAAGAGTCAGCCGCAGTGATCTGTCAGACGAAGAGCTGCAGGCGACAGCTCCAACTCCTCAATGAGGAATCATCCCCACTTTGGCTGTTTATAGACTCATGCCCTGTGCAGCATAACATCAGATCACACTTTGCTTACAGTGTGCTAGAAAAAGCCCAATTATTGCCTGAATTTTGTATCAAAACAAAAATGGTTTGTTTTGTTGCTCTTTAACACAGTTGCTTTTACCATCAGTAAACAGGGTTCAACCAGGGCCTAAATGTTAAGTACTGCCACTTTAGGTGTGTGGTAAGCATTCACTCCATTTGTCTAGATGGTATTGGAATACATTTGGGAAAAACTGTGAAATATTATTGTTATTTTTAAAACATCATCATGGGTTAAATGTTACTGATGAAACAAAGCGAGAACAGACAGTAATGGCTGAACATGGTTCACATTTCTTTATAGAGAGGAGGTTAGAGAGTAAAGAGTGTGGGTGGAACTGGTTCCACGTTAAATAGGGACTATAGTTTCATGAATGCTATCCTGGCTCCAAAATGGTGGAATGAGTTCCCCATTGAAATCAGGACAGCAGATAGCTTACACATCTTCCGGCGCAGACTGAAAACTCATCTCTTTCCACTCCACTGCGAGCGATAGAATTACTAACAAAGCACTTATATACTAATAAAGGACAGGCTTTCCTAAAGCCAGTTGAGTAGCACTTGAAATGTTTGGCTCTATGACACCTGATGTCCTTATATGATTCTGTTTTCTTAAAGGTTGTATCTTCCTGGTCGAATGCACTTATTGTAAGTTGCTTTGGATAAAAGCGTCAGCTAAATGCAATGTAATGTAATGAATGCTAAAAAGGAAATCCTGGCTGATGAATTCATAAAGGGTTCAGAGTGCTGTAGAAGATGGGCATGGATGGTAGAACATGGATGGTGAACCCCAGGATTCAATGAGAGATTGCATTGAGTTACAGAAGCTGATGGAACCGGGCTATAGTGATGAGCTCTCAGTGTGCGTACAGCAGTGGCGAACCGTCAGGGCCGTCAAGGTATTCAGAGAATACCCTGGAACAAATCGATTGAATTATATAAATAACATGTAATAAAATGTATATAAAATGAATAAATGAGAATCGTATCTGTGTTGTTGATCTGTAATATTACAGGGTTATATTGATTTGTTTGTCCTTCTCGGACCATGCACTACGCATTTCAGTGGTTTTGTGTTAGAAAAGAAAGCAACCAATCAGATCTTGTTCTGGGTCTCGGGGTAGAATATCCTTCAACCAGGGCATTCTACATCCTTGATAGAATGCCCTGGCCGTTGCACTGAATGAGAGCGTACGTTTGGACTGATAGTTTGATCAACCAATCAGATATTGATTTGTAGCCAATGGGCGTATTCTTTCAGAGTTTTTCCCTCGGCGGTGGCGGCGGGGGGTGTGTGTGTCTAGAGAAGGTCCAGTTGTGATAGACACGGTTCGCCACTGGCGTACAGTACAGCAACTTCAAAACGCTGGTGACGAGGAAATGGTACGCTTCTTCCACAAAAAGGTTACAGCCGTATCCACTTAAACAACTTGATTGACAGTACTTCAAGAGTGACTTGCGTATAAGTTATGCTGTGTCAGTGACTAACTTCTGGGTGGGATGTCAGAGGGATGCTCCTCACTATGATGATGACTCACTGTGGCACGGTGCCTTTGATCCTCTCCCCAGCTTTGTGAATACAGAATACACTTTGATTGACGCTGCGCACATCATGGCCGTTTCAGAGTTGGCAGGAGAGAAGAATACACGTCTGTTATGTTGAAAAGCTCCGTCTATGCTGCTGTGGGCCAAGTTGGAGGAAATGCACATTTGAGCTGCTTTCTACTTCTAACCCTAAACAATGCCTATCATGGGAGGCTACCCGGCACAGCAGCTATCCGTCCTTTGTCATGTGCAGCATGCTTGATTTCGGCAGCGTTTGATCAACACCCACAGCTACTTAAAAGCACAGACAGCTGGATACAGATTGGGTTGGTAACAGCTATGTGCTGAAATGAACCTTCAGTGCTTATCATGCACAATGTGACATAACAAAGTAAAGTGAGGATCAGCTTTAATCAACCATAATGGTTGATGAAATGAGCTTAGCCACTGCTACAAAACACGGTGTTCTCCTCAGTTTCAGATCCTCCTCAGTATTCTAACCCTGTGCAACCTCATAAGCAATTACAAGCATATTATGCCAGGATAACAAGATAACAAGAGCATGGAAAGGATGGCGGCGAATAACACACAAACCCTGTGTATTGGGTTTTGACTCATTAAAGTGTGTGCCATTGAATTGCACAAAAAAGGTGGAAAGGACTACACCTGCCAAAAAACACTAACAACAAAATGCAAAACAGACGTGTTGGTAATTCCAATGAAGCAGCGCACCGATCCATTAGATGCAGCATATACAGTGTGAATAATGCAACACTGACAAGGTTAAGCCTTATGAGGGCAGATGAGGTTTAATATGTTAAAGAAATGTGCTGAGCGCCTGAGAGATGCCTCACACACTCGTCAGTGTGTCAGGGGGAATCAAGCCCGATGTGTTTGAACACAGCCAGGTTGTTATCTGAGATATGTATTAACATGTATTCAGGGATTAGGGGATCTAATACCTGACTTTGTTACAATCAGTACAGAATGTACGAGATCAGTGTGTGGTTACAGAACGTTATCAGGATGTGAAAGATGGAATAAAGACGTGACCTGTCAGCAACCTTTCAGGGAAGGAATGCGTGTGTGTAAGAGCTTTCACACACACACGCACACGCATACGTACCTGTGTGTATTCTGTTTGTGTGTGTTTACAACATTTAGTTTGGCTTAGCTGTTCTGAGCTGTTTTCTGAGTACTGGGCGGATTCAAAGCAATCTGCCACCTCTCCCAAAACTATCCGAGCGCTGACTGTAACACAAAGGACGGCGCAGAACACCTGCTGCGATGATGGAGATGGCAGGCAGCCAAGACGACATATGGGTCTCATTCTGGCCCTAATGAAGACAACATGACATAAATATCGTACAAAACGGACAGCTCTGGAGACCTGCACTGTCCCACTGCTGTGTGTTGCTGACATTGACATTTGATCATCCTTAGGGTTTTGAGGCTTGAGAAATGCGAGCAGAAGCGTGGAGTGAATGCAAAGTTTGAAATGTAATAGGATACATTTAATGCATAACAATATGGCTCCCTAAAAGCATAAACAGCTCAGTTTCCTTTGAAGCCTGAAGGTAATAGAGCATACCATCCACAGTTGCTGGACGAAATGATTTTGCTGCTGTAAACAAGTGCTAGCTCACAGCCCTCACGAGGTGTATGATGTGTCTGAACACCTTAATGTTGAAAGAAAAGCCTTTTGAAGTTTGTAAGACTTTACTGTCCTTAAGCTCTGAGCCTGTGTCAAAAAATAACATCAAAAGCGAGAACACAGGTAATTAAGATACTGCAAGTCAGTGCTTAAAAGGGAAACTGTGATCGTGCATATTCAAAACCAGCAGCTCAAAACTGCACCGTTTAAACAACTTATACGCTTTTGATTCGATTTTCCACCTGGTAAGGAGTGGAAGAATCCGGTGCCAAAGTGCTGTTCTTATATTTGTACTGACTGTACGGAGCTTTGACCTAACCAGAACTCCAGTGTGTTTTTTGGTTATAACTTGAAACACTAACAAAAGAAAGTTGCAGTTATGCCACTTCCTGCCACAACCTAATGTCCTTGTTGTGATCCATGTGGAGGCCTGGGGGCAGCCAGGAGGCTAATCGTTAATATAACTGCCTGACAAGAAAACTCTGGGTGTTTAGAGAGATAATGGCCTTGACCAGAGACACAGTAATAGCCCTTCCTCGGCAAAGAAATGTTGTGCTGCCAGTTCACAGCCCTCCATGTTGCCTTTTTATAGTACACCATAATTAATACGATGTAATTGAAGCATATAAGCATGTTCAGCGTTCAGTACACAGAGGCCTCCTGCTCTCACGGGGTAAAAAGCGAGGCAAAGATGTAAAATGATAGTCATCACAGCTGTCAAATTACATATTAATGGACATTTCTTTCTGCGGGGTTAATCTTCAGTGTAGAGTTCTAAATTATAACAGAATTTGCAGAGCAGAGCACTCATGTCATCATCTCACGCAGACAAAGGCACTTTTCTACAGAATATGACCAAAAGGATTAATAATCGTCCATTACTGCCAAAGTTCATCAGCTTCCTGTTCCATGTAGCGCTGAAATCACGTTAATGACATCTTGGGATCCATGTTTTGCAGCTCGAGTTTTAATTCCACGGAGGTTCAAACCATCCAATTTAGCGCTCTCATATTATGTTTCCGGCTGTAATCCGTTTATTAGGGAAACAATCTCAAAGTCTCTCTTGATAATGAATGGCATTTAAATGATGATATGATGTACTGTATATGTGGGGGCAGCCTTCCCTATAGCATGTTAATGATCCACAGCATTCTGCTAATCAGTCAATTAATCACCGCACTATGAATGTAATCTCTTACTTAGGCACTGTTCTACATAATGGGTTTTAAACATTCAAATTCATGCTTGGATTACAAATGAGGCTCATTCTGGTGTCAGGCTCTTGGGCTTTCAATGACAGCCTTTGAATCGGGATGTTATTATATGTTAAATGATTTTTTTTTTGTTCAACAGACAAGGTGACACTGACACAGCACAATGTATCTCTTAACATTTCTACTATGAGCCATTGAAGCTCCATGGTTGTTGTTTTTCATATATTCTCTATAGATGTACTTCATGTTCTTCAAGGGTGATATTTTTCTGATGAAAAATCCTCTCTACAAACTCTGGATCTCATTGAAAAAGCTCATTTTGCTTTCGAGGTTTCACACAGCAGCTGAAAACAAACTCATGTTTATTTATCACATACTTAAGTCTCTCATATCAGGAGCTCAGTTTATCAAAATGGAGTGAAATAGAAGCCTTTGCTTTACAAAAGTAAACAGTGGTGGATCAATTTGTAATCCATTTCTAAATTGGCTTTTCGAAATGAATCCAATCAATAGCACTGAAAGGTCAGCCATTGTTTTTCTGTATCAGTAAATATCAAGACAAATGAATGCTTTGGCCTTCTGTTTCTTTTGGACTCACTATTGATCACAGTTTGAAGTTGTATTTCTTATTTTGTTAATGTTTGAATAATTCAACATTTTGGAAAATATGCAATTTTTTCCAGATATCTTTGGTTAGAGCTAGGATTGTCGATTCCCCTTTTTTTTTCGAGCTAAACGACTGCTGACCCAAGTTACGTATTTATCGTGCAAATCCAAGACTGAGAATAATCTCCTAATCTAATGTTAAAGGTGGGGTAGGTACATTTGAGAAATCGGCTCGAGATACACTTTTTGTTATATTCCATGGAATGCTCTTAACATCCCGATAGCAATGAATATCTGAAGTGCTTTGACAACAAATCCATAAAAAAAACGTCATCTGTGGAAGCCGTGGCGCTGTAAAAAGCACGACCAATCATCTGAGCCGGCCCGGCTAAAATAACTGGATGGCCTACCTGCCTGTCAGCCTTCCATCTGTGCACAAACTTATCTCGTGCCCTCATTGGTCATGTGCGCGTTCGTGTGTGTTGGAGGAGGGGCTCTGTAAGGAAGTGGCAGATTTTTTCCGGTTGTGTATTTTCCAATTCTAGCGCACTCCAGCTGGTTTCTCCAAAATCACCTTTAAGCAAACAAGAAAAGTGAAGCATCTCCCCAAATGTTGAATATTTTTTAAACAAATAGACACTTGTAACTGCAGACTAAATCATCATCGGTTTAACTAACATTACATGAAATTATTATGATGAAAATAAAAGATAATGCGGCAACTCAAAATGTGAACTTATTAGTGACCTACTGTGAAAGCATTGATAAACGACATACTAACTAATGACAAGACAGTCGTACAAGCTTATAAAAGGGTGCATTAAAGCAAAATTGGTACTCTGAACTTCTACGACTTTAGACATGAAATTTAAACAAATGTTAATGGGGACTACTTTTCACCCCATGAAAGAAGTTAAATAAAGTGTCTAATAAAGACTTTCCAAATCTGAAGAATAAACCCGAGGCCGTCATCTTGCTGTGCTTTTATTTTATAGGGATTGTAAAGAAATGACAGCGAAAAGAGGGAGAGAGGTCGGGAACAACATGCTCCCGATGACCCCGGACAGTTTTAAGGGACGACGCGGTTCATTCACCTTCTTTAAATCTGTCTCTTGGGGGTCACCAATCTTTATGTAAAAGCAATACTAAGTCAGTGAAGTACACTTGAAGGATCGATATTTAACGTTTGAACACTAAATGCTTTTTTAGCTGTCAGTTATTTCGTTTTTTTTTTATGTTGATAAATAGTGAAGTAAGCTGTTCAAGTATCACCTGTTGTTTGTTTTGCAGAGATTTAGACATTATTAATATCCTGGTCTGTAGGTCAACTAAAACTCCCCTTTTGGCGAGACAGTAATATTTGGGGATTGCTGCAGATGCTCCCTGATAGTCATATCTTAATTTGAAACGTACCCCCAGCTGACAGAAACACTAATGTGATTTATTTGTGTTCTGCCTGAAGGATCCAGTGAGTGGAGGAGGAGACAGAAATTAACAGAGCAGAACAGAGCATCAGATAAATTCTAGTTTCTCCTGAAGCTCAGCAAGCTCAAATCGTGGGGAGCTTTCTGCTCAATTAACACATTTCACTTTCTCAAAGCCTTGTTTGCTCTCTATGCAAATATTTAGACATGCTTGTGTGTTATTTATGGACAAGGCCAGTGCGCAAGGTGGACTCCTGCTGGCAAGTTAAGCTCTCAGCATCTGTACGGTTTCTTTTTCCAAAGTGCTGTAAACTGGACTGTTGAAGAGAGGCCCCCCCTGACCCAAGCCGTCACACGCTTCAGCACACACAGCAGCTGGAATACTAAACAGGTCAAAACAGAAACACTTTGAAACATCATTCAGCAAAAATAGACTTTAAATGGAGCTTGAACTGAGGGTTAAATAAACGGGGGGGAATTGTATCATCTTCAATACACAGTTTGCACAGTTTAGACACTGAGCATGCATGAAAGTCACACATTAAAGCTGAAAGTCGGTTTGTTTGTCTGTGCGATCAATATCTGTCACTGATACAAACAGCCCTAATCCTATTAATCCTCCAGTAATAATGATACAGCATGCACACAGCATTCAAATTGTCTATGTTTTATTTTAGAAATCTCAGCACACCATACTGAACCAAAGCTGTAGGAAATTAACTTGCAATCTTTTTGCCATTTACCCTTGCACAAGAAGAAAATGTAGAACCAAGTAAAGCAATAAAAAACGACTTGTCAGGCAGTTCACTACTTCATAAGACTTTAAATTAGTTTCTACAAATTATTGTAATAAATCTTCTATTAATTCAACTGCCCAAATTAAACTTCTGGGTATTATGTTCCCAAAATATGCTGAAGATAATAACGTTACCACCAGAGGATATTAAGCCATGACTCCAGTTGTCCTGTGACAGATCACAGACAATAGAGAGGTAATGACATCCTGAAGCAGTCCTACTCCAACATGTGCAATATGTCCTTCCCTATCAATAGTGAAACAGACTCTACTTGAGCCGAGCTGACACATTGCTTGGCTCATCGTATGTGGAGGGCCATTGGCAATGAAAACTGTGTTATATGGCCCAGTAGTGCTGACAGGTTTCTTTCTCCCCCTCTCCTGCCCTCCCCCTCCTCTCCTCTTTATTTCTCCCTCTTCTAGGCTGTGAAGAGGCTGGCACGTGGAAAGGGGAGGGGGGAAGGATGGATCTTCAGACCGGTGTAAGAGCCTCCCCCCAGGGAAGCCGGCGTCGGATGCAAGGCCTCATGGGCCGTTGACCTGCTGTCTCCGTGATTTATGGCGGCTGGGGGCCTCCGGCCACTGCAGACACCTCCTTTCCCTCCACACACACTGCAGGATCGCGAGGAGCCACACACACTGCACCATCGTCTACGGGAGCTTCCAAAGGGGAATTCTTCGCACATGCTGAGCTGCAGCACAGGCGCAACTCCTGCTTTCAACACAGTCTCGTATCAAAACAAACCCCTCCATAAACATTTCTATACTAGAGCAGCGTGTCCCGCATTCCCATCACATTTCCATTAGACCGAGCATGCTCTAAGAGTATTCTCCCTTTGACTGTGTGTGGATTACTATCAGTCATGGCGTGTCAGCTGTAAAACCCGCGGTGTAGTCGCTGCTCAGGGACAGAGGCGGATCAATGGAAGTGCGTTGAGTAACGAGGTGATGTTCCTGTTTTCACATGGTCTGAGAGCAATCAGCAGCCAGCATATCTCCGCTGACTCCACACACCGCTCTGCTTCTACATTGCAATAACCGTCCTCCTTTAAAGACTGTTCGTGTAGTGAATTATAGTATTGTTGTAATATAAAGACACACTAGGCGGACATTTGCTCCTGTGCACACAAGACCTATCAGAACACTTTAAATGCAACTCGTTTTTCTCCAACCTTAGAGGTTTGGAGTGCCCAATCACCTTCTGGTGTGTTTTTGCTTTTGAAACTGGGGACTGATAGTGAGAGCCAGCAGGTGCCCTCGCCATGGTGTTACCGCCCCCAGACAAACGCCACGTGTGCCTCACCACCATCGTCATCATGACCAGCATGGCCTTCATGGACGCCTACCTGGTGGAGCAGAACCAGGGTCCCAGAAAGATTGGTGTGTGTATAATAGTGCTGGTAGGGGATGTGTGCTTCCTCATAGTGCTGCGCTACGTGGCCGTGTGGGTCGGTGCAGAGGTGCGCACCGCCCGAAGAGGATACGCCATGATCCTCTGGTTTCTCTACATCTTTGTCCTAGAGATAAAACTCTACTTTGTTTTCCAGAATTGCAAGGCAGACAGGAAGAGCTTGGAGACGGTGGCCAGGAAAGCTTTGACGTTATTATTATCAGTATGTGTACCGGGCTTGTACTTGGTTCTAGTGGCTCTGGATAGTATGGAATATGTGAGAACTTTCCGGAAGAAAGAGGACATGAGGAGTCGTCTGTTCTGGGTTGCTCTGGACCTGCTGGACCTGCTGGATATCCAAGCCAACCTGTGGGAGCCGCAGCGGACAGGCCTGCCCATCTGGGCCGAGGGCCTGATGTTCTTCTACTGCTACATCCTGCTGCTCATCCTGCCCTGCGTGTCTCTCAGTGAAATCAGCATGCAGGGGGAGCACATGTCGCCCCAGAAGATGATGCTGTACCCGGTCCTGAGCCTGGTCACTATAAACGTGGTCACCATCCTCATACGGGGCGTGAACATGGTGCTGTTTCAGGACAGCCGGGTTTCCACCATCTTTGTCGGGAAGAACGTGGTGGCCATCGCCACCAAGGCGTCCACCTTCCTGGAGTACCGCCGACAGGTAAAGGAGTTCCCCCACCCGCAGAACGCCATGGCGCTAGAGCTGCAGCAGAACAGCCACACGCAGCCGCTGCCCAACGCCACCAGTTTACCACATGAACCCTCGCCGGCGCAGGACGTCATTGACACATGACCGCCAGCTCTGGACTGAGCATCATTAGAAACTCAAAGCTTTTTAATGAAAGCTGCTGGAGGTGGATAGAGGAATCAGCTGCATGACGGGATTCTGCTCTTGTCAAGCCCACATGAACTGCTGTGAAACCATAAAAGAGATTTTCAGCATCACCTGCCTGTCAGAACATACTGTAAACCTACACTTGACTCTGAGTGCAGCGTGCAGACTTTGAAATCAAGTCAAAGGTTTTTATCGTGCTATTGTGTTTTTAATTGTTTCAAATGTTTTCAAAGCTCAAAGTTTTATTAAAAAGACAATCTCCACAGTGTGCAGACCGGTGACATTATGTTGTGTAAATGGACAGCTGGTCGCCCCTCGGTGAGTATCTTGTATTTTTTAAAGGTCACTTTTTCAACTATGTGGCATTTCCTTTGAATTCCATCACCCAAGGAACTACCATTCAGCGCGAGGCACTGACGGAGAGGAGGAGCAGAGAGTGATAAGGGTCAGTCATGGGGGGCTATCTGTGCTGTGCTACAGCGAGGTTGGTGGCAGACAAATGCTTTTCCCTCTGTGTAAGGTTCTGCTGAGAAATGAGCTCTGTGGAAGCTGCTGCCTCGGTCAGTGTAACGCTTTACGACCAAATGTCTGATAAAAGCACCGGAGCTCAGCACTATACCGTCCACTGCAGGCATCCAAGCGTGTGTTTTACTGTGTGTGTGTGTGTGTGTGTCACGCACACTCTAGCCTATAGAGTATGTGTGCCTGCAGGCGTACGTGTTCACCACAGGAGGTTTAGCTTATTTTTTTGGCACAGATGTGAGTGGTTTATGTGTGTAATGTATTGAAAATCTGAAGAAATACATGAAAATAGAAAAAACCGTATATGATGGGGGTGAGATACTTTTTGTTTCCTGTACTGTACATTCCTCCGAACCTATAGCTGAAGCCTTGAAGTCAGAAAAAATGTCCAGAAAACGCCTCACTAATGAATTGACACAAGATACAATATAAATACTATATCATTCAAACAGAAAAAAGTTTATTCAATTTATTATTAATAATTATTATTGTTAATTATTATTGTACATTCTTTACTTGTTGGAGGCAAATGATGTTTTAATAAAAGTATGAATAAAAAGATTTATGATGAAAGCATGGTTTCTTTTTCCAAATTGTCCATTTAGATACAGTATTTATTATTTTTAGCTTAAAGGGGACCTATCATGCAAAATGCACTTCTTGATGTATTTTATACATAAATATGTGTCCCCGTATGGCGTTATATTTGTGCCTCTATCCTGAGCACGCAATGAAACATGTTGAGCATAGAAAATATGATTGAGCGCGCACTTGAACATTTTTGAGCACAGAGAAATATATTTTCTCTCATAAAACTCCTGCTCCGTGCGCAAGCAGACCGCTGCACGCGCTCTCTCTCCCTCGCTCGCTCGACCTCTCCAGCCTGTGCACGCTCAGCTTTGTCTGCGCTCGCTCAAGTTGGCACAGCGTTACAAATGTGCCACAAAACCAACCAATCGGAGAACTCGAGAGGGTCAATTCTGATTGGCTAGTCCAGCGCCATGTAGAGAGAAGAGTTGCGACAGCGGAAGTCCAAAATGCTTGATCGTCAAGTGGTTACGTCACGTCATGGACACTCAGAAAGTTCCCGGAAGTTCGTGGCGGGCCATTTGAATCACGATTTGAATGCATTAATAACAGGATAGAAATGCAATGTTTGGTGATTAGTGGTCAATAAAGGTTTTGATTTGCAATATGTATACAACATATCGATATGTGTATGTAGTTACAATAATGTGTTTGTTTTTTTTAAATAAAATGTGCTAATATTTGAGGATTAAGATAAAACAAGAAGTACTTTATTGATAACAATTGGGGAAATGTTTACGCTGCAGCAGCAAAAGACAAGTCATTGTACATTAGACAGTTAAAAGACTAGAATTAAACAATCGAAAATGTAAACATCTTAAATAGAAATAAAATAGCATTACAAAAAGTAGAAATTATACATAGATAGTGTGAACAGCTATTTTACCTGTTAACATATACATGTTAGGCTAACGTTGCCTTGGTTACAGAGCCTGTTGCTGTTGTTTATTGCTTTGAATTCTTTAAAACAAATATTATCTTCTTAAACCTGTATGGTAGTCAGGAGCATCACTTCCTAATGTTTGATATATTTAGAGGGAGGGAAGGAAGGTTTCAAAATTCAGATTAGAATAATTTCTAACATTTCTTTAATTCATGGTGGTTTCAGTAATCCCCTGGGCCCAGGAGTTCAAAACTTTTAATCTCGATCAGATCCGATCAGATTTGGAAATCCCATTTTTTGTGATCCAGGATCAGACAAATCGGCCAGATTTTGTCCCTGGAGTTCAAAGAAATTCAGGATAGGATCAGCCTGATCCAGATTACGATTTTTCAAGATGACTAGATCCTGAATATCAGTGCTTTAATCCTACCGATCGCCATCTAGTGGACATGAAAAATAATACAAGGAAGACAAGAGACCACATTGCAGACATCTATTGTCCGCAATTACTTTTGAAAGGTGATGACAGATGGACTTTTCTTTTGTTGAAGGTATTTTTAAAAAAATCTAAATTACATTTGTGATTGACAATCTTTGCTGTGATACTTTCATGAGCATAAACATTTATGTCATCAACATTTGGTTGAAAACAAAATAGGCCACCACAAACGTGATCAAAAAATGAAAAATAAAATGTATTTCCCATGAAGGCTAAAAATTGTGTATTATTTCAGTTAACAAACTTTGCCATATTATTTATATTGAAACATATTTTTAAATAAATGGTACAGTACATTTTGCTCTGGTAATCCACTGGAAATCAAACTGATCCCAAAAAACAAAGTGATCCTAATCCTGTTTTTTGGTTTTGAACTCCCCAAAATCCAAATCTGATCTGATCAGATAGGGATTAAAAGTTTTTAACTCCTGGGCCCTGGTAATTGAGGACATAAGTAATCTAAATGACTAATATAATCTTTATGACTTTCAGAAAGGACAGGAGACCCACAGGTGCCTATCAATGATTGCCAACTGACAGCACAATGAGTCAAAGGACTAGCAGCAGCAGCATGAGGATATTAAATGTGTTGTTTTAGGAACATCCATGTCAATAAATGGAATTCAATAAACATTGCATAGCATATCATGCAGTTTGTCTGTGCCTTTTCCTCTATGTTGTCTTGGCATATAGTCTCCCCAATGGTTTGCTGTGCTGCCTGGGGATGCTCCAATCGCTCAGAGAAAGGAGTACACATGTAAGGTTTCCCCACTGACACAGAGAGGAGGGAAGAATGGCTGGCTCAAGTCAGCAGGAGCAATTCAACTATCACTAAAGACAACAACAACATATGTGAGGTAATCATATTTTTCACAAAACGAAGACCACACCATTGGGAAGCTTAACGTCCGTTTAATAAAAACAAGGAACAGGGAGAGGCTTGCTAAACTCTGGGAGTTGAGACTCAGGTGCAGGGTGAGGGTCTCATTGCAGGTCTTCAGGCTCCATTGAATCCCCCTGGGGTTCTTGTGCTGAGAGAGGGAGACAAAGACAGGAGAAAGGGTTGGATACATCTAGCAACCTATAGAATGGGAAATTCCTGGCCTATTTGAAACTTACCTTGTGTTTTCACTCTCACTTAAGTCCCTCTCCCTTTGCCGTCAATCCAAAATCAGCTGAGCTGCAACATAATACAGACAGACAGGTCATAATTAACAGAATCACAAGGACATAATATGGCTCTGCTAAAAACACTCACTCATAAATTACGTTTTTGTTTACTGTTTAGAAGTCTCAAATATGCGGGTCATTTTTTTTATAGGGTGCCATTTGGACTTCATAAGTTGTTTGAAATAAATAGTTGATTTATCTACTTTTTAATGTTCTATTCTATAAAGGACATATCTAATTTGCTAAAAAACATTTTGGTCAAGCTCAGGCACCTAAATCTTTATATATATATATATATATATATATACACAACACGTGACACCCGGGATATGTCCACCCTGTTAAGGCCATACACATAACTGCTTAAATGAGTTTTCAGTGCATTCTTACAATTAAAATGACTTTTTAACAAGGGTTGTATGTCCCTAACTCTAATTAGATATGTATTTCATACCTAATTAGTTTTAAGTAGTATACATTGAGAAAAACAAGTGTAGATTATGACAACGTGGCATATTTTCCACTGTTTTTCTTGAGAAAACTTAAATACAATAAGAATTACTCAAAGTTTCTAGAATATATAATCAACCTCTCTCATTTCTTTAGAAAAGTACAAATATACACTTGATATTTGATATTTTTATTAAACTATACTAGAAAAATACCAACATAACAGGGTGGACAGACGTCTAACAGGGTGGACATACGTCTAACAGGGTGGACACCAGTGGAAGTCCATCAGGGCCTTCAGGACCTTCTCTCCAGGCCCTATCATTTTAAAGTGTAATGTTTGGTTAAAATTTTACACAGTATTAATTCTATTGTTAAAACAATCTTTTATATTAAATTATTAAAATTGTTTGAATATATCAAATTGTTTTGGTTTGATGAACCCACTATTTGGAGCTGGAGCTGCAACTTTGTGTATCTGTCTCTGCCTTTGCTTCTTCATAATTATTTCTTACTTCATTCTTTTTGCCCTTTTATCCCTCTCACAGACCTCATTAATACCCATCTTTATGCCTTTCTCTCTGTCCCTCCTCCATTTCTCTCTCTCTTTTTCAAGGTATTGCTGTCTTCTCTCTGGGTCAGCATCACGGTGTGCTCTGTAGTACCGCTGTGATTTAGCTGCACTTATCGGGGGTGCCATTCCTATACAAATGCATGCCATTACTTTAAGTACTATACCTATAATTCTTGTGTATATAATATACTAGATAATATACCCATCAGTGTTTCCCTAGGATTTTTTGCAGCAGTTTGTGTTGTGCCTATAGATCTAATGGTGGTGATAATTTATGATATAATAAAAACATTATTATAATGTTATAATAGTAATATAATAATATAAAAATAAATAATATAATATTAATATAATATTAACAAATGTTGTAATAAGTTAACAATACTTACATGTCCACCCTGTTAGGATGTTGTCCACCCTGTTAGTTGAATAAGCCTAACAGGGTGGACACTAACAGGGTGGACATTTTGAGCAAAGGTTAGCCTTTACCCTGCCTGTGTTAGCATATTTGCTAGCATGACCTTGGATACTTTATGAGGAATCAATCTCTTTTTAAATAAACTTTTTAAAACAATCAAATTTGATTAATATCCTTCATACTTAAGCCTAACAGGTTGGACATGTTATGTTCAAAAACATCAAACTAAATTGACAGAAACATCAAAATCAGTTGTAAGAGCAGTAAAAACCCACACAGCTTACCTCAGTTGAATTTCCCGCCTCTGGTGTCATTTAATTTCATAGGTGTGATGTGACTGAGAAATAATGCATTTTTCTTAAAGGGACAGATACACAGCTCAACAGGGTGGACAGCGGCCGCGGGGACGAACATTAAACCTTATTTTTATTTTTTTATTTGTTTACAATTTGAATAAAAACATTATTTGATTAGATAGATTTTGACAAGTTAAATAAAATAATAATAACATATTTATAAAAAAAAAAAATTTAATAGCTATATTTTAGATCTAAGTTGAATGACCAGCAGTGGGGAAATGGAAAAACTCCTCGATATCCCTTTAACCAAAGCTTTTAAGATGAAAAAAAAACTTAGATGTGAATATCATTGTATTAATAATAACTTAACAATTGAACACACATTAAAACCAAAATGTAATTAGTATTTGTCCAAATTTAGACCAAATACAACATATTTTGTACTGGGGACACCAAAGGCACCACATAAAAAAAAATGACTCATGCACTCTAAATATATCAATAGTGATGTATCACACAAATAGCTCTCTTCCTTATTATTGTGTGATGTTAACTATATTATGCTAGCTTGAACTCCAAGATGGATATCCTCATTTCACCACCTCCACCCACTACAATGAAACGCCCCAATGTTATATTTAACTAATATGTAACTCCCTCCACCCCGGATAAAAGCACGTTAAGAAGCCCTTTTCTCTAATTCCACAATGTTGGATTAATAGGCTATTCATGGTTAACGTGTGTTGCTAACTTTATCCGGTATCCTGTTTAGTTGAAAATTAATGCAAGCTCTATGCCCATTGTAGAACAGGAAACAGAAGTTGGTCCAGGTTCTGGTCAACCCAAAATTGTGATAGAGAGAGAAACATGTGTTGTCATTCTGCCACCTCTAATGCTTACAGCAAGTAATCATTAGTAAATCTTTTTTTAAATTTATTTTTATTTTACTATACTTATTTGTTTGCCTGTCCTTGTTTGTCTACCCTCCCCAGACCCGGCGTCAGCGGACACAAATCCTGGATGGGCGGGCCCCATGGGGCCGGGCCCGCCCATCCAGGATTTGTGCCCGCTGTTTTAATCAGGGCTGAATTAATACAACATTTTAATTGTTTTATTATTATGTTTATTGTTGTTGTTTTTAGGGCTTTGTCCTAATATTTATTTTAGTTTTAAACTATGTTGAAAGATTGGTTTATTATCATTTTTTTATTTTGCTATGAAATTCTGAATGAAATCTCGAATGAAAGGCTGCGCGCGAGACAGGTTTTTCGCTGGGTTGAGTCGTGTGGGTTTTTGAGTGAGATGCGGCACAGCAGCCTGTCAGTTTACTCTTGCTAGGTTAGTTTGGCTATTATCATTTATATGTATCTGCAACAATGTAGATCAGGAAGTGGTTCACGAAAGGAATATGGCAACTGAGCGCCAGATGCAGGCACCTTAGAAGAAATCAGTTACGTTACCAACGAGCTAGCAAGCCAGCCAGGGACAAGGGTGGCTGGCAATCAATTATATTTTGAAGAGAAATTGACTCTCAAGCCGGCTCTCTCACAAACTGCTCTGTGCGCAAGCAGACCGCTGCACAGTGCACACGCTCTCTGCCTCGCTCACTCCACCTCTCCACCCTGTGTGCGCTCCTCAAATTTGCCTGCGTGCTTGCCTATGTTGGCACAGCGTTACAAATGTGCCACAAAACCAACCAATGGATGTAGCCTATAATAAGACCGTCAACAGCCTTATGGCAACCTAAAACCCCTCTGCTTACGTAACAACAATTTACGAGCGCCCCCCATATGTTTCATATGGGTGTAGTCTCTTTATTTTCCCCTCAAAATGCACCAGATTGATGCATTTAAGTCCAACATTTAAAAAAAAAACCTTACCGGGGGAGCATGCCCCCGGACCCCCCTATAGGATTTGAGGCCCGACCCCACTGTTCCCAAATAGATTTGCAATTTTTTTTAAATAGTAACCCATCTCCATATGTTTCTTTTTGGGTAGTAGATTTAAACTAGAGGGCTATCACTTTGTGCAGCAACGCTATTGACAAATAAATCCAGCAAAATGGCACAAAAAACTGGTAGTGGCCTCAGGGACGAGGAGTCATTTAACCAGCCAGTAGGAGTCAAGCTTTACTTTCTTTTATATCCATAAAGAAAAAGTAAATCTGTTTACAGTTGTTTCATTATGGATGTTGAGAGGTATCCATATATCTCTTCATTTTGCTCTCAAATTGCACCAGATTGATGCATCTAACTTCAATATTTAAAAAGGGGAGCATGCCCCCGGACCCCCCTAGACTAGAGGGTGTCAGGTCCACTCCCAACTTATAAAAATAGCACTTTACCACTGCACCCCCTCTAATCTCAGATGCACCCTGAGTCATTTTGTTTAAGTACAGTGAGCCTTTCTAAAATATACAGTAAAGAGACAAACCCACCAGCATTATAGGATATACTATGACTTTGTGCCAAATACTTGTTGCTGATTTAGAGTACTGGCACCTTTTTTATTCCAATTCAAGCACTGGATAAACCTGCAAGAGAAAAGGCATTTGAGCTCCATACTGTTTCAGAAATAATCCTTGATGTGGTTTAGAACAGGATGGCGTTTTATCACAGCAGAATTTAACTTTATCTCCGGTAGAATTCTGATCAGGCATTAGCTCCGCCTCCTCTTTTTTTTTCAAGCTAAGTACCCAAGATCCATGTTTCTCTAACAGGGCTGCAAAAGAGGGGTATGATCAGTATGAGGTATGGCTACAGTGGGTGAACTGTTTGGTATTTTAAGCAAAAAACTTCACCGACATGTTTTGTATATGGCCCTACAATATATTTTTCCAATATAGCATAATAGGTCCACTTTAATTAAGGGGTTATTGATGCCCTTTTTGTCTTTGAAATGGCTACATAAAAGCAAACGTTGCACATAGCACATCAATATTTAGGGGTGATATGCCTCCACCTGGCATTAATGCTTTACCCCTCAGGCTACCACATGTCCAAAGGGGAAGCAATGTATGTATCTTTAATGTGATAAAAATGAATGAACCCTTTCTCAAATAGTTTTCTCCCAGTTCCCTTTTGTTCCATTGACACTGATCTCATTTGCACCAACCTGATAACTTTTACAGCTGATACTGAAATGCCCTTGTGTTGCCATAAAGATTTGTACTTAACTGACCCGAGAGTTGTCAGCCTCACGGGGACAGACACTTTACTGCCGCCAGGTGAACTAAGGTTAACTGCTGATCTCAGCTCAAAGAGACGCACTCCATTAGCGAGAACTGTCAGCCGCAGAGTGACAAAGAGGCTCGATGAAGAACAAAGGAGTTCTTCTTTTCACTTTTCAAGCATAATGTAGGGAATTTAAAATATCATTCTGATTTCATTACTGGTTCTCAAAATAGTTCAACGCTGTTTATTCGAGTCACTGAAGCTTAATCATACAGACCGGACTGCAAATCCCAGAACAAACTCATATTTTAATTTACAAAAATAAATATGATTGACATATTTAATCTTTATCATTAAAGCTACTAATAGTTTGATGTGTTCTCATTTGCAGGAGTAAAACTACAAGGAAACGATAACGGATTTGCACACTTTACCGGCAAATATCCACAGCAGATTAAAGACATCAATTGCAACAGCTTAATTATATTTTTTGTTATATTCCGGTAATGTGCATGGCTGGCAAATTGCTACAAGACTCAAGTTAAGGTATATTTGCTTGCTTATAAACATTTTGCATATTAATCAGAGAGCAAGACTCATATAATCTTGTTTAGAAATTACACCGCCACAAGAAACTAAAGTTAACTAAAGCGTGCATAATGAAAAGGTAATTTAATTCCCAAAGCACAGTCCAATGTTTCTTCAAGCTAATCAAACAACCAATGGTTTAACTGAGAGGATCAGCTTGGGGTTACAGTATCTGTACAAACTGCCAGTCTCTTCTCTTGCAATCTCTTAGAAAGATATTGATTTAGCTGGGTGGAGTGTTTGCCATTTCTCCAGGCATATGTCTCCAGGCACATTCAGTTCATTCGGGTTATTTTCAGTTCAGCTTCTGTATCATAGTACCATGAGGCCTAATAACTAATAAGAAATACAAATATATGAAGTCCCTTTGACAAAGTGAAGTGTTAACACCTTAAATTATGTAAGGTGTGAGGAAGTAGCTTTTAGATTATCTATTTTTTACTTTACTAATTCATATATTTCCATTACTGTACAGTAAACAGTTCAGTTTTGCCATGATTTGTATCGGTGATAATAATACTGTACTCACCAAGTACATTGCTGAGATCAGGGAAAGTAGGGACGTTGCTAAAAAAAAAATGTCAGAAAAAAATAAATCAGTCAGGCAATCAAACAGGTTCTAATTAAACTCATAAACTCAGCCAAACCTATTAGGAGGACCAAAAAAGTGTTAAAATCATTAGTTTTCACACCAAAAGGGCAACATGCTTTACTGCTCTGATTTTCTGCCAGGCTTTTTGGCTAAAGTTCAAGTTAATTAAAATTTGAAACCAAATATGCTGACATGCGTGTCCAGTTAATTTAAGACATGGAAGTTATTACATTGACGATGTACTGTTTCAGACACTAAGAAGACATAGTAGAACATCTCCAACATGGCTGAAGATATTGAATGAAGATTTAATTCAATTTCCATTCAATTAAATGGCTTTATTGTGAGAGGATGGGGCTTTTCTGGAAATAAATGTAATTCTGAAGCGTCCTTGTTTCTGCACCATTGTCTATCACAGATCAACTTGCTGGTGCACAGTAGGATTGCAAAGGGGCGGAACGTTTCCGGTAAATTTCCGGAAAGTTTCCATGGGAAGTTAAGCTGGGGAATTTTGGAAATATTCGATGCAAAATTAAACAAAAAAACATGACATTTCAACTGATTTTATTTCTAATTTGTTTAAGTAGAACAGAACAAGTTTTTATTATTTTATTGATCAAATATTTTTTCTCATTGAAGAACGAAAACAGGAATGTTGTGTTAAATGTTACTCATCCCCCCCAACCCCACTCATTAAAAAATGAACAAAAATGCACCCCCCATCCAAAAAGTCCCATTCAAAATGTTAAATGAAAAGAGCCCTTCTCCCTGCAAAAAGTCCCATTAAACATGCAAATCTTCCTTCGAGCAATCCTCTGCATTTTTGCTAAAACCTTTCAGTCAATGGGCTCTTCCTGGGCCTCATCAACATCCAACTCTGAGTCTTCCTCTTCAGTGTCACTGTCCAGCCTTGTTGAGGATGGCTCTGTGTCGGGCTCAAAGACAGTGGCGCCTCCAGAAATGTTTCATAGGGGTGGCCAAATGGGGCCACTGAAAATCTTGGGGTGGCCCACCAAAACCAATAATTTAATTGTTGTAAAAGTATAGACTAGATGAAAACAATGGCAAAGAGAATTACCTACTGATATACTTTGGTTTCTTATTTTACATTTTCTGATACTATTCATCTGAAGTGAATATAATACGGATAGTTACAATTTTACTTCAAACAACATTTAAAAGAACCTTGTTTTGTGTTATGTATACATGTGTTGGTGATTTATTTTTGTTTTTTATATGCTAGTTGTTCTTTCCTTTTTAAAAAGACAAATACAGCTTAATTTAAATAAGTTCCTTTATTGTAAGGCACAAAATGTTCAGCATTCTCAACACATACAATACACAACAGCAACACAACATATTCTTCAGTTATATTATGTCCCTATAAATTGTTTTAGACTGAACAAAGCTGTTTGTGTCACACTGGGATCAAAGATGATTGACATGACTTTATTCATTCAATCTTTATTTCAGACTCAAGGTCCATATCACATACAAAAAGACAATACACACATCAATATGTTATTAAATCAAGTTTTAAAACATGACTATTTTATTTCAACAGGACCCAAAAACTCAAGGGGTATAAAAGGGTAAATACATATTGTGATTGAACACAAAAACACCATCTATTATTGACCTTTATAGCAAATTCAAAACATTATAAATGATACAAAACACCACCTTTTAGTATTAGACAGAAAATAGGTGACGAGACATATTTCAATTTTTTTTTAGATTAGTACACTGTGGTGAGAGTAATACATATAGCTTGTATTCCATTTGTTTTGAAAATGTATATTTATACTTTATAAACAAACTGGTTACCCTTTTTTAAAATTAGCATACAGAACATTATGAAAACAAACTTGACTAATGGTCGGCTCATAACCTCAGAACACAGAAGAGGAAAAACTGCATAGATTCTCGTTTTCATTCTGAAGGAGCGGCAGACCTAAAGTGTGTAGAAGACTTAAATGATTAAAAAGGTCACAATCACATCAATAAAACTGTATTTAGGTTTTAGCTTCACTTTTACAAAACAGAGTTCCACATGTACTTTATAGCATGTATAGCCATCTCCTCACTAGCCCTATGCTGCTGCTCCCCTGCCAGCTCTGTCTCTCCTTTACTCATCTTCTTCTTAAAATAAGAAGAGATGTCTGTTGACTTTCTCTTCATTTTCTGCAAATTGACATTACACACAGCAGTGATTAATAGTAGCCTACGCATTACACCAGCCCAGCATACCGACATCAGCTAACGTTAGCTTAGCAAGCTAAACTAACGCTAACTAGGATAGCCGCCAAAGTGTGTTTACAGACAAATTATACCTGAAGTCAAGCCAGCCTTTACTGAGCTCCGAGCCTGTTTTCCAGGTCTTCCAGCGTTTCTCATTTTAATGCCATTGAACACACATTTTGATCAGAATAACAGCTAAAGGTAAGCATATCTCCGTTTTTTGCTACCTAAAGCTAACACACTAAAGCCTAAAGTGTTGTGGGGCTTAACAGTCAACAAACGTATACGACTTACCTTCTAGAAGTCTGGTGGATTTTTGTCAAGTCAGTAAAAAAGTCAGTAGAAAGAAACGTTTTGCTGCAACCTGCTGCTTTCTGTGCAAATCTCAGAGTGGTGCGCGCAAGTATCAGAGTGGTGGCGTGAGTATCAGAGTGGTGTACCGAGTATCAGAGTGTTACCATGGTAGCAGAGAGAGAGGGAGGGGCTGCAGTATGAGCGTTGGAAGCTCAAATCAAGCGACTCGCTGGCTGTGTATTTGTTGTTAAATATCAGATCAACTACTACGCATACGTGACTGGCGAGGCGGTGTGTGTGGTGGGGGGGCCAGTGGGGGGGCCAACAAATATATCAGGGTGGCCATGGCCCCCGTGCTGGCGCCACTGCTCAAAGAGCCTTAGGTTTGCCCGAATGCCAACCAGTTTTTCCACTCTCACATTTGTGAGCCTGTTGCGAACCTTTGTGTGGTCTCAATAGCCATGCAGTAAGCAGTGTGCTATGGCATGGATATTTAAGTGTACTTGAATGGCATCTGTTTGTTGTAGTCAAGATTATGCTAAAATATACTTTCCCAAACTATATTTAAGTTCCCTAAGAAGAGCCAACCTTCAATTTTGAAAATTCCCATAAATTCCCGTGGAAAGTTTCCATTTTTGAAAACTCCCGGAATTTTGCAACCCTAACAGTGACTAAATAATAGTAGCAAAGGCGCATGGTTTTCTCGGCAGTGATGGATTATTACAGTTTCACCTCCAAAACAAAGTGGTTCAAATAACCCAATCAAATGTTTGGCTTTCTTACAATTTTTGTAATCATCGCAGGGTGTGTGCTTCTTTTGTTGTAGATGAATCACAACATTAGGAGATCTCAGCAATTACTCAAGTGAGTTTTGATAACCAATAATAAAAATAGAAAAAACTAGAAAATAAGACCCAAGTTATAATAAACTTCAAATACCATTGTAAGGCAACACAATGGCTTGTCAGACTCAAAACCAGATCATCACTGTTGCATCAATACATAACATGCTGTTAGGAAAAAGAACTACTTCCTGCTCCTGTTATTTCACTGAATCCAAGCTATAACATTAATGAACATGTATATTACAATACGCTGTTAACAGTCCATAATCTGTCACCCACAGGAAGAGGTATTACTCTCTTACAATAAATAATCTCTCAAAACCACCTTGCACATGTTATCGTCACATCCAGGTCTCTATATTAGGAACGTTTGTCCTATATTAGCGCTTTGTAAGTAGCGAGGCAGTAAATCTAGATTATGCCATAGTGCAATAATAACAATAAAACAAGTATAAATAATTTAAAAAAAGGAAGAAATTCAATTGCATAAATCATGCAATAAAAAATGTCTAAATGTTGAAATACAACAGGTGGTAACTTTTATCTCTAACAAAGCTGAAGATGCAGCATTGAGTCGTTACATAATATCTGAGATTGTGGAGCCTTTTTAGGCATATCATGGCCTGGTTTGCACTCTGCCGCAATTCAAATTATTAAATCTCTCTTATACCGTCTAAACAGTAGACTCAGCACTTTTTTTTTTCGAAAAATGGGAAGATCCATATCCAGCATTTAATTAAAATGTCCCACTATATGAATAAGAACCAGTCACTCGTACCATTTAGAACCCTAATGTCTGTGACTGAGACCAAATATTCTCTCATTGTTAGGCTTACATCATAATACCACTATTGTCTGAATAAATCTTGTCAGCGCAAGTGGTTAAAGGCTAGAAAGCAAATGGCAAACTTGGGAATAGAATAAATTACCTGTGGCTGCCTTTGCAACAGACCACTTTTTCTGGGACCCTGTGAGCGAGGGATTCATTCATTAATCACCAGGCATGCGTATCGGGAATGTAATTGTGCTCTCTATGTGTAATAACTCGGTAAAGGCGCTTTTTTCTCTCTCTGCCTCTAATTCACTGTGTATCCATGACTTCCTGTAGCACTTAGTCTCAGATAAATTAAAACCAATCAGACGAGGATGGCGTTCTTAGTTTTACAGACTCTCTCTTGACCTCATTTGGATTTGTTGACTTGTCGGAGTTTGTCCACTCAGTTGCTTTACTGGTTGCTCTCTCTGCTTCACACTGGTTAGTAAATGGCTCTCACACAGTAATCACTTTGGCTACACTCCCCTACGACTGCACTACCCACCGAGCACACTAATCTATATGGAAATCACTCTTTGACTGCGCTTCCATCATAGGACTGCAAACACATTTATGTCCACAGGAGTCTTGGTCAACAAACAACAGCCTTCCTAATAACTGCAGTTAGACAAAGTGTGGGATTGGATTATGACATTACAGCTCTCCATGCCAATTAGTAGAGTTTTACTTCAGTTTAAGGGTTCATCAGAGTGTGACACTGTAGGTCAAGCAGACTCAACTTCAAACAGGAAGTGTAGTGTTGCCATGGAGTCACTGGCCGTTTCTCAATCGCAAGTAAAACTGCTGCAGAGCAACTATTTCAAGTATACTACGCAGTGGCGGTTCTAGACCAATTTGACTGGGGGGGGCCACAGGGGGGCCAGTTATTTTCTGAGGGGGGCACAATAATTGCAGGACGAAAAAGAGAACTAGACAGTATGAAGTAATTGCACATAAGAAAACAATGCAATACAGTTATTGGTATTTGTTTCAGTACACTTATTTATTTCAGATATATCTTATAGTTATTACTGTTAGCTTCAGCTTAAGTTATTAAATCATATTACATTACATTTAGCTGACGCTTTTATCCAAAGCGACTTACAATAGGTACATTTGACCGGGAAGATACAACCTTGAAGAAAACAGAATCATATAAGTACATCAGGTTTCATAGAGCCAAACATTTCAAGTGCTACTCAACTGGCTTTAGATAAGCCAGTCCTTTATTAGTATATAATTACAATTAGTTATAGTACAATTTTTGCACTAACACCATATCCTATTTATATAAAAATAAAGGCAATGAACAGTTACATCTCTACTTGACATCTACAATTACACGGATACAATAGTTTAATTCACCTTCAACTATCGTGGTAGTTTCTCGAAACTTAGGTTTCAATCAGTCTTTCTTGGATGCAACAGCCTCTGATGATCCGAGATGAAAAGTGTTTGTTTTTCGCGCGCTTCAGCCGGACAGTGAAAGTGAGTGCACCGCTCTAATGGGTCCTGAGTGCACCGATCTAATGGGTCCGACTAAAATGACGAATAACGTTAGTTCCGCCTATTCTGTCATTCAATAAATCGTGTAATAAATCATCATTTTTTCATTTGTTTCACTTTTCATTTTTAGGGGGGCCACAGGGGGGTCAGAGGTCAGTGTTAGGGGGGCACTGGCCCCCCTGCCCCCCCTAGAACCGCCCCTGATACTACGTCATCGAGTGGCGCCGAAGAACTGTTTAAATGCATGTTAAATGAAATGCCCAGCATTCTGCGCCACTCTATGACGTAGTATACTTGAAATAGTTGCTCTGCAGCATGTGTACTCGCGATTGAGAAATGGCCACTGAGTTTTCAAGATGCATTCGGGCATATTTTTTTAACATTTTGGTGAAAAGCCTTATTAAAAGTAGGCAGAATTATATTTTCAGATTCCAATGTTGCCTTGGATTAAACTACAACCATCCTTAAATGTGTGAAATTTCTTCATTTCTATTTTCTGTGTACCATACATGTGTTTTTTAATTTAAAGTTAAAGAAGATGCAGACTAGTTTATTCATATATGATGTTTCCTCTGCACTGTAGCAAAGTTTATCTTCACCTAACAGAGGTGTATTCAGCGACTAATTAAAAACACCTGTGTGTGAGCAGCAGTGTGTGCTTTTCATTCTTAGTTATTGCAGGTTATTTTACAATAAAACAAGTGTTCACATTTCCGTTTTGGTTTAACAAACAAGACACGCCATGTTAACTACAAAGCTTTTCAAATGCTGGTATTCATATTTTTTAACTTGCAAACAGAGCTATACTATATGTTCCCCCTTATTTCAGTCTTATCCATGCTAGCTAAACTTATCTGGCTCCCTACTTAATGCACAGATATGAAAATGTTATATTTTAATTTAAGCCTCGTTAAGAAAAGACAGATATTTCTCTCACGCCTCAGTTAACATTAACAAGACTAAAACAAGAGAATATTTCACTTACTTGTGTCAGGTGGCCAGAAACAAGTCTCCAGATTATTGCTAATGTTGCTCCATGGTTACTCCATTGCCCCTTAATGTGTACACTTTTTGAATCGACAATGAATATATATATATATTTACACTGTAATAATATGTCTACGTTATGTTTCACAGATTGTTGCGTTGCCCCAGAGTGGACTAAATAATGCATTAATGAAGTTTAAACATTGTATCCATTGCAAACCAAAACACTGCTGTAGAAATAGGGCACATAGAAAAGACTCGAAAGGAAAGGTAGCAGCAATGTATAGAATTAAAACATGTAGAAGATGCACCACATGTAAAATATATAACAACAATATATAAGAGATGTAGCAGTGAAACAAAAAACCTAAACAAATATATATCATCATTACATATGCATAAACATAACACTGTTTGCTATACAGAAATACTGCAATGGTCACCACATAACATTTAGATGAATAAATGTCATGACAGATTGAAAACGAAACAGTAGGTGATGCAGTAGGGTTTGACCCTGTGACCACCTGATCCCAACACCAACGCACAACCCACTGCACCACACGCCTCACATTTTAATAATAGATGTCTATTGATTAGCTTAACAAAGGTCCACAGTGCTCAATTATCTATGGTACGTTACACATCCTAACTATAACCTTGAATAAAGGGCTCAGAGAATGACTCACCCTTAGTTGGTATTTCCAGATTGTCTTATCAAACTATGTCTCCATTGCGCACTGTTTCCTTCAACTGGCTGACTGCTTAATATTCATACGTAGATAAGGAGGTATTGTGTTACCTTCATGAACTGTACAGTGTGTGCAGAATGGATTAATCACGGAGCCACAATGCACAAGGGAACAGAATGTGGGGGCTGCCATAAACAGATAAGAATAAATGAAAGCTGAGTTTGCACCGTCGTAGAAGGTCCTGCTGTTAGTTGTGAAAACAGCTGACTGTCCTTTATGACTTCATTTATGTCATATTTAAAAAGTGGGTTCATTATTGTCTTCGTTGCTTGAAAAAAGTTCCCAAATCACCCACGGATTACAGCTCTGATAATGTCACTGTCCTCATCATTATTCATTTTATTTTAATTCCATCTAGTTATAAAGTATGCAGACGGTTTAAATACCAGCGAAAGGTCACAGTGGTAATGGAGTACAATAGCAATGTACCATTTAAGCATTGGGACTCAGACAGAAAATGTTGGACTTCTGAACAGAATGACAAATGACACAGATTCAAAAAGAGGAGTAATTTCAACAACAACAAAAAACATTTAAAAAAGGAAACATGAGAAGACCATGGGAGAGTGCAATTCTACGGAAGCTTTGCACAGTACTTTAAAAATGCATTTTCTAAAGAGCTACTTGGGTTTAGGTTTACACATACAAAGAACATTTGGATTCACTTACCTCTAGTTCAGTCAGACAACTCACGTGTTTCTTATATGTTTATTGGAAGAAGCATATAGTTTGAGTTTGGCGTCTAGGCTCGGGCCTCATCACTCCACAGATTTACAAAGAACATTGAGTGATGATTAGATAACTATTCCCCGAGCCTACAGGTGGATGCTAGGATGGAGCTGGGGTGGTGGTGGGGCAGGCAAACAGCAGCAACATGAAACGCAGCAGCAGTAGCAACGTGAACACAGCAGAAGGGCACGAACGCAGCTGCAGCAGTAGCTAGGCAGAGGCAGGAAGACCTGGCAGCTTAAATAGAGCGGCAGGTTTAGGAGAATGTGTTCGGTTGGTTGTAAGAGGGACGAGGTGCGTCGCAGGCTTCGCCCCATTTGTGGGTTTTCTTCCAAAGTAATTCAAAATCCCTTTGACATTTTAATAACACAAACACAAATCCAGCCCCACAACTGACTGTTACAGTGCTTACAAATGTCATGTGAATCATTCATTTAGTCTAGAAAGTGTTCTTAGGAAATGTTCAAATAAAATTATGTAAACCGGCCTTCTCTGGTTGAGCTGTCCATCACCAAGTGACATTTTCAATCTGTGATAAGGGATGGCAAGAAAATATCACAGGAGCTACAAGCCGGAAAGGATTGGGAACTATTACTTGAACAAATTTTTTTCACAAAATGCCCAGGACCTCCAAGATTTACATGTCACCAGCTCGACAGAATAAGACCAAAAAGGGGTTTACATGCTAGTCTGAAGAATCCAAATTACTTTCTGTCAACAGTTTTTATGAGGACATTTTTTAAAGTTAAAGAACTTAAAATAGAAACTATTCACACTGAGATCTGTGGATTATCTTGAGTTACCGGGAAATTGTTTCTGGGAAGAGATGTTTCTGTTTTTAATGTATTTTCATTGCTGTGAGCACCAACCACAAAATTCAATTTACCATTGAAGTGAGTTGGAAGCAAAACTATATGAGACAATATATGAAAACATCTGCAATGAAAAACAGCACAAGAGGTGGTAATCTTTGTTTTCTAATTTGAACTTTCTCCTTAAAAAAGAAATGCAGCCAGTTTTCACAAGCTAATGTCAGTACTCTGAAAAACAAACATATGTCGGTACACCACAGAGAAAGCCAAACAAACCAGCAGTTAAGAAAACACGAGCGACCCACAACACCTTCTGTTCAGCAGCGCAGGGTGCCCTTAAGAGGGATTGCAGAGAGCAGCAGCAACCCAGTTTGTTCACCATCCATCAATGCAGCACAGCAATTTACCCAAACAGCACAGTGGAGTCAAAAAAAATACTGGCAAGGAAAATAAAATGTCCCCTAACTGTAACTGTGGGGGCGGTGGGGGAACACATAAACAACTTTCCAAAGCAGGATTACGGTGCTGTATGTGGAGGCCAGGGTGCGTGGGCCTTGTCTCTATATGTGGTACAACAAATGGTGCGGGGGAGCTAAGCCGGCGTTCAGGGGAGACACGAAGAAGCAGCACGAACGTCTTGTTAGGGGGGCAGACAGGGAGCTCATCAGTGCACAAGATCACGGCTGACAGAGAAGCTTGTTAACGGCGGAGCCAAAAGGGTGGCTCATTAGGAAGAGGAACCAGGAGCCTGCCCGGGCCATGCTGGTCTCACCAGATGGCTGCCTGTCTGCTGGCTGATGAAGAATATGGACATCCATCATTTGCTAATTATGTGCAATATGTTTTATGTGCAGGAAATCATACTGAAAGGATGAATTGCAGTCATGGTTTGACTTTGTCACAGTTCGATTTGACAAAGTTTGATTTCTGAAACTTTTATATATACTGCCAGTTGTATTCACTGGGGTGAAGGAGCTCCAGTTTCATTACATACTGAGCAGTAACAATGTTTGTCCATGACACTGGGACATGAATCCTGTTGCAACATTGCCCCCTACTGGTTTTAACAACTAAAACACTGATGGAGGCAAGATCCAATCATATTTTTGCATCATTCACCAATCAATAGGCTCTTCACATGTTGCCAGCCGTGACGATAAATAACAGATTGTTTGCAATCACCCTGTCTCGCAAATACAGCGCTCTTCAGCTTGATTATCGCACTGGAAAAGTTTTCAGTGAGGACCAATAAATCATTATTCATCATTCACAACACAAGCTGTCGCTGCAACGTCTAGACCGTGAGTGGGTCTTATTCATTTTAGATCTTGTATTCAGGGATGCTTCAACTAAATAGCGGATGATTTATTTGACATCAACTCTCACACATATCCCTAAAAATTAAAAGTATTGTTGCATGGTATTACTTTTAGCGCCAACAGTGTGAATCTATCTACAGCTGGGATGATTGCATTTGTAAAAATCTGATTTTTTTGTATTGAATAAAAGCATGGCTAGTAGAATGGAAAAAAATAAAAGATGTAATCAATCCATGGTGATGAGACCAGAATATATTAGAAAGAGTTTTTGAGGCTACATACACTTTTTTTGTGCTTTAATGTCCACTGGTGCAAAACCGTCCCTAATGAGTACATGAAACTCATTAAATGTACCTTAAGGGTAATTTCACAAAGAAATATAACATATCTTAAACTGCTAGAATCAGTGTGAAACTGTGCTGTGTCATTTGGTTTCTGTTTGAAGGGGGAAATGAGTCAGCATGTATGAAGTTGTCCTCCAGAGGTACTTTTCTGTTAATTAAAACTCACAGTAATGGTTCAGAATAAATTACAGAAAAAAATAAAATGTTCAGTACACAATATTGTTGGGATACTTTTCTTTAAACCTTCATAAATGAGAGAGAGAAAAATCCATTAACAATACAACAATGTCAAAAGTTCTAGGACTAAAATCCACCTTAAGGAACCTCCACCGGAGACGGCGTACAGAGAGGAGGTCGAAAACCTGACAACCTGACACCTGCCAGGATAACAACCTCCATCTCAACGTCAGCAAAACCATGGAGCTGATTGTTGATTAAAGGAAGCAGCAGAGAGAGGGACACGCCCCCATCACCATCAATGGGACTACGGTGGAGAGAGTCAGCAGCTTCAGGTTCCTCGGTGTCCACATCACTGAGGACCTGACATGGACTCTTCACACCACCACCACCATCACCAAGAAAGCTCGACAGCGGCTCTTCTTCCTCCGCAGGCTGAGGAGGTTCAACATGGACTCCAGGATACTCTGCAACTTCTACAGGTGCACCATAGAGAGTATCTTGACTGCAGTGGCGTAACAAGGTTACATCGCCCAAAACATAAGCACACGCTGATGCCCTCACACACACACACGGACACGCACGGACACACACAACCACTCATAAGCGCCACGTGTAAGCTATCAACAACAGCCTGCCCTGGCCTCAGACCACCACAGCCTGGCAACGGCACAGCGAACTAATCACACAATCACTTTACATAATTAATCGAGATTTCGAGGACGATGTATGACAAAAGAAACTGTCTAATTTCGTCAGTTTAGCCGTTACATCTCCTTGTTCTCGCTTATCCTTTCTCTTTTGAGCGCCGTTCTTGGGCTTTGGTTTGCAGCACATTATAAATGCAAGCTATTCAATTTTTTATAATGCTGCCAAACTTGCTGCTGCTACTATACCTATAACCTTTGAGGTTGATTAAACGGTTCACTCGTCACGCAAGGTATCACATTCACATGGCATGAAGGGGAGCAAGGTCATTGGACAGACTTATTTTTATTTTTTTTGCATGTGCCCCTGTCCGGCTCTGGGCCCCGGCTGCATCACGGCCTGGTATGGCAGCTGCACCGCCCTCAATCATAAGGCTTTACAAAGGGGGGTGAAAACTACACAGAATATCACCAGGACGGAGCTGCCATCCATGGAGGACCTTTTTACTCCCAGCGGCTCAGGAAGAAATCCCTCAGGATTATAAAAGACTCCCATCACCCCAGCCACAAACTGTTCTGTCGGCTGCCGTCTGGCAGGCGGTACCGCAGCATCATTCCGGAATAAAAAAAACTGGGGAAGTTTAAAAACTACAGGAAAGTGACAACTTCATAAGCATCATATGGCCCCTTTAAGTGTGAAATTACAAAGTTGCATTATGGGAACTGAGGGATCTAGTGTTTTTGGACCAGGGACTAAAAGTCTTGGCATCTGCTGCTTACAATTTGACCATATAAGTTTGTGTCCCCCAACTTGTAGAAGGTCAATAACATATTGCTGCATTACAACTTTAAGAAAAGTGTTATCAGCAGAAGGTTGAAATGATTAGATATTAGGAAAAAAAGTCATTCTGCAGAAAAGTGTTTTTTAGTGCAGTATCTTAATCTAAAAAGTAACTTCAGCTGTGGAATACATTTAATGGAATAAAAAGTACATTTATTTCCTGTAAAATGTATATAGGTATAAAGTATCAAACAAAACTACAAAGTATGTTACTTTTCACCATTGACTCTATCCATATTAGGTTAAAGTCAATGGTGAAAAGTAATATAATTTGTATATTTTGTTTTGTACAAAACCGAAGAAGTGCCCTTCAAACTGTTTAAAACATCGGTACATGCTGTGAAAAACAAAACCCAACAAGCAGCAGATACATCTATAAATGGCTTCATTTAATGTGTTTCACAAACAATTCAAGAATTTATTGGACAAATTTACAGGAATTATTTTTGCCATGTTATTTATTTTCTTCACATTATTGCTTTACAGTAAAATGCATTGGTTGGATATGTCCAGTATAGCAAGACAATACATTCATATAAGTTATACAGATGTCCTCAGTAATGTTTTTATAGTAACTAACTTTACATTAAATATGTTTTTTTAATCATTTATTATTCTTGACAAACAACTCCCACGTCACATTGAGCTCACAGTGCATCAGGTCGCATTCAATCAAGAAATACATACCGGTCCTCTCTTGTGTTCAATTGCCATTTCTAACGTGTGTGTTCTAAAGTGTGTGCGCTTATTTTGTACACAGGATTTTTCATACATTCTGGATTTATGTAGAGCTACGACAAAAACGGCATCTGAATACTAATTATTTTTTTCCCCCACGTCCAAAGAAAAGTGACTTGGTAACTAAGCTGCGAGTCAGACAACCGGTGATAACTATCAAGATGAGGACAAAAGAGTAGTGTTTCCCCCCTGCTGTGCCACTCAAACATGGCAACCGGGACATGACCACACAGAGCAACAACAATATACACAAAATAAATAACCCTGCACATTCTGAATCAACTCAAGTACAGCACGGACATTCCTTCCCCAGAAAAAGCATCAAAAATTAGGTCCTGTTTCTATATAAGACCCACTGTAAGGGTTCAGGAGGAGGAAGGATGTCATAGTGGAGCAGTCTGTAGGCCCTGTGTGGTCAACTCCGTCCAGTAAACACAGCAGTTTGAACCCTGATGGAATAGCAGCTTAAGGGGGTCCGACCTTTTTTTTTTTTTTTATTATTTCTTTTTTTTCCCCTTTAAGTCTGCTCTCATCCATGTCCTTTCAAAAATAACAATGTCCCGAGGGCGGTGGAGGAAAGTCATCCATGCATTCCCTGCTGCTCGTTCAGCTTGGGTTAGTGGCGAGTTAATGCCCTTGTGCAGGAGGAGACAAGAGTGGAGAAAGAGGGGTCAAAAAAGGATAGTGTGTGTAGGACTTCCCTCAGAGCCACAGTTCCAGAAATGGACTTTTCCTTTGGCCTCAGTTTTTACTAAACACACACCTGTGAGCTCACACATCAAGTAGTACTAGACAAACCAACGTCACATCTCCACGAGGTTCCCCCGTCTCTATATGGCAACCTTGCAGGGGCCCTCTGTCACATAGAATTCTTTAAATTGAGATTGCATATACAAGAGCCTGCTGCCAACGGTGTGGCACAGGAATAATTTCGACACTGAAAACACTCCCCACACGCCCTTTTAGTCTCTGCACAGCACTTGTGGACTCCTCGTGGGCATTTTTGCATGATGTCAAAATGTCTGGATTGCAGTGTAGCTGCCGATTTTTGTAAAGTGGGTCGGGCGGTATCCATGGTGATGCCCAGAAGTGATGCTGTGGAGGACCTGCACGTAATGTCCCAGCATGCACTGCAGTCAGAGTCGGGTGTGCTCATGGTGCTAACGAGGTTACAGTCCGTCCCAAGTGTGGAGAGCCCGGTGTGGGAAACATAGCGTGGGCCCATACTGAGCGAGCACACGCACACACACACACACACACACACACAATCCTCTCACTCACACACTCACACTTATACACTGAAAATACACACGCACAGAAGGAAGCACTAGTTGATTCAGAATGAGAGGACGGCTGTTAAAGTGCAATATCTACATGTAACTCAAAAATCAAGAGACCACGCCATCGCCATCTGCTGGAGTTGTCCATCTCCAAGTTTCCCTGATAACCGTCGGCTGTGGTTGGCACCCCCGCCCTGGGTAGAGGGGCTGAGGTACCCCCTACTGGCCAGAGGGTGTGATAGCAGACAGTCAGTGTTGAGAACCGCCTTGTTTCTTTCCATTTACTGTAAAACAATGACCTCCATGCTGTGGCTGTCTCCAGATGACCACAAGTCACCTGATGATGACGAAAATCCAATGCATCCACAGATCTGGAGCCAGTTTTTTTTTCAGAAGTTGTGCAGAGGGAAAAGTGGACTGACCCATTGATGAATGAATAAAACGCTGGAGTGGAGTCTCCACCAGCAGCCACACACCCCTCTGAGTGGTCAAATCTCCTTACAGCACAAAGCAAGAAAAGCGTTTCCATGTGCAATTTGTTTCAGTGAAAAACAGGCAATGTCCTATATTTGCAACAAGCTGTCCTCCGCACCTCATACGAGACAAAACCCTGGTTTGAAAAAAAAAATACAAAATAAAATAAGTGTTTACAAGTTTACATTGTGCAGTGCTGCATATGCATAACACCCTCACAGTCATCTGATCTGGACTGTGATATTTCTGGACACAGAGCGTCCTGACAAAATGTCATCTTTTTTTTTTAAGAAAACAAAGCAGATTTGATCAAGCAGATGAAGGTTGAGAAGAGTAGCAGAGAGGGATCGAAGCGCTAACACTATTTGCTCCCTGATGCCAAAGGCCATGCCAGGGTATTTGGGTCCAGGAGGGGGGGAGCTGCCGAGGACAAAGCCCTCCTCCGTGGGGGGAGAAAAAGGAGTGTATTTTATCTTTGGGTGCCAGGGTTACTGTAATTGTTTTAGGAAGAAAGCGAGGAGAGTTCTGTCTATGTGGGGATTTTGGTTGGAATCATACGATTTTTTTTCTTATTCACAGACTCTGGTTTGGTTTGTGAAAAGGCTTTGGAAATGGTGTGTGGAAATCTACAATGTGAAAACAGTGAAAACACACACACCGACAATCAACAGGGGCACTTATGATTCTGAGATCCCCGACATCTAAAGGCATGCTAGATGGGTAGAAAGTTAGCAGGCGCACAAGAGGAAATAAAGACTTTAACTGCAATAACAGGCAAAGCCTGAACAAATGGGCATTAAGGACCGGCACTGTGTGACAAGAGGTCAAATTAGAGAAGCAGAACGGAGTCCACTCTTACAGCTAAACTGCCTCTTTAGGAAATGAGATTCATATTAGGGACAAAGGATTGCAAGTAAGGAAAGGAGTCTGCAGATAGGTCCAGTATCATTGAAAGAAAAAAAAAAAATGTTGGGTTGCTATGGGAGCATTGAGGTTTTGGTATGCGATTCCTGCGCAGTACTCTACTCCTCCATGCACATGGGCAGGTTGACGAAGGTGAACACGTTGTATTCGATCATGACGGAGAAGCAGAGGAAGATGGCGTACAACACCAGCACGTAAATGCCCAGCTTCGTGTCCAGCCTCCACTTGTTCACGTGGATCCCCAGCACCTGCACGCATACAAAATAGGTCAGTGTGGTCATCGAAGTTTAGTAAAAATAAAATGACGGAGAAAAAAAAGCTGACTTATAGGCAGTAAAATGTCACTAAACATAAAATGCATATTTCATCATGAAACTTAAATCTATAAGAAGCATTTCCATGTTCATCTTTGCTCAGAGATCACACCACAGCAGTGTTTTTATCTCTGGTGATGTTAAGAATTTCTGCAGCTGGCACACCGGCACAGAAAGCAAGCTCAGAAAAACTAATTTCAAAAACCCATGGTTGTTTGATATCAAATTGTAAAGTAGGAATATATTTCAATTCAGTTCTGGCCAGAAAGTCAGACATAATTGCTTTAAAATGATCATTTTGGTTTATTTTATCCAGTAAGAGTGTCCCATTCAGATTGCTTAATGAATGCAGTATAACTACCCAAATCTCGCTCGGTTTATTCCAAAAAGAAAAATGTTTAAACCTTTGCAGCAGGGAATATTTCACAGGAAATACAACACTGAATTTAAATGTTTTGGTAAAGCACATCATTTGGTTTAGTCACTATTGTGTAACAGAGCATCTGTCAGTGATGAGAACAGGGATCTTGTTTTTCTGTAATAATGTACTGTTCATTTTTACTTCAGACGTGTCCGGTAAACAGGCATTCTTCCTGGGAGTGGTCAATATGTTTGTATAGCGTAGACATCCTTAACTATTACTCACCGTGAGGGCCACAGAGCCCAGCAGAAGCACCACAGAGTACAACAGGCCCTTACTGTTAATCATCACCTGCAAAACACAAGGGAAAAACCACAATTCACCTGCAGCTCCTGAACGTTATCGGTCAACATCAGAGATAATGAGTAACTGGATTGTTTGTTTCCAATAATACAGAATAAACAAGCTTATTACCTCTGATCCATAGCTCACACACATGGTCTGGATCGCCCAGGGAGCCCCCAGTCCCACGAGAATATCAAACACATTACTGCCAATAGTGTTGGACACCGCCATGTCTCCCAAACCTGCAACAAAACCAAGAGTAGTAAGAAGGAGCAAGGGTAAGGAAGTTTCTCTTCTATGCTTTCAGGTCAAGTAAACTTATTTTTTCTAATCGATGGTTAATGATTTGCTGTTCTGCACTTTTAGTTATTCACAAGGGCCCAAACCTTATTCAGAAGCAAGTCGTGACTCACCATAATGTCGATATATGCAGAGATGTTTTTCTTTTTAATTCCAACTCTTTTACATGCATGAGGCGGCAACTCATTTGTTACCCTAGGAACCAAGTCTTCTAGGTTTATCAATTATGGTGTGTACACATGCATGTAAACGCCATGTGCATGCAAATTGTAGCAATTCCTACTAAGGAAACTCACTGTTATATGTACGTTTCCTACTAAAACAACTCCTGTATAATCCATATGATTTTGGGTGGGTGGATGGTATGGACAAAAACACAAGACTTCCTCCCACTAAATTTATCCTGAAAATACTGCGAGCATGTTCCTAAAGATTTGTACGAGAACTCACGAAAAATTAGGATAACTTTTTGTAGGATATCACACGCAATGTCGTATGAGGATACTTTGCTTACAATACATACAGATACATTTCTCCATCCAAAAAGGGACATCCCAGAAAGCACTTTCTGGCTCTCCACCATAATTGCATCTCAAATGTTTCAGAGCGATCGGTATACCTTGCCGAGCGACAATGAGACTGGCTATGCAATCTGGGACGCTGGTGCCTGCTGCCAGGAAAGTGATGCCCATGATGACATCAGGGATTCCCAGAGTGTAGCCGATTATAGTCACCTGAGACAGATACAGTGTCAGCACTTAAAAATAGCATTATGAATGGCAAAAAGCACATTAAACTTTGCCAACAATGTCCTTGTTTAATGCTCAGTTACTGACCATCGAACATTTAAACTTCAGCTTCCTAATAGTTGGCTAACGGTTGCTTCCACCATTTTGGTTGTGATGCACAATAATGTGCTAAATTTGACAGTTAGACTAAAATATTGTGAATCCAGGTCTTGATACGGCCTTAATTAATTTTTATAATAGATTTTTCTGATTTCTAATGGCCATCATTGAATGTTTTCACAGATACAATTTGCAGAAGGAATTAATCGCATCAAGCTTTACGACAAAAAATAGTTTAAATAGTCAATTACGTCTATTGTAACAGCAGCCCTTGATCCAACAAACACCACATTTCTCACACTCACAACATATGAAATTCTTGACTGATCCACACAAACATTGCACTCACCATCCAGACCATAAAGTAGGAGAAGATGGCGATCCAGACGGTGGCCAAGAAGAAGGAGAGCATGAAGAATTTCTCCCAGCGAGGCTTGGCACAGTTTGGGATGGTTACGAACAGCATGAGCAGCAGAGGCCACGAGATCAGCCACTTCAATTTGCTGCCAATACCCCCTGCAACAGGAAGACGCATTATAACCAAATATCAGCCTCTTGCTCTTCAGTAATATGGTGGAAATTGTTTTTCTTTCAACATATTACATTGATATACACTTTTATAATTAGAAACACTACATTTCCTACACATTTTTCACTTTAAAATCAAGTCAGGTTTCCTCCTTAGATATTATGAATCTATTTCTACATCGATTATTAATGTCATTCTAAGGAGACCTTCTGTCCTTTGTGTATTGTAAATACCAACTTCTACATTTCTTTACATTTTATAATTTGCATATAAAGCCAGTGACATTCGAGCAAAGACATTAATAATGTATTGCATATTTAAAGAAAGGATATACAGTTGGACACAGATATAAATAATGTAAGTGTCTGAAATGTCAATAAGGAAAAAACTACTTTGTTTCCGTATATGTTTAACCCCAAGGAATCCATCCATGTCCACCAAATAATGCACATTAAGTGAATGCATACGTGGGATATGAAACGGTGAGATGGTTATGTTTTCCGGCTCCTCGGTGGGTTTGTCCTCTGGCACGTTTCCGTTCTCGATCTCAACCTTCCCGTCGATCACTTGTGTCTCCACGCCATTGGCAGCTTGGACCAACTTCTGGCGCTTTCAGAAAAAAGAAACTAAGTCAAAGTGCACATGAGAGGACGCGCTTATACTCCCGACTGCATCGCTCCAGCCATATTTTGAACATATCTTTTCATACTGTGTCTGTGTGAGATAAGGACTCTTTGGGAAGCCTTTTTGGGAACTAATCTCAAACACAAAGCTGAAAAGATTTAACCAGTTAAGCCACGAGCCTGTTTTTCAGGCCTCAGGCATGACAATGACATTCCCGGAACAAATTATATTCTTCACTTCTAAAAAAGGGGTAAATTAATCATCTTTTTTCTCAAAGCAATGATAAACCTGTGAGTGGGATGTAGAAAAGTTAGAATCAATATAGATTTTTTTTATTTTAAAGTAAATTCAGATTGAACATAGTAAAAAGATATGTAAATTATAGTGTCTGTCCAAAGAAAAAAAAAACATTACTTATAGTGAAAACCACCCTTGATGATGGGATCGGAGACTAAAAGCTTTAGGAATCCAAACTATAACATATAATAAGTACCCTGTATCAAGATTGATGCAAAACAAGTGACATTTGATCTTTTTAGAGAGGTTTAGCAAAAGAAAACACTTCTGGGGTCATTTGGGTGGATTTTCCATATCTCTGGCCCCCCTCGGTCGATTTTGACGATTGACATCTCTTTTTAACCGTTAGAGCCAATAGAATCGAGGGGAAGTTCCTCAAATCCATCTAAACTTTAGCCGTTGGTGAATGAGTGATGCGTAGAATGCCCAAAACAGGAAGCAGTCATACACTCTGGTAGCTATCATAGCAGCTATATGAAAACTCTGTTATTGACATAAATATGAAGATGGATTATCAGTAATCATTTCCAAGTGACACAGACACATTGGATTAACCTTCAGCAGCGTTGTTATCGTTTTAATGCCATTGAACACAACTTTTGATCAGACAAAAGGTAAGACATTTCTCCCGTGTTTGCTCCGTAAAGTCTGTCGTAAATGTCTGTGTTTGCTTCCCCTATCGCGTTTTGATCGCTCAGTGATGATACTTATATTTATGGAATCTGTGGAATCTCAGCTTGTTAATCGATATCTTGTTTGTGCAGATCCAATAAGTAATAAGGGTATTTTACCGTGAGTTCTGTGCTAAGTGCGTTAGAATTGTTTAGCTCAAGGACTAATTCAGAGCCTTTGTTTTTTTGTTTAGCTAAAAATGGTTAATATTGTCTGATAGCTGAGTTTCTTCCCGTTAAGTGGGTATGACACCTTCATAGTTTGTTAAATGTTAAGAAGCCCTCAGACGCCATTTCATGCAAGATGTTGCGTCATGCGGGCCGGGGCATGGGGCTTAACTGGAGTTAAAATAAATTAACATATCAGTAGCAAATCTTATTGGAGCAACAACATTCATCTGTACCTCTGTAATGATGAGGCGGCTGGCCATGCGCAGACGGGTTTTGGGTCCAAAATGGCTGGTGACCATGACACGGAGGCCCGCTTCTGGAAACCTGAACTTTGAAGGGCTGTCGTGCATGATCTCGTCCACCATGACCACCGATCCACGGCTGTATTCCTTGGTGGGCTTGACTGAGGGGTGGATGAAGATGATTTAAATATAGAAAAATAAAACAAATGTAATTAGTGAACCAAAATATCAAAACCATGAATCCACCAAACATCAGACAAGCATACGATTGTTTTCACTCACTTTCTATTCGTTTGAATTGCCTCACTGAAGTATATGGACTTTAAAACTTCAGGCAGTAAGAAATATGTACTGGACAATCATTTTGAAGTCAATAGTGTTTCCTGGGACAAGTTGCTAATGAATATAAATGACTGCTAAACCTGAGATATTTTGTCATATTTTCTGAGTTAGAGCTGCACCAGGCAAGGTTAGCACGCACCATTCCCATTACCCTAAATCACGACGTGGGCTCAGTTCGGGCAGTTTGATGCCTGCACAAATCAAAACTTCAGAGTAACAGCGTCCACTAAATAACAGCCTGGATGTCCCGTCTGGACAGGTTGGGATGTTTTCCAAAGCTCTGAAGTTCATTCTTACTTTGGATTGGCTCCCTTAGCTTTTACAAAGTGACCTAGAAATGGCTGTAGGTGGCTTTATGGTTTTTTTTCAGAGATGAGGGAAGAGAGTGTTTGTTTTTGTTGCCTTGCCAGGAAACTCATTTTAAGGGAACATAATATGAAGGTTAAAAGCATTATAAATCCAGTGTTTTACATCTCGCAATAAAGTGAGATCATCTTCCAAATAACAATTGAATTTTACAGATAATTTAATAGGTTTTAAAAAAAAGTTAACCTATGAATTGTTTCAACTGATAAAAACCAACACTTTTATGCATGAGATTTTCATGGATGTATTTAGAAGGATGTTTTTACAGAAGTTCACCTATGAACACGTGTTCAGTCTAAATACAAATTGCATATATTTGCAGGATGTAGAATATATGTATGTAAATATGAGTGAGGTTCACAGAGCAGCAGAAAACCTTCCAGTTGCAGCCAATTCAGCTATGGGACCACTTAATAAAAATAACTACAGTTTTGACAGAGTAGCAGATTAATGATCACTCCTATTTTTAATTCACTCTACCCTCATATCATAGAGTTTAAATATTTGGGAATCCCCCCTGGACCGACCAACGTTGAACTCTTCTTTCCCCTTTGGTATAAGACATCACACACCAGCAGAGTTAACATGATTTCTGGGTACTGAGCTTCAAAAAGCTTTCCCAAATTGCCTGGTGCAGCTTTGAAGTCTGCGATTAGTGAATATTTATCGGTCGACCGAGATTGATTTTAAAATGACATGAAAAACATGACCTCCGGCGTCCATCAGTTGACGATGTTAATCTCTAATGCAGGTATCTGACACCTAAAACCTATCTCTACATGTTTTATTGATACCCTATAACTCCTCATTTGCTCTCTGTTTACAATTAACTTTAAGATGCAGTGAATGGGGAATTAAAAAAGTTCTACAGTAAACTTATTAGTTTAACTTTGCCTTAAATTTGACTTATTATTCATGCAAGAATGCACATAAATTAACAGTGTAAACAGAGCCGGCATAAACATTTCCTCTTGTGAAATTCATTACCACTTCAGGAGTGAGGGGGTCTACGCCCCAGAGACCGGCAGGAGAAAAGTAGTATGCAAGCAGAAAGAATTGGCACACAGCAGCACAACACTGTTGACAGTAAGCAAGAATAAGTTTAGTAAGGCTAAACAGACAGGCAGGTTAAATCTAATGCAGCCAAAGTGGAAAGGGTTAAATGTCACTGATTAGACTTTTTCTAAAAAGGTCAAAGGCAGGAAAGGAAGAAGTGGAGAGTTGCGGCAAAAAGGACATCTCAAAGAGCATGACATTAAAAGATGTTATTTAGAAGAGGCAAATGTATCCAGACGTTTTTTAATAAGTCTGAAACCCAAGACAACAAAGTCCCCTGACATTTAACTGCATTACTGAAGGAAGATTAAATAATAACTCTACTTTGCAGCTGCCCCCATTTTAAAAACAGGAGCATTTCATTTTGTGCCCCCTGTATGCTCCGATAAGCTTCAGTTGCTTATCAGCCAAGGAAAGGACTTGGCCGCAAAAGAAAAATTAATCGAGGAACATATAGGATTTACAAAATTACCACGGGACAAAGAAAAAGATAAAAGGTAGATTTAACAAACCGTCTTTCTTCAGGTAGTGCAGTTCATGAGCTCAAGGGACTGAAGCTTTCATTATCTTTGAAAATGTAGTTCTGCAGAATCATGTTAAAAATAGTTTGACAATTTGGAAAATGTGTTTGTGTGAACTGATGTTAAAATAAAGCTACAGCTAGCAGGCAGTTAGCCTAGCATACTGTACCAAAGGAAAACATTGATGTGAAGAGTGTCCTAGCTTTGTCTGAAGGTGACAATCTTCATAAAAGCACCTATAAAGATCAATATTTAGCATGTCAGCTATTATTTGTTAAATTCATAGAAAAACTGAGACCACTTTCATGTCAGTAGGCTATGCTAAATATGAAGCTACAGACAGAAGGAAATTAGCTTAGCATTGGGATAAGCCTGAAAACGGGGGGAAATAATTCACATGCTTCTACCAAGGTAACAAAATCTCTTTACCATCATTTTAAAGCTCATTAGTAAACTCATTCTTTCAGCTGTTACATTTGTACAAATTTAAAGTAAGGGTAAAGACAATAACCAACTGGTTTAAAAGCTGTTATGTGTTTGACTTTATCTTATTCGTTTCTTTGAGTTACCTTGTCATTCTAACTCTTGATTTACTAACTTTCACAAGACTCACTGCCCAACAAATTATCCTAACCTTTACTTTTCAAGGATCAATGCCTAATCTTAACCATTATGCAACGGTTTGCAAATCCAGAGATATAATCTAGACACAACACGGTCTCCAGTCCATATGCTAAACAAATCTAAGAGTGTTATCGGTCTTCTCATCTATCTGTCAGCAAGGAACAAAATTAGCATAGTTTCCAAAATGTCAAACTTTTGCTTTAAGGTAATTCCAGCAGAATAAGATAAGGAAAATGTAGATAAATTCAGCAGAAAGGAGCAAAGGTTAAGCCACAGACCCTCTAACGGCGGAAACAACCACAGTCTTCCAGAGAATCAAAGTCAAATCGTCTAATATATTTTTCACTATTCACTACTGGCAGAGAACAGTCTTGAGGTACCCAGCCTGTCTGATTAACCTTACCTGGTGAGAGTAATGGCAATGACGGGTCGTCATCCACAACATAGTCATAACTAGTATTACCGTCCTCCATCTCGCTGCTGGCCGCAGCGTTACCGTTGGCCACGTTCTTCTTCGACTTTGCACCCGTGAAAAATCTCTGCATGCTGGAGTTGAATCTGATAAAGAGATGGAACAAAATCCCCTAAATTAAAGATACTGAAATAATTCAACCCAGAGTTCAAAAGGGGGGGGGGGGGGGGGGGGGAACAAAAAGATAAGGCATTCAGTTTGAAGAAATACTTTTACAACAAATAGGGTTTACGAGCTCCAGATGAAAGGCTGGAACTGAATTGAATATGCAGTTTAATTAGCCAAAATAACCAGTTTCTTTGTATTTCTATAATATTGGTTTACAGTAAAGATGGCCTACTTTCTAAAAATCCACATCAGCATTTTAATATACAAACATATGCTGTTCTACATTAGAATAGAAAGTTAGTGTTCCCAGAGGCCTAAGACCATTTGGGGGACATGTCATCAAAAGGGATCTCACAGACACTAAACACACTTTAATTGCCAGAGTCATCTCATCATTGTGAGAGAAGTGCCATCTTTGCAGGTCAAATTGTAAACGAATGAAGTAATGTGGGTATTTATAATTCAGCTTGAATGGTTTAAAAGCCATTCAGCCACTTTCAAGATATCCGTGTCGGAAAAAAGAAAGGAAAACCATCTAGCCACAAATTTCAAGGCAGTGGTTTCAATGTGTAGCCCACAACATCTGTATAAGATGTACACAGGGAATTTCCACATAACTGACTTGGGGAAACATTGCCAAGAACATAACACACTATGAGAACCAAACTCCCCACAGGAGCTGCCCTCTCCCTTTCTGAGGTGATATGCCTTGAAGTGTAAACTTTAAAACTAAATGAAAGTTTGTTATTTTTTTCCTTCACTGAATTCAACGTTAAAGGATAGAAGGTTTTTTTTGTACAGAATTTAAGCCAAAACTGACAAAGGCTAAAAATGTTACTAGGAGTCAAATTGAGGAATGTTGATGCTGTCGATAAAGTTTAAAAATAAATACAGAGCTTTATTCCTTCTTTAACCTCGAATAAGGTGATAAGAAAGCATTGAGCTAGCTTGACAAGAGACACTAATGTTAATACTTTATTGTTCTTTATCATCACAGTATCCACTTTTAAACTGTGGATATAGTTTTTAAGATGTCAAGCAAATGCTAACAAAGTTATCTAGCTAATACTACCCAGAAGTTCAAATTTGTACTACATTGTAAAAAGTTACTTAAAGATTGTAGTCTTTGAGGACAAGAGACTAAATGGGGATAATTGTATGCAGATAGGAGGAGGGTGTTGGATTCTAATTTAATTAAGTCAATGTTGGATCCAAGCAATCTAGACTAATGACATCCCAAAACAAATGCTCATTATTTAGGAATCAAAAGCATTAATAGATTTGTTTTACTTTTACATTGTGTCATTAGTGGTTTCCCTATGGTGTTATTTGTTTTCAAAATTGTCAGCATGCATGCTATTTGAGGAGAGGGGAAAGATACAAAAACAAACCCAGGCGCTGGAAGGTCACCTCGGTGCTAAATAAAACCCTCTCTACTCCATTTTGTCTGGAACAGCTCGTAATGGTCAGCAGATATTTTTGGGAGAGGGGAGACATATGACAGCACATCCTACAGTGAGCACTTCTTTCCTCCAAATGAGAAAGGAGAGGAGGGATCCGGCTAAGCCTGTGCTCTTAGCCACTGAAGAGGGAGAAAGATTAAACTCTTATGGCAGGGAGAGAGCAGACGGCTGCTGAGTGTAACACAGATTACCGGCTGGACAGAGACGTGGGGCGGCATTATGCAGTTTGGACTATGAACACTCAATAAGGCAAAATAGGTTGACTTTGGTGATACAAACTGAAAGGTGAATGATTAAAAACAGAAAGACGAGATTGTGTAAGATTGTTATCGAAAAATCGTCATAAATTATGCATACCCCGGAACATGACTACAAAGACACCCCTACCCCTAAGAAAGGCTATAATACACTATATTCAAGTGTTTCATGGGGCAACAGTTTTATAAAATTAAATACAGTTCATTATTCGTTTAAACTAAACCAGTAAAACACCAGAAATGGCCAACTGGAGATCTAGTCGCAGCATTAAAACACATTGTGTAAATCCATTTGTATAATTAAAATTGAATTATACAAGTTCTTATATCTATGATGGTCAAAGGTCCAAAAAGTAGGAAAATGCTATCCCAAATGTTTGAAAGGGCATCACAAAAATCTTTCTGGAACTGAGGAAGCCAAGCCGAGCGTTAACATCTGGGAAAGAGGACATGGAAATGAGAAGCTTCCCTCCAGCTGGAAACCCACTCTCCTCTTGTGAAACCTGAGTGCACTCATCATTATCAGCCCACAGGTATCATTGGGTAAGAGTTCAAGCATCCCCACCCCCCACCCCCACGCACACACTCAGGTGGTTGCTGTGGGAACGTGCCATCAGTCAGACGGACTGAATAATCGAATAAGAGACAAAATATTCAGAACTCACTTCATGACGAGGATGTATCCCATGTACATGAGCACCAGTATCAAACTCTCCCACCTAAAGAGGAAGAAAAGATATAAGATGGATAACATGATAAGAAATACATAGAATATTCAGGACATGTTGGATTACTACAGCGGATAAACCAAGATTTAAAACCGAGAAGTTTTACATTTCTAAGCGAGATTATTCAACTTTTGTTCAAAAAGTTACAGGACAATGAGAAATCACAGTGTAACGTAAAGCCTGAAAATAGTGATGTCAGTTACAGTAATATAAATTACAAGTTTGCTAACAGTAGCCATCATGATCTAAAGGTCATACCAGACAAGCAAAATCATTGAATGTGAAGAAAGGGTGAGTTTTATTGCTTAAAATGTAAGCTCAAATCATTAGAAGAGACAAATTCATGGTCTTGCTCAAACTGTGGACATATTTACAGAATGAGAAACTTACCAAACTATCTTCTCGTCATAGATGAACTGAAAAGTAAAAAGTAAACATTTCTCTTAGATTAAAAAAAAAAAAAACTACATTCATGGCTGATGTTAAAGGTGGGGTAGGTAATTTTGGAGAAACCAGCTCGAGTGCGCTAGAATTTGAAAATACACAGCCGGAAAAAAATCTGCCACTTCCTTACAGAGCCCCTCCTCCAACACACACGAATGCGCACATGACCAATGAGGGCACGAGATAAGTTTGTGCACAGATGGAAGGCTGACAGGCAGGTAGGCCATCCAGTTATTTTAGCCGGGCCAGCTCAGATGATTGGTTGTGCTTTTTACAGCGCTACGGCTTCCACAGATTTTTTATCAAAGCACTTAAAGGTGACCTATCATAAAAAATGCACTTTTGTACGTCTTGTATACATGAATATGTGTCCCCGGTGTTCCAGGGAACTCACCAAGTGTCAGAAAACACAACCCTCTCTATTTTCCTCCATACCCAAATCTCTTAAAAAGGGGCTGCAACGGATCTGATAGACTGATCCAGATTTGAACACTTCTATGACGTCACAGAAGTGGCGCTACGGCTATTGGGCCAACTCCACCAATCAGGAGGAGACAGCCACGGACATTGCCGTTCGAAAGCGCTGGAGACGCTGTAGTACATATGCCAGGCCTGTAGATGGTGCTGTTCTCACATAATCAGCGCATGCAAAGACAGTTCTACATTGAGCGAAATGAGGAATGGCTAAAATGCATGATCTGTTTGGTATTTTGAAAAATAAAAAGTATAAATATGCCTTATATAGGTATGGTCCTGCACTATATTATTCAAATATAGCGTGATAGCAATGAATATCTTAAAGTGGACCTATCGGGATGTTAAGAGCATTCCATGGAATATAACAAAAAGTGTATCTCAAGCCGGTTTCTCAAACTTACCTACCCCACCTTTAATTAATAAATCCATGTGGTCCAACTTACTGCAATTAAAGCCAAAACAGACAGGATGTAGTAGGTGGAATCCCTGAAAACTGCCCACCAGGTCAGGATCACCACCTGATAACACATGGGAAAAGTGCAGTGTCACATTTTAGATATTTTATTTATCTGTGGGTATTAGAGTTCTGTGAAGCACGTTGTTATATGATACTATCAAACACACACAATATGTAAAAGTTTACTTCAAGAAACAGAGTTATGATCCGTGAATGGCCCGAGAGTTTGTTCTACATTTCTACGTAAACCAGTTCTGAGAAAGCTAACCGAAACAGATGGCTTTGTTCCCCCTAAGCAAAAAACAACAACTTCTGCCACACATGTGCCGTACTGCGGTCTAAAAATAAACAGCAGGATGCAGCCGGAGCAGGAAGTCAGCCCCTCTAAAACACACACAAACACACACCTGTCCAGCAAAGATGCCGCAGACACCAATGATGCAAAGGATGTTGAAGACTGCCGAGCCAACGATGGTCCCCACCCCCACATCGCCATGGGTGATGAAGACACCTGCACACAGGAAGCAGCAGCCAATCAGAATCAGCTGTGAATCCAACCATCTGGGAATGTTGGAGTGTGTGTGTGTGTGTGTGTGTGTGTGTGTGTGTGTGTGTGTGTGTGTGTGTGTGTGTGTCTATACCAATGACGGATGCAAAAAGCTCTGGTGCAGAGCTGCCAGCTGCCATGAAGGTGGCTCCTGCAACATCTTCACTCAGATCTAGTTTCTGCAGAAATAAAGCAAAGTATTTCACAGACGAACCGGCGATGTGCGACTGAAAAGATGAAAGACTTAAAACTCCCAAGTACCTCACAGATTTTCTCCAGCGCTGTCACAAAGTATTCGTCGCATACTATGGCGAGGGCGAGAAACATGTAGAGAGCCTAGAGACAGAATCAGCTGAGTTAGATTAGAGGTGTGTGTGTGTGTGTGTGTGTGTGTGTGTGTGTGTGTGTGTGTGTGTGTGTGTGTGTGTGTGTGTGTGTGTGTGTGTGTGTGTGTGTATCCCAAATCAGCTGAGTAAATAGAGCCTTGGCAGAGCACCATGTTCTCCAGCTAAAGGACAGATGAAGGGGAATCTCAAAATGCAGCACCCAATTAAAATAAGCCTGCATTAAAATCAAATGTCAATTCAGAGATGGACTGTTTTCTCTTACAATTTATGTCAGGATAGATGCGGGTGGGAGGCAGCCTATTTCAGTAGTTGAGGCAAGATCTATAAATGATAGATCAGCTGTGACATCACTATGGGCAGCCAGCAGCAGTGCTCTGCTCTATGCTATCCACAGGGGGCAGTGCAGGACTGCAGGATGATCACACCCCCCCCACACAGACTTCATCTCACTCCTCTCAGCAGTAAGAATTCATATTTCAGTGTGGAACATAGAGATGGGGACACTTCAAAATCAGTCTGGACAAATCTTCATTTCCTGGTTATGAACGTTTTTATAAACATTTCACTAAAGCACTAAAGTTAAGTACATTTTAGAGGTACTTGTACCTTACTTGAGTAGTTCCTTTTCATGCTACTTTATAACCTCGAAACACTACAAAAAGGGAAATATGGCACCTTTTACTCCACTACATTTATTTAATAGGTACTACTAGGTACTTTGTAGATTTGGAATATTCTGAACAAAATATAAATCAACTGATAATTGATGAAGCACCCTTATAAATTAATCTACTCAGTATATGACATACCTTTACAAGCTGCAACACTGAAGCAATGTACATATTAATGCATCAGTAATTATTAGCATATAGGCACAATTATTCTGAAATAGACCATTCTGCACAATAAGTACTTTTACACATGTCGTTTTGTTATCCTTAATCTTTTAAATGTATTTAAAAAACAATTATAATGCAGGACTTTTACTTTTAACAGAGTATATTACCTCCCATCATCCAGTATTTTGTGAATACTTTTCCCCCCTCGCCTGTCACTAAGAAGATCTTCAATCTTAAATTAAAACCACAATTGGGCACAACAGAAAAACAATACTGATGATAATGTTGGTGATTATTGAGGTTTAGAAATAATTACACATAAGGGAAGGATTAGTACTTCAGGTCTCACCTCACAACCTCCTCTCACTAATGTTTGTAAAATTCTCAATGCAATAAAAAACTATTAAGATAAAGTGTATTGTTGGTGCCACCACTGAGGCATGTCCTTAATATATATTTGTGGTTTTTTGGAGTGCAAAAATATATTTAAAACATCTATATACTGTATACACACGCACATCTACATTTCTAATGAGTTTTCAGCTATATTCAACACCCCTACACTGTTTTTAGTATAACATTGCCTGTGTTCCCTCGCTGAGTTGCAGCAGAGCCATTGGGGCAAAAGTGAATACTTTTTTGACTTGACAGACTTGAAAATTCACAATACATGTTTGTAAGTTTCAGCATTTCTGCCAGAGTTTGAAAAAGGCTTTGAAACCTAATTTTATGCTTGGAAATGTACATTTGTTTAGTTTCTGGTCAAAGTTGTCTGAGCAGGATTTGTTGTGTTAGGAGAGCCTCAGGACATCAGCATGTTTTAAAATACTGGCTACAGCCCCGAGTTGTATTTGACTAAGAACCTTTCTTAGTTAAATCCAGCATGAAGAACAGCACCTCCTGCTGAACAACACTGAAGAACCCGTTGAACTCCAGATGCGCCTGTGTGTCTCCATGTCAAGTCAGTGGAGCTTAGCATGGCTGAATGTAGACAGTAATAGCTTCTTTTTTTCGACGTGGGGAAGCAGCTCATGCAATATAAATATTGGACATTTGCCTGTCCTTTTCACCCCCCCCCCCCCCCCCGTTCTGGGCCTGTTTTCAATACGAGTCTGTGCATTGTTTTAATGAATCATTCTTAAATTCAAGCTCTGACTAAAAATACTATAACATAGCATATTTATGATGGTTTCCACACACAGACACTCATGAGTTAAAGCTCTCCTTTGAGAGACATCAGCACTTTATGACCCTCGAAACTGTAAAATGAAATGAATGAAGTCTTGTAGTTTAGTTGTTCTGATGTACATTCAAAACATAAAGACGTATTTAATCAACTGATTTTAATCTAGTGCTTCATATTTTACCCTTTATGTGGGCCTTTTTTGCTTACTTTATGCCAAGCCCTATTAAATGTATTTGTGCCTTGGCTAGATCAATTCAAGACACATTAAGGGAATATGTGAATACAAATTCTAAATGCACTTACTGAGCTATTCCAAGAGCACATATGCATTATACCAAGGACAAGAATTAACCCCAACGCTCCAAGAAGTATTAAAACAAATACCCACTTTTCTTAAATCTTTCTCATGTGTGCATCATTTGAACATTAAAAATGATCTTTACAATCTTGCTAAGAAACTGATACCTTGAATCCACCTGAGCTCCGTGAGAAGCAGCAGCTTTATATCAAGAAAATAAAACATACAACTTTTCTTACCGCCAAGATGTGAAGTGCAACGGCCCCCTTTCTGCGTTCATCAGTGGTGAAAAGGTCACTGGGGAACTCGTGTACCGCTGAGGAGCAGAAAGGAAATGTCACGGTCACAACACATCAGCGGTATGACAGCGAGGTACATGTCCCCAAACCACCCAGAGGGGATCGAATAAGCTTCAAGGTGGGTGTCAGTCTCAGAGGAGCAGGCCTGGGGTGCCCTTTTGGGTAAACAAGCTAACCAAAAAAAAACTCTTGGTCGTGGTACCTATGGGAGCCTCCTCACTGCTCTCCTTGTTCCGTTTCTTCCCACTGGATTCTTACCTCAAAACAGGGCACCACAGCACGAAGGGGTCAAATGCAAATTGAACAGCAGCCTGTGATCATCATCCAAAAGCGAAAACTGGAACCTGAGACAACATCAGAGGCTTTGAATTTTCAAAAGCCTGAGATGGATCTGCATACTTTTTGTAAATCATCTCCAGTCCCACGACTCGACAACAAATGACTTTAGACCCTGTTCAAGGAATAAAAGGAAGGGGGAAAAAAACACAACAACCATCCTATCTCATCTTCAAAAGCTGATGTAAAAGCTTTGGCTATATTAAGAGCCTGAAGTCATACAGAATTAAAATCAAGCAGGCGGAAAACCATCCCATGCTGGGGACTGATCATCCAGAGGTGCAGCTGGAACACAGTGTGATTGTGGTACCAGCATACGGCTCACATCACGGTGCACCTGGCTGGAGACAGAAGCTAGCCGTCTTTCGACATCTGCGGCCAAATCCGCCCTGTTTGTGTTGGGCAGGAGCTGTGGGCTCATATCTTGTCTGTCCTTGTAACCAGGGGTTAAGTTGGGATTTGATATTTGGGGGGGGCTCTGTGTGGAGGTGCGAGAGGGGGGCGGAGGTCGAGGATCTCATTATTTTACCTTAAGGGATATACACTGTGGCCCTCAAGCAACTGCTCCATTATCTGTATCAAATGCACACATTGATGCCACCAAATGTCACAATAAAAATAGAAAGTACTTCAAATAAACTGGAATTCATTTACATCTTAAATTATTAATATATATACAAGAAGAAAAAGGTTTACAAATATACAAACCTTCAAATAGCTTTTTTAAATCAACACTGCTCTGCACACTTGCTAAAGAACATTTGTGTGGAAATCTCAATTCATTTGTAGGGCTGCGTGAGTATGGCCAAAAGTATGGGAGTATATCTCACTGTAAACTATTTAATCACCACCAAATTCTGTGTTATTATGACCGATCATAACTCAGCTTTATGCAGACATACATTTAGCATGGTGTACAGGGCCGGTTTTTGGCATAGGGCGCCAAATCTGGGGGGTGCTGCGCTGGCAGCTCTGGGAGGGAAAAAAACATTTTTTACTGTTTGCACTCATCCTAGTTCTCGGCCTTGATGTAACAACATTCATAATTAAGTAAATGTAATACCCTTTTCACCCCGGTTACACTTTTCATTTGCCCTGTACGGTGGGCGCTGTAAGCGATGAAAGTGCAGGGGTGTTGGCTTATCAGGCGTCCGCAGCTCACAGCTAAAGTGGGCGTGGGAGCGAGCGAGAGAGATAAATGCAAGTTATGTAAACAAATATTTCCAAGGCACTCCTTTATAATTATTGGGATGAACAGGTTTGAAATCATTTCAATGTATACTATAGGATAGTAAACCAAAAATATCGTTTAAAACTTGATACAAAAATATGCATAAATAATGTTAACTAGGTAAAATAAGATATGAATGAACAACATAAATAAAATAAGTTACATTGATTTGTTATTGGCTGTTATTGGTTATTAAAATGTAAACCGATCTTTTTCATATGGGTGTTTGGAGTTGTACCCCCTAGATCTAGTAATGTGTGCACCAGATTGAAGCATTTTACTTTAAATGTTCGAACATTTCTTCCCGGGGGAGCATACCCCCGTACCCCCCTGGAGGATGGGACGTCAACACCCCAATTCAAACATGTTCATACAATACTGAATACATTTGAAGCCTTTTTGATTTATATGTCAATACGTTTCTGTATTGGTCTTTTGTGGAGATTTTTCATGTATTCTATTGTGTATTCCACCAGCTAAAATCTCGCCTAGGGCAGCAAATTGGTTAGAACCGGCCCTGATGGTGTAGGAAACGGGCTCCGTGTTACAAGACGACACACACACACACACACACACTATATATATTCTGTCACAGAGATCTGCTATTTTAAAGTAAAGTCAACACATATCGACCCTAAATAAAGTCTATACTAAGAACGAGAGATGCCAAACAGCCCCGGCCCAATTTAACCCCTGCTTGTAAAAGGCCTGCCACAAAACTAGCATAACACTTACACAAGCTAGCTCTAAGCTACAGTTAGCCTTATACTACAGAGAGAATAAACTATCCAACTGAAGAAAAAAAACTAGACAAAGAGTCTACAGCATGGATGTATGAAGAGGACGTCTACAGTCATGCGAGCGGCTCATTTAGCCTACACTTAGACGTAGTGGTGCTTTGCGCTAAATGCTAATGTCAGCATTTCACAATCAATGAATATTTTAGCAGTGTTTTACAGATACAGTCGTCAGAGTTTTGTAGTTTAGTGGATATTTTCACAGTTTTAATATATTTTTTATATTCACCCAGAGTTCAACTCACACATATTTTTTTTATTTATTTGTGTACTTTTATTTTGAAGTGTCTGGGTTTGTAGCATCCTTTGCTGCCTGGCCATCTGTACAGTATATAGGACTGTGCTTTTTTACTTTCTGTATATCACCTTGATAAGAGAATGCAAATAAGGTGCACACAACGACAATAGGCCCTTTCTCAATGCGGAAATTTGGACGTGCCAAAGTAGGAAAAGCACAGGTGTTACCAACAACACTAACAATGGCTTTCTTGTATTAAAGTGAGAGCCAGTATGCCTTACTAGGAAACCAAACTCATGAACCAAAGTGGATTTCAGCCATCATTCATTTAGCTACCTACACCTGTGCTGAAGTCAAAATATCTTGTGTTTTTGACCATGTTTATTATCTTAGTTAAGTGCGTTAGCATACTAACATTTGCCAATTAAGAGTCAAATTGTGGCTGTCATTCATTGGTTTGGTCATAAGCCAAAGTATTTTACCCAATGATGGCACCAAATTAAAGCGGATCACCAAACTAGTCATGAGAGGGAGATAACTGAATATGCCAGATTTAAATAGCAATGAATACTTGTCAACAGTGCTGACACTACCGCGACAGTCAATTCATCCTTTGTGCACTACGAATAGATGAATTTCAACCAACTTTGCCATCCCTAGAGCCATGCAGACACATTTGCTAAAAAAAAAAATAGACAGGAGGGATTTTCCGCTTTACCAACTCAAGCAGAGCAGTAACACAAAAATTATGCAAGAACAAAATGTTATAGTCTGAGCTGGCAGAACAATGCCGTGACAACTGAGAATAAAAGGCAAGATTTGGGCCCTAGTCGCATATGGAGTTGTGAAGTGGAACATTGCTCACCTGAGACTTCTCACTGCATCTGTCCCAACCTCCCCACTGCCTGTTTCTCTGATACACAATGGTGTGCACACATGACTGAATCAGTGCTGCATTTGGAACATTGCACAAGCAAATCAAACCAAACACTGCACATATCTAGTCCAATCCCACCTAATCAACTGCATGCCTCCCAGATTACAGTCAATTACATCACATATGTATGGAAATATAGTACATTTTGTACCTTCATATGTCCTCCAACACATCTCTGCCAGAAATAGCGTTAGTTCCTTTGAGTCAAGGCCCTTTGCTCAGTAGTGGTGGGACACAAGTAAATCTTAGGGGATTTCTATGAGCTTTTGCATCTCAATTTAGCACTTGGACTGCCTTTATGACACAGTAAATGACTTAATGCTACTGATTAGAGGACAAAATAGTCATAGAAAAAGAGTGAGTAATGCGTTTGCGAAGTACGATGAGAAACTGAAGAACACCTGACATTGGAATTTTGCTGCAACATTAACGGTCGATGGCGGCGTTAGCTCATTTCATTTCTGACAGGTTTATGTTCTGAATGAAACGTGTTGAAAAGCCGACGGCCCTCAAGCAAAGGCACAATCAATTGCAGGATATGTCAGCTGTGCCCTCGGAGGTGACTGAAAACCAACTGATGCCAATACAGTACGCGAAACTCCTACTGATACCTCATGGACAGACAACCATACATTAATATGGCTGCTTAAAATATAAAACCATGGGGAAAGTATCCGGTTCGAATTTGCCCAAGCCTTTTCACCTTGCTTCCACGTTCTGTAGCCAAACCTGCAGGTCTTCCATGAATCGATAATTAAATGCCATTGACATCCATGTTCTTTGGTTACATGTTCAGCCCCTTGCCACAGTATAAAAGCAGGTCTGGCTGAGAGCGAGGTAAAAATAGGTGGTCACAAAAGGTGTTTAAAAGGGCGCCAGCAGAGAGATGACAGACGGAGGTCACCTCCCAGCCCCTGTAAACATTCAGCAGACAGCGTCTACAGGGTTTGTGTCGTCACTGTAGAGGTCAAACCGGACGTGAACATGCTTCTGCAGGCGATTCCCACACAAGGACAGGACGAACACACAGGAGCGTCACAACACACAGATTGCTTAAGTGATGCATCTCAAATGAGCCCCATCAATAGAATAATGTGCAGCTGAGTTGAATTATGGCTCACTCTTACAGAAAATAAAGGGGAATAAAGAGGAGAAGGCATATTGTTATGATGGATTTTGGAAGAACTTGTTGCAGAAAATGTTCCGTGACAAGAAAGGAATTCTTTTCAAAGATTGAAATCATTTATCAAGAAGATTTGACCAAACTTCTGAAGTCATTAATTCAAAGAGTTTAGTGCAACTTACAATTGTTTAAATGTAAGTGGCCCTAATATTAAATCGACCAACTAGATTCTTGAAAAAGTCCTTGACAAAAGCCAGAGGGGCCATAACTTGTTTGTTTTGCTAAATCAACCCATATTTATTCAGTTTCCTATCATATATGGCAAATAAAAGCAGCAGAGAATCTTCACAAGTGAGAAGCTGGAATTAGAAGGTTTGGGGTTTTTGCTTAATTACAAGTGAAAAATTATAATAATCAAAATAGTTGCAGTTTAACAGTACTCCTCTTCCCCCCCCCAACAGACTTACTACAGCATACATAATTGTATCATAAAGTACAGCTTGTACAAAAAAAGATCTTCAGGTAAATTTGCTTAAGATGGCGCCAAGAAAGCTGTTATTAGAATAGAGTAGAGGGTGTTCTGCTTTAACAAAATGTGTACACATCTGAAAGAAACAAACAAGTATCTATCCTGCTGCTCTTGTGTTTGTGCGGAGCTGCTGTCATTTTTGGAGGCAACAAGGGAACGAGAGCGTGGAAAAAAAAAAAAAAGTCCTCTTCAGAAGCTGATCTAAATACTATAAATAAACCCTGGAGTCTCTGTTTGGACACCTGACTGTGCAGCTTACGCAAGAACTTACTGGCAACACTTTTGTTCATCTGTGTCCCCAACCCCTCCTTCCTCCTCTTATCAGCCCCAGAAGTGATTACAACTTTGTCCCCACGAGAAGAGTGGGGAGGATTTTATAAGATGCAGCACTGCCATTACTGTACGTCCTTAAATTTGACAACATTACAAATATAAAAGAGGTCCGAAAAGAGTAACCTGACTTTATTTTGAGGACACCATTTTTTTTTTTTTCTTACCCAAAATGTTTTTATTTTATTCCAGCGTTCCCTCTGAAAGACATTTGCCATGTGAAAAGCACAGCATTTTTTTTTAAAACCGGAAAAAAAGGGAATAATCTCCTGGGACTGGGACCAACTCAACACGGTTACCGTTTTTAAAATATTCATGTAATGTTGTTGAAAGTCTGTGGAGGATGCAAGAAAATAACTTTGGGAATAGCCTTGCTTTTTTTTTTTTTTATGAGAAAAACAATATTCCTCCAATTATTCCTTTTCACACAGTCCGTAAAACCCAATTGAAATCCTGCTTTTGTTCCATGCACCATAACACGCGTACATTTCCTTATATTTGTTGTGACACGTCTACACATTAAGTCAAATGTATTCTGTAGTTATTTAAAAAACACTGAATAATTGCAAAAATGTCGAGTGTAACATATATTCTCTCTTCCCGGTCCACATAAGTCTCTCTTAATATAGGAAATCTACTTAGATAATCTTAATTTATTAAATCCAGAGCATGCCAGTCATTCTTCACATTTGTGCATTTATTATACCATAATCTGGTAATATTCTAGATAATATTCTGCCGTTATATAATGGAGCTCAGTACCGAGTGCCCCCTGTTGTCCCAGAGACACGAGGACTGTGAGGACAGTCTCAACCCTACACTCTCAACGACTGTACACAACACTCTGTACCACTTACTACACTACTAAAGGTGGGCGGGACTAAAAAGATTAACAAAGAAAGTGTTGCTGCAGTCCTATGTCAAGTAAAATCACAACTTAATCCCATAATAAACAGCGGGGTAATAATATTATGATGCATGTAAGATGTTCTGGCTCCGTGCCTGGTGCTACCTTCTGTCACAGACCCACACACCAGACCAGTCATTAACAGAATACAGTCGACACTCCAGTACAGTAGTCAAGAGACTCTTCAGAGGAGAATGATTCCTCTGGGTCATTATTAGTCCATTAGATAATTAGCTTGCTCTGGCACACATCGCTGAGCAGCATGACTCAACTGTGACTGACATCAGCCATTCTTGTAAAACAGGACAACATCACGAGTCGCTGGAAAATCTCTGCGACCATCAGAAAGAATAGGTTCAGAGAAAAATAAAAAAGGAGCAGGGGGCTCAAGTTAACACAAGATTATCCTCTTGTTAGCTCCATACTTTCACATGCTTAAACATCACATGAACAACTGCTCATGTGAGCACTTAAACACATGCATTTTCACCTGCGTGAACACACTCGCATACCCATTTCACTTCTACTTTGAGCATGAATTCCCCTCAGCCTATACGTGACCGTGTGTACGAGACGGAGCAGTCAGGCTGTTGAAAGAGGCCAAGCTGGTGGACCAGAAGACTCCTGGTTCAATAACCTAAAGGGGACGCCGCTGTGAGACACAAGCATTCAGCTGTGTACAGGAGAAATAGGTAAACAGCTTCCTCAGGGTAAAAGCAAAAGGGAGAAGAGCTACCACTCAGCTAGGACTTTAAACCTGGGGAAATGTCCTTTCTAGACTCAGTTTTAATGAAAAGCATTAGTCAAAAGCAGAACAGAAAAATGCATGCGTAGCGCACGGGCTGCCGATCTGATGCCGAACAGAATGTGAATGACTGAATACATAAAGAGGTCAAGCGTGTTTGAACTGCACAGCGCGGAAAGTGCTCTGTTGCAGGTGCTCGTGCCTGCTCTCCCCCCTCAACTGCATCGTTCAACTGTTGGCATGCAAGCGAGAAGCAAAGCGAGGTCGTTTTCCATTATGCACCGCAGCATAATCCGCGTTTGTGTAATTCCCTTTTAAAAAGCCTCCTTCTGGTGTTTTCCTGGAGTCGACAAACTGCATTCCTACATGGACTTGCCGCCACCAACCAGCAGATTTACCCTCTAGATGCCGCCAAATTTCCTGACCACATTCACCAAGACTCACAATACACCATCCACACATTTGCCTAAAATCCTTTTGTGTTTTCTCCAGCAGCAGAAGTCACACTCTACCCACCAACAGACATTTACACCAAAGCAACAGTGCAAGCTTTCGCAGGGTGACGACGACGACGCCGCCTCCGCGTCGGGCCACAGTCACCCACAGTTCCTCCTCGCCCACGCCACTGTTCCAGCCTAACATGCAACATGTGCACCCCCCCTGACTCTGAGCAGATTAGTGCCATATCTAAAACCTCTACAATCAAATCCTATCCGATTAATTCATAGTACAAACCAAGCCATACTAAAACCTTTGCTTTGTTGTTCACTTCTACATTTTGCCCTGTCGCAGTCTACTTCTATCAGGCCAATTATGCCACTCAAGTCGGAGCTTTAAATATGGTATTGGAGCATCTTTATTAAAAGCTAATTATTCCTCCCACAGAGCATTAGCCACAGGGGAACTTATGATCTAATATTCTGTGTCCTTAAGTTAAGTCAAACACACATCTCTGATCACATTCCTCACACAGCCTTGACTTTTGAATTCAGAAATAAAACATTTTGTCGCAGAGAGTTATTGCAGATGTAAAAGTAGGTTAAAAAAAGTAAAGAGTGCATTTGTTCCATTTGTTATGGGACCGCTACAGGGGAAACGCATCTCAAGGCGTGGTGTGACTCGAGGTCTCCATGTGACGGTTAAATAACATTAACCAGAGGATGCATCAGTCCCTTGCTCAGTGTTTTAGCTCTCTGTACTTTATAGGCATTCGTTGTGGTTCAGCAGAAGCACAAAAACTGTTACTTTAGGGGTAATTCGTCAAAGGCCAATAAAAGAGACACTGTTTGTGTTGCACGGCCAGATACGGCTCAAGAAGCTGACTCAGATAAGGAAACATATGATACGATATGAATGATAATGGGACACATCGATGTCTGCACTCACAGTGCGTACGTCTGTACTTAATGTTACTTTGATCCGGTTACTTATGTTGTGGCAGATATTTAAGTAAGCTCTCTTAACGCTAATGTTATATTAGTCAGATTGCTCGGAAGATGGGAGGTGATATTTTATAAATGTTAACGTTCACGCCGGCCGTCTTTCCTGCAATGGCAGTTTTTCTGCATTTCCTTTCTCCTGTAATATGACTTGATAGCTTTAAACTCTGCACACTGAGCTCTGATTGGTCAGCAGGCAGTGCTTTCACTGAGTGAACACAGGAACCTAACCTGCTCCGGACCAGGTTTGCCGTTCAGCATAAGTTACCCTGGAGATCTACCCCGGTAAGAAGTGAACCAGCGTCGTAGGACCGGGTTAACCCTGAAGTTACCTCGCTAAGCGAAAATCCGGCTTCGTAGTACATGCCTCAGGGCTATCTTAATGTGATCTCTCCTTCTACAAACAGTGGCTTAATTAAAGTGAGCTTAAGATGTTGCAAACACTCAGCATAAAACAGAAAGCCTCCTATAATAATTCTTATCCGATCGAGCTGGGATGCACGGTGAATGCGTTCCCCTGGAGAGGCTCACAGCTGAGCCATCGCTTATCTTTGGCTGAATCATCAGTTCTGGACAAACAACTTCCCGGGGAATTTGGACAAACCCACAGATCTGTGATACAAAGATGATTCTCACTGAGAGTTGGAAGCAAAGACTTATCTTCCACAGACACCATGCAAATCCATTCCAGATGACAACTGCAACATGAACAATAAGTCAGACTGTTTTTGGAACTACAGAGACAAGTGTGTCAAATGCAAGATTTTCATAGTTGATGATTTCCAGAGTTGTGTTTGTTGAATTTTTTGGATATAACTGACCATGAATCATGTCATCAAAGAGCTGACTGTGTGATTCCATGTGACCACAAACACCACTTGAAGCACTTTCTTCAAACTGATGCAGAGATTTTACTCGTCTTGTGTCAAGATACTGACCCTCATTACGACAAAAGTCCTAAACACACATCCAACATCACTGAGAAGTCCAATCGTTTTTTGAGAGGGGCCTATTATGCTTTTTTTTGGGGGGGGGGGTGAAAAGAGGTGCTGCAGCACAGGCAGTACGAGAGAAATAAAGACTTTTTGAACCTTAAAGCATGGAGAAATGTCACAGTAGAGGCAGAACATACTATAATGAACATTGCTCTACGTATGATAGGTCAGTCAGGGCGGCTCATGCTGTTGGTGACTGGGTGAAACAAAGCAGTCAGTTTAGGAACCTGAAATCTATCTATTACGTGATTATTCACCAGACCAAGACCCAGGAAACAAAGAGTCATATGATCAGATCACGGTGACGAGGCAGAGCAGTGGAGGGATCAGAGGAAAGGAAACTAGAGCCGTTGAGAAATGTGTGGAATGTGAAGTTCAGTCTGGTGCCTCCAGTGCCGAAGACATTTGAATGGAAAAAAGAAGGTAATCCCAAAGGATTAGGAAAAAAAACTTCAAGCACATAATCTTGTCATTTGGCACTCATTTCAATAAGGACCCACTGTGACAGAGAGCTCCCCCATCAAATGGCCACAATACTGAATAGTGTAGAGTCATTAGTGTAAACATTTTAAACAGTTTATATGTATAAAATAGGAGGTAACAGAATCAATGATGGATGCTTCCTGCTGTGACAGAACTGGTACGTTTTTAAATTACTTCCTAAATTGTCTGCATCCTGGTGTCATCCTTTGAGTGAGAGCCATAATATATATTAATACAAATCAGAATATTCAGTTGCACATAATGTTGCAAATTAGTTCAACAGGTTTCCTTTCAATATAAATTGCCCCTTTAAGGCTTAAAATATAGAGGCTTGAAAGAGCAGGTCAATCCTGTTCAGCCGTTTAATATGAAGGAAGTACATACTGTATCATATGTTACTAAAAGTACTCCAAGCCGTTTTATTACACTGTCATGCAGGATCATAGAGTTAAATGAACCATGTGCTTGTAAAACACTAAGAATTTCCGATGACATGGCTTGGCATTGCTGCCGCTACATTTCAATCAATAATTTCATAAGAAACGCAGTTTAGGATGTGAGCTGTGTCAGTGAAACTGTCAGCATAGAGTCTAGTGGTCCAATTATAGAGAATGCTGCTTCCTTTAAGCGTACCAAAGACGCTTCAGCATAATCAATACCCAACCCTTTTAATAGCCTTTTCAGCGCAAGTATTCTCAACTGAGTCAGAGCAATAGAGACCCAATCAAAGCAGGATCTCATTTTAAAAACGTTCAATATTAAGCGCTACTTTGAGATTTTATCAAATGTTATTAATGCGTTTGTCTTGGAACATCCTTTGAAATAGTCTGCCCATAGCAGTCTGTGTGTTTCTGACGTTGAATTGTTCCCAGCTTTTGAAACTAAGATCTTGACTATCTACAGACTGTATCTCATTGAGGAAAATTGCTCATTTGAAGCCATATTAATTGATTTATTTGTCAGCCTGGGGGGCAATTTAACAAGCTGTTGACCGCATTGAAACCTCATAATGTTGTTATGGCAAACATGTTAGCAAAAGATTGCCGAGTGTTTCTGTCGGCATGAGGAATGCATGTCTCATACGTTTAGCTTGTTTTGTTCCTGGGGGGAAAATATGGCTCTGTAGCTTCTAAATGCTTTACACGTTCAGTAGATAGTCGCTAACTGAGCTTGACTGCTGTTTGGTGTTGGGCAGGTTGAGTGTAGTGGGATATTCAGCATTTTTGTTCGGCGTAAAACCAAAACAATGACCTGAAAGAAGCGAAGATGCTCGGTACATCACTATGTGGGACCTCTTATGAAATACAGTCAGTCATCTTTTGCAGGTTAAAAACACGTTGATAGTGAATCTTTAATCCCAAAACATACCTGGTGCTGAACAGTTCTTCTGCTCCGTTTCGTTGTCTGGAACTGAGGCCATTAGCCGTCTTCCCCAGTGTTCGAGGTTCGGATGTCCCTCCACGATCATCCCATGGCCTGCAATGGAAAACAGAAGCTCTGCTTATCACACATTCAACATGAATAAAACAAGCTTGTAGACAAGTATGCACATTTATATCACACGTCATGTTGGAGGTCAATGCTAAATATCTGCAGAAACAATTCATTTTTTATTCAAGGAAACCTCAACACTCCATTTTGCAAATTGAAACTCATCAAAACTAACATGGCTGCTCGAGCACAGAGTATGTTTCATGACCCAACATGTCCATGATCACGGTACTTAATCCAAATAAGGTTGCTTTGCTCTTAAAAGTTCTAGACATGACATTTTCATCCGGCGTCAGCTATCACACAGCAACATGCAGCTTCCGTGCCATTATGTTTCAGGGCGGGAGAGTGGGAGGAGGAGCGTACGAGTTTCATTTCTCATTAAACTGCTCTTAAGCCTCCATAATGAGGACATAAAAAACTACTGCTGTCCCAAATGTATTATGTAAAATCAGTCCCACGACTTGAGCGGCGTTTTAAAAAACATGCAATTTTCATAATATATCACACAAATTTGATGTTGAATTGACAAAGTGGTAACTTGTAGCAGCATGATTAAACGGTATCGCTGTATACGCATTATGAGCATCACTAGGGAATACCCTGAGGACAGATGGTCCGTGTTTGATTGCTATCCAAGTTGTTCACGCTACCTGTTCGGAATTTCTTTGCAGGTTGTGAAAGACTTTGTAGCTGTTGAATCACATTATCTCAGTGTTAGGAAATGAATCGGTGTATGCTTGCTGATGAGTAATTGGGGACTGCAAACTAACGCGAACAATCTCATTACTTTCTCGATTCATTCATCAATGGTTTGGTCCAACAAATATGGAAAAACAACAACTTCCAAGGACAAATTATTAAGAAAAGTCTCTAAGGTACTGTTATTAAATTGCGTTTTCTAACCAAATGTCAATGTCAAAGAAACTCAAAGAAAACTTAAATATACTGATATTTTACAAGTTTAAACTCAAGATGTATAGCATTTTTTGCTTAAAAATTACAGAGATTATTAATGGATTAAGTTAATTGCAGGTTCATAATCTGATTTAATTGAACAATAAATGGGCTTCAACCCTAATTCAAAGTAAATTAGAAACAACACATTCACTTTGAATTAATATTTAATAATAACTTTTGGTAGAATGATTTCTTGTGTTGTTTGACTGAACAAGCTGTTAACCCAACATGTTACACAGTTAATAATAAAAAAATTCAGGAAAATGAGCAGTCTGTTTGCACATCTAGCAGGTGGCATGTTAACAAGCGCCTGACAAACATAAATCAAATATCTTTTTAGGCACCCTCTCTTTTTCTACTCTCCAACCTTCAAGTACGTCCCTGTCTCAACTCAACTAGCGGGACCAAATGTTTGCTGAAACACACAATGTCTTTATTAAATGGCTTTCAATCCAGTACAGTTGGACAGCCGGACAATCAGCAGGCGCTGGACAAGCAGACTGTACCGCAGCTGCTTCACACAGCTCTCAGATCCAAAAGACCAAACCCTCCAGTCATCACTCCAACCTGTTCCTCCCCACTCACCAGCTCTCTCCTATAATGTCTCCAGTCTTTTGTTTCACTGTATTCTAGCAATGGTCAATGTAAAACCCGTCCTAATTTAAGGTGTGAAGTGTGAGGGGGGGGTTACAAGTCATGTGTAAAGCACAAGGTCTGTTTCACATTGACCGATTGGATACAGTGGACTTCATTCTTTTCAGAGAAAGTTTGCTCAACAGTCAATCTAACGCAATTCCTTGAAGTTAGAGTCACTTGACCATAACTGTGAAATCATTTGTTTAAGACACAGATTCTTATAGTTTCCTGGAAGACAACAGACATGAATGTCATTGAAACATGGGTCATTCGGTGCATGCTCTCTGTCAGGCATCTGATATGGAGAAACAATTAAGGCGTGTTCTGTCAATACTTCTAGGCAGGCTGGGGGTAAAATATGGACTGCAGTGTGTTGGAGGCATGACTCACATTGATTTGTTGTCCAGGCTAATTCTTCATGTTTTTTTTTTACTGCGGACACCAGTGGCACTGCTATGCTGCGGCCCGGGCTGACATTCTGCTCTCTTTAATGTTTTGTATGGGCTGTAGGACTATGAAGTGTAGTATTTTCAGATGTTTTAAATCATTTTAAAATGTTAAAACATAAAAAAAAAAAACTCTGATACACTCCTATGAAAAAAAGGCAATCCCTAGACTGCATGGTACACGGTCTAGACCAAAATGTTGAGGCTTAGAGTTATCAAATCTGGAATAGATTACCACAGAGAGGCTAAATATTCTTTAAAACCAGTCAATGATTCGTGAAATGCAAAAAAAAGGGAGATATCCTCATTATCGTTTCAGATCAAAAAGATAATCTTCAGAAAAGCCGCCCATGAAGGTTAACATACTGTGCGCACATTAAAGTTACTTTATAGATAAGCAGTATTACACTATATCCAACCTGAAATCATGAAAACCGCAGTTACATTACAGAGACTAAATCTACTTTATAAAAGGAATAAACCCAAATGGAATAAGACTGAGAGCACTATGAGACTACATTGAGGAGCAGAGTGAGACAACAAGCAGCAATAGCACAGCAGTAATGTCGTCCTCCAGCTCTGTCCAATCAGCTCAGGACCAAGGACAACCATCCATCAATCTCTCTTTGTGGTGAAGACGCTTATACGTGTCCACCTTCCTGCTGCCACCACCCCACCCCACCCCACCCATGAGCGTCATCCCGCTGCAGCTACCTGTCAGAGCTGAGCCCTGCTCCTCATAAACACCTGTTATAGGCCAGCCTCCGCCACACATACCCGCACACAGCAACCATCAGCATGCACGACATGTTGCGCCCCACCCCTCTTTATGGAGATGTAACCTGGGAGTAGTACATCAAATCCCATCCATCTGGACCGTTCAGCACATCAACACTTCCACTTCCCCCCCACCCCCATACTACTATCAATCAAATTGTTGGCAAACACATGGCACAGATTTTACGGTGACACGACAAATGCGTGTTCCTGTTGTGATGGATGAAAGATGAGAAGGCCACAGCTATTCAATTACACAGATCTCATTATGGCGAGGTTTGGGTCTCGTGGATTCAGAGAGTATTTCTGGTTCTCTTCTCTTTTTTGTGTCACCTTGAATTCCCAGCACAACCACCACTGGACACAGGATGCTATTCACAACGAAAACGCCTTCTGTCAAATACCCCTGCATGAATATCACGGCGTGGGTCAGGCAAACTTGATTAAATGAAAAAAAGCAAGCCATTAGTGACAGAGGAGGGCTTACTTTGTCTCCCAGTGCCTGCCTTTGGAGATAAGAGATTTGCACTCGACTGTATGATATCATTCCAGAATAATCTTTTAAGCCTCTTGTTGTTTTTTAATGTAATTAATAAAAACTCCCGATACATCAGTTCGAGATCTACGGCCAGGCAGGAGTTGTGGGGAATTTACAGCTGCTTTCAGGCCCGGGGCCTAAGTGGTTGCAGATGGACAGATCCCAGGACAGGCCCAGGTCTGCTGAGACATGGAGTTAAAAGCACGTTGAGGGGAGAGGGCCTTGTCCTCCCCATAATGCCCGTTTTAAGACAGTAAGTCACTAAAATTGTTTTCAAAAATTCAAGATGACACAGCACAGTTTTAGTGTTCCCTGCACTGTTCTGGGGGGGGGGTTAACCTCTGATCCCATTGCTGTATCAGATATAATTCTTCACAAGCTAAATATCAAGGTTGCTAGTTAGCTTACATAACTGTGTGTGTGTGTGTGTGTGTGTGTGTGTGTGTGTGTGTGTGTGTGTGTGTGTGTGTCATCGTTTGCTAGGGCCCGAGGTAAGAGTTTTGACATGTGTGCATGGGAGGGCATGTGGTTTGGAGTGTGTGTGCCTGCATGGGGGAATCACACGCATGATCACCCCTCGAGCATCAAGCTATGAATATTGTTACACTCAGCAAGCAAACACGTCCCAGTGTTTATCCTCACCAACCCTCCACCCCGTCAGTGGCCTCTGCGTAAAATCACCATCCCTCGATGGCCATGCGAAACCTGGAAGCGTGATGATGCTCGAGTGTGATTAAGGTGGGCCTGTGTGTGTGTGTGTGTGTGTGTGTGTGTGTGTGTGTGTGTGTGTGTGTGTGTGTGTGTGTGGCCCCGGGCCAGGCGTGATGATGCCAGCATTAACACCATCCTGAGCTCCGGTGAAGTGAGACAGAGAATGCCCCCAACAAGAACAAAAAAAAGATAGGGCAGAGAAAATGCAAAGAGCAAACAAACCACAACCAAATTGCGCTCGTTCTGGGATCGGTTACATGATCGCTGTGTGCATGTGGAGCAGGAGGTGTGCGTGATTATGAGCCTGCCTCTCAAATTAAAAACGTGCCGCTGCCACGGCGCGCACACTGCGGCATATACGGACAAACAGACGCATGTACCAAACACTGAGATAAAAGAAAGATACTGTAACGTGACAAACATGTGCAGCTCACTTTTTCGACTGTCAGGGGTACAAAAAACGCATCCTGGGCCATTTGCTGCATTTTAATATATCTTATAATACGGGTGGACAACCAAAATCAGAGGCATCGCTTCCTCACTTTCGGTCTGCTATATGAACATGCAAACAAATGTAACGCTCTGATCCAATGCCCTTGAGAATAATGCTGTTCATGGGATCGATGCTTTATAAAGTATACTGATGTGTGTGTGGGTGCATGATTTCACTGCAGATTTCTGAGTCTTGAGCTCCTTCCCCAGCTCCCTGTGCCCCGATGCATCTCAGCAGTCTCCTCCCCACTCACCTGTCTTGGTCAACAGCGCCGACATGCCCCACGCCAGGAAAAGGGCACTGCAGATAAAGCACACCTGAACGAAAAGCATCTCCCTCCTCTTACGAACTTTAAATATCTTCGAGATTATTGTCTTTTTGGACGCGCTCACGGTGTCGTCCCGCTCCATGCTTCTCAGCTCGGCCGGTGGCCACTTTTTTTGCGTCCTTGAAAGCCAAAAAAACTGCCGCCCCGCTTGCCTTCTTCAAACGGAACACAGCCAGGATGTGCTACTCATTTCAAGCCGTCCAGGGCGCAGATGGAGAGTAGTGGAGCGGACAGTTTCTCCCCCCTTTTGCTCGTCTCCGAAGATGCCTTTCAGCTGCTGGGACCGGTGGGCTGGGCAATGACAAGGCGGTCAAATTCACCAAATTAAAATCAATTCAGCAAGAGGAAGGGTGTCGGACGGGCTCCCATTGCAACGTGTATCCTGTCCCGTCGAGAAAAGCACACACATACACACTGCTGCAATATCCTCTCTCCGTGTAGTTTCTGTGTTTGGCATCAAATGCGTCAGCGTACACAGCCATGAACGTGGGGTCGCTCAGCTGCGCCGGATCGCAAACTCCACGCACCTGCGTCTGTTAAGTGAAACCAATCTGTGTTCATCAAGGTTAATTGTTGAATTCGGCCAGCAGTCGTGCAACTCGCCTCGCTCGGGCGCCTCCCCCTTCACATGGATTCCTCCTCGGTGCAGAACAAGCTGATGAGAGAGAGGACCATCAGCCCCCTGTGCTTCCAGCTGCCCTCCCACTATGCGCCCTTTCAAGGAGACCGGACTTTCCTCTGACTGCATGTGCAAACAGCTTTTTTTTGTTGTGCTGTCTGGATTGACACCTCATCGATCAGCCCGGAGATCTCTCACGTTATTTGCACCAGATCAATCGCACAGGTTGGATTTGTGCGACCAGGCAAGCCCTATCATGCTCCTCAAAACAACACTAGTCTCACTGTTATGAAACAAAATCCATATTTTTCTAAATCCCAAACACAGACCCCTTTAATAACTGGCCTGCAAGTCACCTGGTATCCTCATTTTGATATCTTGCTGGATAATTGAGGTTATGGATCTTCAAGCTCACGGGCATTAGTACCTCCCCCCCTTCCCCTCCCTTTGAAATATATAACCTTGAAATAATTTCTCTCTGCCTTAAGCTTTTTTTTTGCCAAGATTTTAATAGTTTGCCTCCAGAACATTGCTTCACACAAACAGCTATTGGACCTGCACATACTAGATATGAATAATGTAACGAGGAGCTTTAAGTCAGTGTGACAGCTGTAGAGTTAATGTGGGTAAAATATGTCAGTGGTCACTATAAGTTAAATAATTACCATTATAAAGGGGGGGGGGGGAATCAATTCTGCTGTGTATTCAGAAAAGCACTCAAGAGTCCAACTTTCCTTTTATGTGTCATCAACTTTTCCAAAGATATGTTAGTTGGAGATGTAAAGGTTGGACTGTTTTAATCCTCCACTACACCTCTGGTTTGTGATCAATAGTTGGCATCTCAGCAATATGACACCCAACAAGACAGTGGGTGCTTCAGTTCAAATCAAGGTGTCATTGCTCACCTATTGATGTTAGCTGTTGTCACCTAGTGCTGTCACTTTTTGATACAATAAATAGATGGACAGTTTCATTCCCTAGACTCCAAAATGAAAGTATGATTAGAAGAAGAGACGTTATACTTTGATATAAGTTATTATGAAACCGTCAAATAATTTTGATGTAAGGGAAAATTCACCACAAACAGACTTGATACTCCAAATATATTATCTCTTTTATCCATATTTTTCTTTTTTGTTGTACTGTTTCCTCCCATAAGAGAATGATTCAAAGTCTTTTAAATGTTGCAGCAGTGTTGGTAATAAAAGCCATGCTGCACATCTCCTGTTAGCATCCAGCTGTATTTATAGTCTGCCCCCAGAAAATAATTAAGTCTCTTCCCATTAGTGAACTTTTAATAGTGTAGCCCATTCAATTAAAAGCAGAGGATGTTTCCACTTCCAAGAACTTTAATGAAATAGTTCCACATTTTGTGAAATATAAGCTTGCTTTCTTAGAAACCTACAAAAAGTGACCAAAGAAGATTTACACTGTAATGTTTTTATAAGTTAGTTTAGTTTAGCAAGACTGGAAACAGCTAGCCTGGCTCAGTTTGAAGCTAACAGAATCCGACCAGCAGTTGGAAAGCTTATATGTTGATTCTGTACAAAGCCCATTTGTAAAAATTACAACTTATGGTATTACGGGGAGTCATGTGCTAGACTGTTTGTTGGTCGTGTGTTTATGGTATAATAGGTTTAGTGGCTTTACACGTGCTGGTGGGCGGACTCTAATTCAATCTTTTAATCTAATTTTCAGCAATTAAAAATCATATAACATTAGTCGCAGTAAAACAAGTTTCAATGGGTAATGTTGTCAAGCTCTCTGTGATTTAATCACATGTCATTTAATTGTTTTGTTTTGTAACTTTGCGATTTCACTGATTTTATTAATTGTAATTCTTCTTGTAACTTAACGCTTTGGCAATGATGCGCTTGTTACACTCATGACAGTAAATCATATTGAAATTTGATGTCAATACTTGAAAGAGGCAAGTCTTTGATTCTTGGAAAGAGGCCCATCTTAGGTTGATTGACACGATACGTTCAGTGTTTATAAGAAACATGTGAGCTCAGATTACATCAGCGTATGAACAGAAAATGTTTCAAACAATTTTCTTCACCTGGCCTTTTAATAATTGAATGTGATGTTGTTATCTTAAGCAGACAACTTAAATCGTGGGGTTGTCTTTAAAAGGCTATGATAAAAATGACTGTTATGATATTGTTGCCTCTCCTATTAAGCTACAGTCTTTTGAGCTTATTTCAATGTGTGTCGAGTGTTTTACAGACAACAGTGCTGTCTTGAAATCACAGTGGGACTTGTAAAGCTGCAGGGAAAAAGCTACTCTATTATCCTACATTGCCTACACTTCAATACCGTAGAGATGCCTATCTTGCCCTAGGAAACTTCAACATGTCATCTGCAGAGTTTGGGGATCGATCCTCTGACCCTCCAATTGGCTGACTCCTGTTTACCCCTGAGCCACCCTCCAGCTCACCTTAATTGCCAAGATGACTGACAGGAGAGGTGCCGCGCCCTCTTAACCATCTGCAGCTGGAAGAGGCTGAAACAGCAAGTCAACTTTTTACAACCGCACATTTGCTGTCCACTTAAGCAAAAACCGAGCAGCATGTAGGGGTCAAAGGCCACACACTCCAAAGCAATCTCCCGCAGACCGAGGTTATGTAAGAGCAGGGCTGTCCCTGTTTGTGGCACACCTCCAAAAACATTACCCATCATCTCCGAGGAGCATGCGAGACTCTGTGTGGGCTGCTTTAAGAAGGGGAGGCGTTGCAGGGCTTTTTGAATCCCTCGCCAGGTCTTCATCCTGCAGCTTGGATCTTCTGCAGACGCACAGACGTACACATCGAAATGTGTGACCCGAGCACCATGCCAAGGGATTAGTCCCCTTCAGACCCACTGCCCACACAGCAGGCAGGCAATTGGGGATCTGTGCCAGGGCCTGCTTACAGAGATTTAGCCACTGCTTTACACTCCCTGGCTCGGTCAAACATACATGGCCTCCTTTGCCTCCTGCAGGACGAAGGGAAATGATCTGCAGCAGAGATAATAACGTGTGTGAACTGTGGTTTTAGCTGCCGGGAGACGGCGAGAGATTGGCTTTGTGGGAGTGTTTTTAATGTGGGCAGATGTCAAAGGGAGCAGTCAGTGGGATGTAAATGTGTTGTTTGATATAAATGCCAAGCATGTGTCACGTCCTTGCGCTGCAGATCACTAATGACTAGATGTCAAGGGTGTTAACAATGAACTGTGTGTGAGTGTTGCACAACAATTGACTCGGCGCTGCTCATGTCAGCTACAAATTCCATTATTGCTGCAATGATTCATGCGGTTTATTCGCTGGTTCAATGCAGTGATTCAGATTCAGCAAAAACCACGACACGGTTTACACAATGTTTCTATAATTGTGGGAATACTTTTTCCAATGCATAATGTGTTGGTTTTGAAAGCTACTCACAGCCTGTTCCACTTAACGAATACGCCGTAGAAGGATTTTCCCTACGCTGTCAGAGGTTTGTATACAATGGCTGTCAACAGAGCTGAGGGACTAATGGATTTCACTAGAGTGATGATTATCAACTTCAACCACATGAATCCATTTATTCACGGTGTAGTATAACGTATTCAATAATATCCCCTTATCTTCCATCAGCAAATAGATTTTTAAAAAGTGTGTTACACAATCTTCAATGTTCAAATTATAGTATTTATAAAGCACAATTCACTAGAAATCTTCTTATGCCTAGCTTTTGGTCACAAACATTAAATAAACATTGATGCTGCCGCTTACTTTAGAATCAAAGTTGCTATCTTTATGTCACTTCTCTATTGTTGTTACTGTAACACAGTGTGACATTATAATGCTACTAAACAAAAACAGGAAGTACCAAGCCGCACTTATTTAGGTAGTTTAATAATGATGTCTTTAAAGTAACTGACTCATAAGTACATTTGCAAAATCTAGCTATTTGAATACAGACAATTCATGTCAGTGTATTGTTATTTTTTTGGAGTATATGTTATTGAAATAGTTTGTTATGCCTCATCTCTCCTACAGTAAGTTCTCCTTTTATTTCCAAGTTTAAAGAGGCCCTATTATGCTAATGTTCAGGTTGCATATTTGTATTTTGTGCCTCTAGGCAAGGCAAGGCAATTTTATTCATATAGCACTTTTCAGCACGTGGCGATTCAAAGTGCTTTACACATTAAAAGCAAAATATATTTAAGAACAAATACAGCATAAATAAATTATTAAACAGGCATAATAAGCAAAGTTAATGAAATAAAAATAAACACAGCATGTACAGAATACATGACTAAAAAGGCATACTGTAGTGTGAGTATGGGCAGCTCAATTAAAAGCAGCTACTGCAACATGTTTACATGCCTTAATGTTCAGAAAGGGAACACAAAAAAAAAAAACATAATTGGGCCCCTTTACACCTTTAATAAATGTAACTATCTCATTTTGAAAACACTGATATTACCCTGAATGTCACTTTAAATTCTCTGTGTTTTTGTTGATATGACACAAAGGATACAAGGACAATGGGAATACAGTATGTCCTTTCACAGTGTTTGCAAAGTGCTGGGATATCCCATGTATTGTATAAGTGGGGCTGATACTGCTGAGGTGGGTTAGTGTTGGATAGAGGTGACTGTGAGCCAAAGTTTGACACCTTCAATTAATGCGCTGCTGGCATTGTTACTAATATTTTACTAATGATCTGAAGCAAGTAAACAGATGGCGGGAGAAATATCCCATCCTCTTTTTTTTTTTCCTTTCTCAAACTGCCAACTATTGCAGAGTCTACTTTACCAGGTTGGTGTGCACAGTACAAGCTGGGCACACACATACACAGTAACATATCTCTGGAGACCTGCTGATTTTTACTCCTTGCATAAGCTCTTCAGTTAGCTGGAGGGAAAAATAAAATATTAATCGTGAGTGTTGAGCATTCTGGGGTAGCACTGCAGGTTTATTTGTTTGCCTGTTCAGGTATGAAGAGGACACCGGGCAGAGAGCAGCAACAGAGAGTCTAATCTGTGTATTCTGGAGGCAGCAGGCATCTCTCTCTCTTCATCTTCCGGGACTTAAAAAAAAACTCACCCATACAGCTGTCGTCAGCAACTCAGTCATCCCGAGAAATCCAGCATCTGTACAAAATATTATTCATGCAGGCGCTTTTTATACTGTAACTATATGTGACATGCAGGTGTATCTGCACCAGAGAACAGCAAATTGGTCATTTATGTGCGTTTCATTCCAGCTGGCTTTGATTTATTTCTGTTTCTTGTGCCAGTGATGTACAGTAGTGGCTTCTGACTGCCTTTACTGGAAAACATACTTTTAAATGTTTGGTGCATTGACTCAGTACATGATGTGTAGAACACTTCTGCTGGATACTGTATATGCAACACATACAGTGCCATGTTTGATATGCTGCTTTTGTTAAGCTTACCTTATTTGTTGAGAGGGTGCCGGAAATTGGTCATGCACATCTGTGGCTGCTTTTATCTGTTGAGGAAGTCTGTGAAAATATGAATGAGATCCTGTAAAGAGAAGTAAGAGGAGCTAAATGTGTCTATTATGCTACTTATCTTTCAATATTCTGGTGTCAAACTCTATTCACAGCAACACCAAACCTTTTTTCTTCTTCTTTTCCTACAACCCGCAGTGCACCTATCTAAACACCTCCCTCATCCTCTGCACCAAACAGATCCATTCAACTTTTTGAAATGTGTATTCATTGTAGCGTGAGGATCAGGACTGTGTGAAATTGGATGAAGGTTTTAGGGGCTAAAGGAAAAAGACTATATCTTAGAAAGACTTTTGTAATGAGCTGCACATAAATAACATCATTATTCTTTTGTCTGCAGGGCACAAAGGCAAACAGCCATCTTTCCCCCTTGCAAAAAGCAGCAAAGAGTCCAATTCAGACTGACCACAGAGGGTATGCCAGCAGAAACATGCAGTCCATTCATTCCGGGAAGATAGCATCAGAGTTAGAGACGCAGGATACAAAGTGTAATATAAGGCAGCAGGAGCCAGGAGTCTGAAACAGAGCGAGGGTGAGTTCCTCTACTTCATTCACTTGGAGGGCTGAGGACGTGTGCAATAAAGTCAATGAGCCAGTAGATTTCCCTGCTGTGTGATTTCATCACCCCACACACCTCCATACTGGACACACAAGTTATAGGCACTGTGCGGTGGGAGGGTGAGTAGGAGTTGTTAATGTCATACAGTCTTATTATTCATAAGCAGGCACGAGGACTGGAACGTGCTTTTTTGATGGAAAAGTTAGCAGAAATGTTTTTTAAAGTGGCACTCCAACCATTTTTAACATTCAGGGGAGCTCATCATAAAGATAGTAAAAACAGCTGGTTCATTTCTCCTGTGAAAAGTTTTTTTAAATAGGCCGTATTATGCTTTTTCAGGGTTTTCCTTTCCTTTCATGTGTTATTTCAACACAGTCTCACGGCATTTCGTGTTATAGTCACGAAATTAATCTATTGATTCGTGTCCACTAACACGATTTCGCCATTTTTTTTTGTGTCACACAGAACGATTTTAAAAGCAATGTAAATAATAACATTAGAAGGAAAAACAGATAAAAAAAATACAGATTTCAGTATTCTGAAACAGAACGATTTTAGAAGCAATGTATTTCTATTGGTAGTATGTTTCGGGCCAGCACCAAATATGAACAAATTAGAAGGAAAAAAGTACTCTAAGGTACTCGAAAGGAGGGTCAGGCCGATTGTCGAACCTCAGATTGAGGAGGAACAATGCGGATTCCGTCCTGGTCGTGGAACGACGGATCAGCTTTTTACTCTCGCAAGGATCCTGGAGGGGGCCTGGGAGTACGCTTATCCAGGCTACATGTGTTTTGTAGACTTGGAGAAGGCGTATGACCGGGTTCCCAGGGAGTCACTGTGAGAGGTGCTGCGGGAGTATGGGGTGAGGGGGTCTCTACTCAGGGCCATCCAATCTCTGTACCCCCAAAGCGAGAGCTGTGTCCGGGTCCTCGGCAGTAAGTCGGACCCATTTCAGGTGAGGGTTGTCCTCCGCCAGGGCTGTGCTTTGTCCCCAATCCTGTTTGTAATATACATGGATCGGATTGCGAGGCGTAGTCGTGGGGGACGGGGTCTGCAGTTCGGTGGACTAAGGATTGCACCACTGCTTTTTGCAGATGATGTGGTTCTGATGGCTTCATCGGTCTGCGACCTTCAGCACTCACTGGATCGGTTCGCAACCGAATGTGAAGCGGCTGGGATGAGGATCAGCACCTCCAAATCTGAGGCCATGGTTCTCAGCAGGAAACCGATGGACTGTCCACTCCAAGTAGGGAATGAGTCCTTACCCCAAGTGAAGGAGTTCAAGTATCTCAGGGTCTTGTTCTCGAGTGAGGGAGCAATGGAGCGTGAGATGGGTCGGAGAATCGGAGCAGCGGGAGCGGTACTGCAGTCGCTTTACCGCACCGTTGTGACGAAAAGGGAGCTGAGCCAGAAGGCAAAGCTCTCTGTCTACCGCGCCATTTTCGTTCCTACCCTCACCTATGGTCATGAAGGATGGGTCATGACCGAAAGAACGAGATCGCGGGTACAAGCGGCCGAGATGGGTTTTCTCCGCAGGGTGGCTGGTGTCTCCCTTAGGGATAAGGTGAGAAGTTCGGTCATCCGGGAGGGACTCGGAGTTGAACCGCTCCTCCTTCGCGTCGAAAGGAGCCAGTTGAGGTGGTTCGGGCACCTAGTTAGGATGCCACCTGGGCGCCTCCCTAGGGAGGTTTTCCAGGCACGTCCAGCTGGGAAGAGACCAAGGGGTAGACCTAGAACCAGGTGGAGGGATTATATCTCTTCGCTGGCCTGGGAGCGCCTTGGGATCCCCCAGTCAGAGCTGGTTGATGTGGCCAGGGAAAATAAAGTTTGAAATACCGTGAGACTGGGTTGGTTATTTAGGTTTGGGAATGTTCTGCAAAGGCAAAATCCCAAAGCTCCCTACAGAGGGATTTTTTCTAACCAAAAATCCTAAATTGTGGTTATTGTCCAATCTGTTTTCAGCAAGAATCTGCCTCAAAGAGAATGTGAGTGACAAAAAGCAAGGAAAGGAAAAAGTCAGATGCCTGTGATTGGACTGTATCTTTCCCAGATGCTGCTTGCATGCTCACCTATATTCCACCTCAAGTTGAAGCAAGCAGATTTAATTTGGACTTTCAACCGAGGTCTGCAGCTCACTGCTCAGAGTGCTGGCATGTAAACTGAGCTGCACGAAGACAAACAGTTGTAGTGCAGAGTCACTCCTCTGGATTCACACTCCCGGGCCTGGCCTCTTCTCGTTCTCACGTCGACATCATTTAGCTGCGGATGATTCAGCCTTATTACACGTGTCATGCCAGAGAGTCATCCTCAGTTTAGGAGAGACGTCTGCAGGGGTAAACACGGAGAGCCGATCCTCTTCGTGTTTTCTGAGCTTGAATTAATCATCGGCAGGGTCTCCTCATCGCTCTCAAGGTGGTGTCCGCCATGTCACATCAGATAAGGCCGGCTGCCTCTGATGTGCCGAGCGGAAAGAGCAGGCCAGGCAGGATGCTTTCTGCTGACTGGCTGCAACCACATGTCCGCCTGAGTGCAGTTTGCTAAGAGACTGCCCTCGTCCAAGAACGTGTCTCCCGATCCTATTGCCCTCATCGCCTCAAGTTACGGACAACCAACTGGTCAGGTTTGTTTCTGCTCTGGGAGGAGAAGAATGCACTGTTTGTACACAAGCCAAGCAAAACAATCTCATGTGATCTGTCCTAAATATCCAGTCACATACACATGATCAATAAGTCATCCAAATGTCTGTGCCAGGAAGCCAGACAGCGCGAGTCCCCTGAATGCACCCAACAAAACGCATTGTTTCATCAAAAGGGAAACATGGCAGCTGCAGTATTGTGGATTGCGGATAATCTGTCAGCAAGTGCCTTCGTGGATTTGTGCTCGTGAGCATCCCCGCTTTGTGGATGGGTGTGAAGAGCAGGTTGCATAAGAGGATCACCTCCGTAATGTTGTAATTCAGGATTCCTGCTCAACACAGCCCTTCTATGCGTGTCTTAAAGAGAGGGTGGTTCCTCCACTGAAGGACCATTACCACAGGAAGATGCTGGCACGTGGGGATTACCCTCAGAGGCAGGAATTAGGGAAGAGGCGGGGGGGAAAGTGAAAAGGGCCTGGAGAGGAATTAAGATGTGTGGAAAGGAAATTAAAAGACTAGAAGCACGAAGGACCATGAACAGCATCCAGAAACTTTCTAAAGCTACTCTTAGGTTCTTCATTTTGTTTCAAAAGGCAACTCAACACAAACCGATTCTTGGAGAAATAATTAACAATGACATATTAAAATGGAAATGGTGGATTTGCAACTGTGTACGTTTTTGTGACAGTTTCATTGTACAGTTTACTGAGTGGGAGAGATTATGGCTGTCAGAAATTACAGATATGTCAGGCACAAAAAAGGGGGCTGGAATAATTGTCGAAATTCTCTTTTTATGCCTATTTTTCGAATGTCGAGATAATTATTTAAGCTTTGGTTTCGTCTTTTACATTTCCTCAGAAGGTGATATGAAAGCATGACAATGGTAAACTCATGGAGGCATGACTCATATTCATTTCAAAACCTGTGCCTGAGCTGGTGAAACAACCGTAATATATATCCAGAAACTTAAATGTGACGTCCATTTGGGCCGAGTGACAAGTTCAATTTTTAGAGCAGGGTATCATGGGATTGTGGTGCCTCATGCCAGTCCTTCTCAAACTACTTTTTTCAGTAATGTAACCCCTTTGAGACATTTTCTCAACCAACCCCTGACCGACCCCGGACATTTTTGACATTTTTCCAAGGAGTTTTTCAATTGAATTAATATGTTTAACAAACCAATGAACAAAATGAAAATGAATAATTAAAAACTATAAATACAATACACAAATGTAACATGTTTATATGAGGACCTCCTTAGTTGTTCTAGGAATATTTTATATAAAATTGTGTTTTCTATTTAACTTATTGTACTCATGGTATTTTTTTAATTAACCTTTTTATTTATTTGTACCTCACGTACCCCCTGCAGTACCCCAACGTACCCCTAGGGGTCCACGTACCCCCATTTGAGAATCACTGCCTTATGCTGTGTTTGAATATTGTCAGGTTTCATAGAAATGTGTGCCCCTTTCACATTATTACATTGATGTCTTTGGCATTGAGTGGTCTGCTTCGTGAGTAAACCGGGAATTCAAAGAGATTAAATCCATTCATCCTCCCTTTACACAGATGAATGGATGCACAGCGGTCAGGAAGGAAGGTGCTCGTTTTTTTTTGGAGCACAGCTTTGTGCCAATGTGTATGTTGTGAAAGGCAGAGGAGGAGGGGGGGTGATGGATTTATAGATTGGACAGATTGGCAGGGCACTTGTTGAGTTGAGAGCAGATCTCTGTCCGGCCTCCAGGGGGCAGAGCAGCCTCGGGGGGCGGAGAGTCTGCTCTAGGCTTAGCTGCTCGTTACATTAAAACAGGGGCTTCTGTGACAGAGTCAGCATTATGAAAGCTAAGAGGATTAGCTGATGGACATTTCTGGCGTTGTCGGACAATTATCAAAATGAAAAGCAGTGACTGGGCAGGGCTCTGTGGCACAGAAGAGCTCCTCTCTCTCTCCATCTCTCACTCTGTCTGTCACAGGTTAGGGACGCTGAGGGGAGGGAGGGGCAGAAATAAATAAAAGGCACCATTGATGCAACATGAAAGTTTTCTGCGTTTGTGAGCCACGGATTAAAAAAGAGCATTTAAATTGTAATGTTTCTAAAGTGCAAAACTGTATGTTATGCAACAGTGTAAAAAAAAAAACTGGCTCGCACGTCAGCCAGTCATCCGTGCTCGAGCCTAACTCCTCCAACCGTGCACACACACACTTCCACTGTCCTACTTGTGTGTGTGTGTGTACCCCCCTGTGATTGCTCAACAGCCAATCAGTGAGGGAGGAGTCTCCACCTACGTGTGATGCTAGAGAGTGTGGGATGATGAAGAGGAGTTGTGGGGGATATGTGTTGGTGTATCCAAAAGTGGGAATCCGCAGCTGCCTGTGTTAAGGACCTACCTCTGGGGATTCACACAGCGATGAAAACGTAATCAACCGAGTCAATGTGCCACCACGGCTGCAGCGGACACATCTCTCCGCCAATGACACCCCTGCCTGTCCCCCACCCTCGCTGCATCCCCTCTTATCACCCCGCCTCCCTAATACAGCGGTTAGACCTCACTGGAGCACAGCAGAGGTGATGCTGCATATCCATGTGTGCCTGAGAAAGATAAGAAAACAAACTGCAGAACCATTTCTTTTTCCTTTTTTGCCCTGTCACCAACAGCCAGGGAGGTATATATATATATAAATAAAATAAGTGTTTTTGCTGCAAGAGAAATGTTGCCTGAAATAAAGAGAGGAGCAGTAATCCTGGCTCACTAGATTGCATGCTGAGTTATATTCAATCCCAGTTATCACTTCAGGGACAATGTCATCTCACCGCTGTATTACAGATGGTCCTGCTGCATGGGCAGATTTGATATGGGTATTCAGAGGCCGGTTAGAAGCAGCTGCAAAATGTCTCCATCTGGTGTTACTGCAGGAACTAGGTGACCTAGTAGGCAGTAAATGTTGTGTAAAACCCATCAAATATGGATAGAGCCGGGGATCATTTGGTAGCTTCGGCAGTAAAACTTCACTATTAGTTTAAGGAATATTCACGGCTATTTTACGCACAAGGACTCTGGTTATTTCATGGGGGTTAGTCCAGTGTGTCCTATCTGGATGTGTGTGTGTATGGTGGACGACGGGTGCAAAAAAAACCCCGATGCAAATAAAAAAACAAATGTGACAAAACAGATGCAAATGGAGTTACATCTTCACCAACGTGAGAAACACAAGCGCTGCATTTAGAAAACATTCAGTGTTTGTATGGGAATTGAAATTATATTTTAGTATAGGGAATAGGTTTATATATATATCTCTTCTGTCATTTAACTTGAAGTCCTCTGTCATTTACCTTGATGTCCAATTCTAGTGTAAATATATCCACATCAATTGAACCAAAGGAAAAAAGAAAGTATTGTAAATGGCATGATAACAATTTTACTGATAAGTGGGAAAATTGAGATGACAAAACACCTGTCAATGCTCAGTATGAGGCAAACTAACACATCTATTAAACAGTATATGGAGCGGTGAATGTGTGAGAGAGTCATTTTTTTACAAAGCTTAAGAATTGTGCACACAACGTGAAGCCACATTTAGATTCTTGATGCTGCGGCCCCACTTTACTCAAAAAGTATTAAAAGTAGTTAAGAGGGTTCAGTACCCCAAATGCGGAAATCTGGGACGCGTGTTTGAAAAAAAAAATCTGTTTTTTAATGACAACAGGATGGGGGGGAAACACCATTTTCCCATCCAGTGCATCAGGACTGTACAGAGGGAGGAGTTGATTACAAAGAGGTCAGTCCAGGGACAGCATCTGTCTCAATTCAAAGAGGTAAACTAACAATAAAAAAAAAAGAAGAAACATTATCTAGAAAAAAAGGAAAAATTATAAAAAGGGAAAATATACAACAGGGTTTGCAGTGAAACAGCTGGAGCCCCCCATAAGGCAGAGGGAGTGTGGTACACTCTGCTCCTCTGGGTAAAGTCCTCGTAAAGGATTGTCTCTGTACTGCCGTGGTTTGCTCTTCTGCTGCGTCTCCTCCTCTTCCTCCACTTCCTCCTCTTCCTCCTCCTCCTGCTTCTATACCACGGCGTACTGCTGATACAGCAGCTCCCGGATCTTATAGTAGTCGTCACACAGGCATCCTTCCAGCCCGATGCGCCCGGCCTCCGTCTGGACAAAGATGCACAGGTCACACGGGTCCATTCATTAACATTTCAAACAACATGGCTCCACATTTTAACATATCAGATACAAGCCCTGTATGCTGACCTCTGAAATAAATACGCTTCCAAATCATTCCCACACACTGTTCACAGACTTAAATGTGTGACGAAGCGTTCCACTTCAAGATTTCCCGTTTAAAAAACACACACACACACACACGAGGACACACTCCGTTAAAAGCCTCAGCTCGCTTTGATCTCGTTTTTCTGGGTTGCGAGTTCTGGGGTTATTTTTAAGTTCTTGTCAATTATGCATTTTGCTGGTGGTACCCTGGCTCCCTCTTACTTTTCCTTTAGTTGTTAAGTTCTGTCTGTGATTATTTTTATGTGCGTTTCTTCTGAGCCGAGATGTTTTGTTATGCCGCCGGGTATAAAAAAAAGAAGAAGGAAATCCTATTTAGGCGGGCTGTATTAACTTCCCTTTGTGTTTAATGTTCCTTTTTTTTATTAAGCACTGGTATTTTATTATAGAATGCACAAGTAAATACACCTTAGCCTATAAACCATCGACAACCAGCCCTAACACAGAACTAAGATACTATTAACCCCAGGGCCAAATTGATTATTTGTAATGTTATATTAAATGACTATGTTGTTAAATACTGATCAGCCTTAATCTATTGTAACTACAGTTTACAACTTCTGCTTCCTCTGGTTATTATTAGCAACAATATATAATATCCTCAACAATATTAGCATGTCTAATGTGGACAATTTCTGGCTATGCATCGGTACTTCTGACGGCTCCGTCAACAATATTTAGGGAAATAAATACCTCCTATATCTCAAGATAAATTAGATATTTGTTGCATTAATAAATGATATACATACAATAGAAGTGTCAGGAGGGTGACGGACAAGACATGGGAAGGGATTTCTAGCAAAATAATTGTTCAAATTCTTTAAATTAATTGGATACTTAATTTTAATTGGTCCTTAAATTCTACCTGCTTCTAATTTCATTAAAACGGTGGCTGTATATTAACTATGCACCTTCCTTGCACATGGACTTATAAATATGAATACATTTGGAATAAAACTCAACCTGAACTAAGAACATCCATAACATTCACCTGTCTTACAAATTATGTATCACGTATATAGACTCCTATGGCACTATTTCTATTTCTATTTTTATTGCATTCACTTGGACAATTGTATCTGTTGTATTGTGTTGCTCTGTTGGAGGAGCCTGGGACCTAAGACTTTCATCGACATAACTAGACTATGTACGAATGAGAATAAAAGCCTTGAATCTTGAATTTCCAGTGTGTAGGCGTAAAACAAGCCTGTGTCCTATGTGTTCTGCGCTGCTCGCTGTACGTTGTTAGCGGGGACTCGTGTTGCAGCGAGCTGACGGACAGCACACTCTGAGCCAGTGGGACGGACAACTCACCCTGCGGACGGCCACCATGTTGTTGCAGACCAGCACTCCTCCCACGAACTCGGCCTGGATGCCCTCTCTCAGCAGGACCTGCTTGAAGTCTGACAGGCGAGGCTCGTTGATGAACACCGACTGATGGCCTGGCATCTGCAGGGAGAGCGGAAGAGAGCGCCAATCACACTGAGGCCTGTCTCAAGTGCTTATACAACCTTGTGGACACACACTGGTGGAATGGTGTTACAACGCCTTCTCAATCAGGCTCACGCTGATCTGTACCACTCACCTTGAGAAAACTGTCTTTTCTCCTGTGGCCAGGCAACATGCCGTTTTAGGAGTAATGGTTTACGTCCACTAGCTGCAGGACACCTAGAAGTCATCTGCTGCTTGTGCTATTTTATGGCCATCAATAATTCACATTAATGCAAAGACTATTAAGTACGTTAGCCGTTTTGGTCATTGTTGCTTAAATCACATTTTGGACTTTCGTCAAAGTGAGAACATTTATCTGATCTCACACTTAAATCTCAGTTTAACATCTTCGGGTGATGATTTGAGACAGCAATTACGGAGAGTGGACTATTCAGTGGGAGACAGCTTGTGGTCAGCTTTTTTGAAATGAAAATCTCTATATTTGCATATTTATAGATTCTGGTTTTCTTTTTTTTTTAAATCAGGGAGATTGAGTAGGTGTTTTTTCCATCCAAATGTTCAAGATCTTTCAGTCATGTCATGAAATTAATTGGAAAAAATATATAAATAAATATTGAATTAATGGGACCATGCAAAACTAGATACTAATTGTGTTTATTCAAAGCCTCACGAATAGCTTGTGAGTGAATTGGGGTCAAATGTATCCTGAAAATCCTAGAACCCCGAAAGGATAATTCCAACATGTATTCCTGGAAATCTGCTTATCAAAATGAGGTGCCACTGATCTTGCTAAATATTGCATCTTGTCTTTGTTAAAACTTTTCGAATTGTTAACACTTCAGTGGAAACCCAAATACTTAGAATAATAAATGACACTTTTCCAAAACCCCTAAATTCATAATCAGAAATAATGACAGATCGTTGCAACACATTTCCTCGTGTTCCCGCCTTACCTCATTGGAAGGCAGCGGCTCCAGCGTGGGGATGACGTCGCTCTCCTCGGACACCTCCTTCTCGTCCTCTCCGAACAGACTCTTCATGGCGCGCTGGGCGGCCACCGCCGTCGCGTTTTGGTCGATATCCAGTTCAGGAGCGACCTCCATGGGCATCTCGCCCTCCTCCGTCTCCTCCTTCACTCCCTCCTCCAGCATCACACCTGTGTCCACCTTCACCACGCGCATGTCCAGCACGCCATCGATCCACGCCAGCTCCGTGTCCTTGGCCTTGCAGAACTGCAGCGAGCTCACCAGGGAGTCTTTCAATCGAACCTGTACCGTGACAACGAGATGAGACAAGATGAGACAAGTGAGACAAGATGAGACAAGATGAAGACAAGATGAGACAAGTGAGACAAGTGAAACAAGATGAGACAAGTGAGACAAGATGAGACAAGATGAAGACAAGATGAGACAAGTGAGACAAGTGAAACAAGATGAGACAAGATGAGACAAGATGAAGACAAGATGAGACAAGATGAAGATAAGATGAAGACAAGATGAGACAAGATGAAGACAAGATGAAGACAAGATGAGACAAGACAAGATTGAGACAAGATTGAGACAAGATGAGACAAGATTGAGACAAGATGAGACAAGATTGAGACAAGATGAGACAAGATGAGACAAGATGAAGACAAGATGAAGACAAGATGAGACAAGACAAGATTGAGACAAGATGAGACAAGATTGAGACAAGATGAGACAAGATTAGACAAGATGAAGACGAGATGAAGACAAGATGAGACAAGACAAGATTGAGACAAGATGAGACAAGATGAGACAAGATGAAGACGAGATGAAGACAAGATGAGACAAGACAAGATTGAGACAAGATGAGACAAGATGAAGACGAGAGGAAGACAAGATGAGACAAGATGGAGACAAGATGAGACAAGATGAAGACAAGATGAGACAAGATGAGACAAGATGAAGACGAGAGGAAGACAAGATGAGACAAGACAAGATGGAGACAAGATGAAGACGAGATGAAGACAAGATGAGACAAGACAAGATTGAGACAAGATGGAGACAAGATGAAGACAAGATGAGACAAGATGAGACAAGATGAAGACGAGAGGAAGACAAGATGAGACAAGACAAGATGGAGACAAGATGGAGACAAGATGAAGACAAGATGAGACAAGATGAGACAAGATGAAGACGAGAGGAAGACAAGATGAGACAAGACAAGATGGAGACAAGATGGAGACAAGATGAAGACAAGATGAGACAAGACAAGATGGAGACAAGATGGAGACAAGATGAGACGAGATGAAGACAAGATGAGACAAGACAAGATTGAGACAAGATGGAGACAAGATTGAGACAAGATGGAGACAAGATTAGACAAGATGAGACAAGACAAGATGAGACAAGATGAAGACAAGATGAGACGAAATGAAGACAAGATGAGACAAGACAAGATGGAGACAAGATGAGATGAGACAAGATGAAGACAAGATGAGACAAGATTGAGACAAGATGAGACAAGATGAGACAAGACAAGATTGAGACAAGATGGAGACAAGATTGAGACAAGATGAGACAAGATTGAGACAAGATGAGACAAGACAAGATGAAGACAAGATGAGACAAGATGAAGACAAGATGAGACAAGATGAAGACAAGATGAAGACAAGATGGAGACAAGATGAAGACAAGATGAAGACAAGATGAGACAAGATGAAGACAAGATGAAGACAAGATGAGACAAGATTGAGACAAGATGAGACAAGATGAAGACAAGATGAGACAAGATTGAGACAAGATGAGACAAGATGAGACAAGATGAAGACACCAGCCTGTCACGGAGGATGCTTTTATTCTTTCATTAAAAAAACTCAACCTGGGAGCAGTTAACCTCTAAGCCAGTGGTTTTCAAAGTGTAGGAAGGTGAGCCTCCCCTCAGAGAACATAAGAACAGCTGTGCCGCGCCCCCCCCACCCAATTATCATTGCTATTATTATAATTATTATTGTTGTTGTTGCTATAATGCAGGGGTATTCAATTGCATTTCAAAGAAGTCCAGTAAGACAAAATGTCATTACATGCTCTGTTTACGCTGTCTAGCTTTCTCTTTTTTGAGCACGCCATTTGAAATGACTCCGACTGTTTCTCTCTTCTCGTCTCTGTGTTTGAATCTATCGTGCTGACTCACTGACTGCACCCATTTGATTGGCTGAGTAGCGTCACCTCCTTAAAACATTAAACAACAACTTTTTTCAACATCGTGGATAAATCCTCCTTATATGCTCCCGGCAACACACTGAACGTCAACTTTGCCTCCTTATTGCCCTCACCCCTACTTTAGTGCGAACAATGAGTCTGCGTCTTTGATGCGCACAGGCGGATGATGCGGGGATGCAATGTAGACAGGAATAAACACAGATCATCCTCTGGCTGCAGCCTTGACCGGTACTTTTGATCAAAGTAAGTATTATTCAAATTAAAATAAGGGACGGTGCCGGCCGTCAGCGAACCGAGCCGGCCGTCAACATGGCCAGTCCGCCCCTGCCAGGACCGGTCCATGAAAATCCTAGCTTCAAATAATCGTGGTCATGCTTCCTCCGTTTTCTGCCAGACGCTGTCTCCTCTCTCCCTTTAGGTAACTTCACTAAAAATCGATCCATGTTGCCGCTAGCATAAAGTTGGCTGAAGTTAACAAGCTAGATTTCACTGTTTCTGGTTATTTCTTTCTCACACTGCGCCTCTCCGGAAGCTCTCTGGCGCCCCCCGGGGGAGGCGCGCCTCACACGACCGCTGCTCTAAGCTCTAGTCTATTGCCATGGGGTTTTAAATTGCAACTAACATTATCAGATTTATCAGGATTTACTTTCTCAAAGCAGAATAGGGCTGTTAACGTTGATGTTTGATCATGCCGTCTAATTAATGTTGGCTGTGCTGTTTGTAATGTGTACAGCTTTGTGATGCATGTGATATTTCTTATGTAATGTGTTCTATTTTGACCATGAGGGGGCGCCCTTAGTTTATTATTATATGAGGGACTCCTGGGCTGTATGGATGCAGAGGGATGAAAAAGGTAGATGAGAAACTCCCTGAAAGCCCATGAAAGACTTTTTTAAAAGTACTTCTTATTAGTTAGAGGTTTTTTGTTTCATAAACTAATATTTCCTTTCGTTATTACATTTAGAACATTCAGCCCTACAGAACCTTTATGAATCTTTTAAAAACACATTTAAAGGACAACATTTCCCTCCAATAATTCAGTCTCCAAACAGAGAGAAGCATTTAGAGGCTGACCTGGTAGATGTGTGTTTCGCTCGTGGCGTCGATGGTCTCCTGCAGTTTGGGCGTGTACACTTTGATGTCCTTGCTGAAAGCTTTGCAGGACTCTGCCAGGTCGAGGCTGGCCTCCGGCGACCCGCGAACGATCACCAGCTGCCTGGGCTTCATCTGATTAATAATCTTCTTGATGGAGTCGCCATCGGAGCGACCTTCGTAGTCTATGTACGATATCCTCGCTCTGCGGAAGATTGAAGACAGGATAAAGCTCTTTCGTAATTGTCAAACATAGTCGAACACGAGCACAGACAAGACTTCCTGAGAGCGTTTGTCATTTTTCCAGGAGCCGTTTGCTGAGTAGACATAAGCTTTTTTTCAAACAATAATTAGCCTCAAATTCAAATATTCACACCTGGAGGGCGTCCAGCACCCCACAGCACGGAGCAGTTGGCAGATGATCAGCACTAGTGGCAGTTCAAAAGGGAGGTGAGACATATTTAGAACTTAAAGGTGGGGTAGGTCATTCACTTCAGAAACACTTTTTGTTATATTCCATGGAATGCTCTTAACATCCCGATAGCAATGAATATCTGAAATGCTTTGACAATAAATCCATTAAAAAAATGTCATCTGTGGAAGCTGTGGCGCTGTAAAAAGCACGACCAATCATCTGAGCCGGCCCGGCTAAAATAACTGGATGGCCTACCTGCCTGTCAGCCTTCCATCTGTGTACAAACTTATCTCGTGCCCTCATTGGTCATGTGCGCGTGTTCGTTTGTGTTGGAGGAGGGGCTCTGTGAGGAAGTCTGAAGGAAAGGGCAGATTTGTTTCGTCTGCGTACTTTCAAATTCTAGCGCACTCTAACTGGTTTCTCCATTCTTACCTACCCTACCTTTAAGTCTGTAGAGTTCTTTTCACAGAGGAAGACAGATTTAAAAAAAGGGGCCAAGTTATACTTTTTGGGGTTTTCCATTTCCTGCATTTAAATTGTCTGCAAAGGCTACAATCCCAAAGTGTCTCTCCATCACACTCCCCTTGCCTGAAACGCCTAAATTGGCCTCCTTTGTTGACTTCCGTAAATGTAGTGACTCACTACGTAACACTCGTGCTACTATTGGCTAGCACCCCAACAAATTGTTTGGCCATGGTTTCAGACAGAGGGTGAACGGGCGGTATGAGAGGCACAACATAGACATTTGAACCGGAAAAGGTGCATGTTCGGGCCCCTTTAAGGAATCACTGACCTAATTTCGAGATTTTCTATGCTGGAGACACATTTGGTGGGAACAATAGAGAGATCTTGGTCCATGGGCTCGTCTCCATTGGTCATCCCCGAATCCAGTTTGTTTTTCTCCTCCTCTGTGGCTTGCAGCTCAGGAACCAGAAAATCTTCTAGCCTGTGAAAAAACAACTCTGGCTTATTAACAAAAGCATCAAATAGTCTTTACACTCTTAGTCCATCTTCCTGTGATCTGATGTCCATGTGTATCACTGTTGCAGTACCTGATAATCTCCCCATACTCGTCCCATTTGATTCTCTCCTCGTGTGTGGGGAACATCGGATAAGACTTTTTGGCTTGTTTGAAGAAGCTGCCTTTGCGGCTGCCCTCACTCTTCATCATCAGGTCGTGATGTTTAGTTTTCAACACAACGGGCTGATCCAGATCGTCGTCCATATCACTCTCTTCACTCGAGTCTACGTCCACCCTGCAAAGTGCATTAGAATAAACATTAACTGTGTACATATGCATAGTTTTCCGATAATACGGATGGGATCAAAGAGCAACTTCCCTAAAAGTGTGTGTGTGTGTGTTCTCCTTGTTTTTGCCATCAATTTTAAAACCCATTTTTCTACAGTTGCTGAGTATCAGGGTTCATACACCTTTTCACCAATGACCTTTCCATGACCTTTACCTAATTTTCCATGACCAAAACAATTACTCTTTTTTTAACATGGAACAGGAAAATAAGGTCTGCCTATGAAACATGTTGTGCCGATCTAAAACAAATCAAATAGTACGCTTACTAGCTTCTACAGGCTAAAGCAACTAAAATCTCTCACCAGCAAAACACCTCGTCAGTTAAATGCCATTTTACGTTTCATTAATACGACACAGTATTTATTATCATTATAATATTACTATTTTGGCGATTAGCTAAAATATAAATTATATTTGATGCAACTTTAATTACATTTCCATGACTTTGGGAAACATATTGTTTTCCATAACTTTTCCAGGGCCTGGAATTAGCATTTTGAATTACCATGACTTTTCCACTTTTTTTAATGACCGTAAGAACCCTGGAGTATACATGTTGTCAAGTGTCATCTTCCATTTTAAGATTAGCATTTAAATAGCCTGTTTTAAATGTTCAAGCCAGAGCACTATTTGCATATCTATTGGCTTTTTACATATTTTCCTTTTAAGCTGTTAAAAGAGAATAAAATAGTATGAATCAAACTTAGTTTTTTACAGGCATACAACATTTCTCTTTCGACTTACTCTTTAGCTTGTTCAAGTTTTTTAGCTGCTTCTTTCTTTACTTTGTCTTTTTCGAGGAATTCTTCCAGTTCCTTGCCTTCGAGCTTCACTCTTTTCCTCACCTGTGATGATGAGAGGAATGAAGCATGGACATGGAGTAAAGAGTTATGAGTCTGAAATGTGACAGACAGGCTCTTCCCCATGGGGCTGCAATCAAGAGATAAACACAGTGAGTTATCATCGTGACTGCCGCTCTCACCTCCAGATCCAGCATCTTCTCTCCGGGGTTGTCGATGAGGTAGCGGGCCAGGGTTCCAGGTGTGGTGCGGTAGGTCAGGATGACAGAGTTTTTGGCGTCTTGGCACCACTGGATGAAGAGTTCTCTGGAGAAGCCGGCCTCGAGGTCAGGCTGGCTGCAAAGCACCACTTTAGGGCTGGGCACCCGGGCCAGGTCTGCCAGACTGTGGCACAGCGTCAGGTGACGGAACTGGAAGGGGTTGTTTCTCTTGTCTTCAAAACACCTCATGAGTTTGTCACTCATCCACTCCACCTACAGGAAGAACACATTAATGTTATTATATAAAGTCATTCTGAATCTTAAGAATGTTGATGGTTAATTAACAAGGCAGGAGAAGAAGAGTATGATATCATCTCAAGATCCAAGGCTTAATTGTAATTTGTACATAGCAACAGTGTTAGCAACAGTGTTGTTATGACAATTAAAGTAATGCTGCGTTCACACCGGCCAATCGCTCAAGTTTCACCGCGGCTTGCAGTTTCACCGCGGCTTGCAGTTTGTTTTATCGCGTCATTCAAAACAGACATACTGTTGACGCGTCGCGCCGTTGACGGGCAGTTGAGGTTGTTTACACTTCCATGCAAGATCGTTTTGGTTATTTCTGTCCTTGACCATGGAGGATATAACAACTATTGCTGCTTTGTACCTTCTGTGGAAGTCCTACAAACGTAGCAACAAACGCCGTGTCCGGTTTCTTATTCTCCTCCAAGCCAGCTCCTTTTTGTTGCGGTCCCGGTTGATATAGGCTACGACATTGTATCGTAAATCTCCGGGAACCCACTCACAGCCACAACGATCATCTCTTCCATCTTTACAACTGATCAACAGCAGGACGTCAGAGGGAATCCCAACGCTGATTGGCTTTCGCGAGAACGCGCCACGTGAATTTGACGCTCGAGTTGAAAAAATGGAACTCTCGCATTTGACGCGGCCCTCTCCAATCGCGTGATTCGAACCACGTCCACCGCTTCATGCGCGCCGTCGGAGCGAATTCGCGTCTGTCTGCGTCTCTGCATTGACTTTACATGTGATCGCCCCCAAAACTCGCATCGCGTCCGGTGTGAACGCAGCATTAGGCTCCTCCAACAGTGCAACACAATAAAACAGATAATAAAATAGAATATAATAGGAATAGTGCAGAATAGTCTATATACAGGTAATTGGAATATTGATATATATAAGTTGCAAACAGATGAATGTTATGGATGTTCTTTCAAAAGTTCCGGTGTTTAACAGTCTTGTGGCCGGTGCGATGAAACTGTATAAAGTGTGAAAACCAGTGGTACCTGGGACTTGGAGAACTCCACCACATTATAGCTGACGTTGTTGAGCAGAGCGAGAGGGTAGGCTCCCAGCCCGGCATCCTTTGTTCTCCAAATCTGGTCCAGCAGCTGAGCCAGCTCCAACACACGGCCCGCTGTATCCACGGCGATCAGGACATTACCGTCACCGCGAAGAGTCTCCATTACATTGGCTGTGAGTAAAAAAAATGTAGGTTATTTTTGAAGATAAACTCATTTTTTCAAAAAGTTATTTTACAGAACTGGAGGAGGGGATGATAAAAACACAAAAGGAACACAGGGTAAAACAAAAGTGTAATCCTTGTTCAAAAGAATCTGTTCCTACAGTCTTAATTTGACTGTTTCTGCGTGAAGTAATTATTGAGACTGTCCATTGTTTCTCATTTAGTATCACACACTCTCAGTGGGGGGGGGGGATTGTAATTATTGTAGGACACAGACTTATTAACACAATATACAAATAGTTTTCTAAAAAAAACATTAACTTTAGTTATTTTCAGATGAGATGAATAATTTAACTACAGGTTATAATTTGGTAAATTGGTGTATTATTTAGTCTATACTCCTTTTTCCAGATATGTTTGTAGGGCGAAGGGTTCAATTATACATTTCTACTATAGAGGCACGTAAAGATCACTTACTAAGAAGCAGCTCATCTCTCTGTTTGCGACGCGGCTGTACATATCTAGCATTGAAGGAGTCTGTGATAAGCAAAGAAGGACGACTTATGCTGTCCAACACGCAGCCGTTCAGGTGACTAGAATATAGAAACAGAGTTATAAAGGTTAAGAACTAATAGCCAATCTAGAAACGAATTTTCCATTTCTCATTGTTTGGCGTGTACTCACATTTCTCTCTTGTGGTTGAAGTCAACAGCATAAATAATCTCCTCCTCTCCATCCTTCACTATTTTCCAAATAGTTCCTCCGATCATGTGACCAGCTGGAAGAGGAGTGATGGAAAGACCGTGCCCTTTTCCTATTGGGTAAAAATAAAGATATACAAAATATGGTTATCGTTGATACATAAACAGGGGTGGATCCTGACTAGTAAGGGTCTGCAACTAACTCACCTTTCAGATTAACAATCTGAGAGTATTTCAGCTGCTGGATTTTATCAAAAGCACAGTCCACATCATCCAGGGTGAACAGTGTGAAATCTTCACTGTTGTTTCGAGACTAAGTGGAGATATGAATAAACATAAATGTTAGTCATGCAAACAAGCTCTCTTAATACATTATTTAACATGCATGACGTCCCTTTCTTACCTGAAACTGATCATACATGAACATCTGACCCATCTTGTAGACGGGGATTGTGGCATATATAGTGCAGTTTAGACCTAGTTTCCCCACAGCGTATGGCAGGGCTCCCAGGTGTAGGGGGTCAGGGTGGGAGAGGAGCACGGCATCAACCTGATGAACATATCTGAAGGGAAAATGGACATCACATAAACGTCAAATTAGCAGAACAAGGAGGAAACTGATCTAATAATAAGAGGGATACCATACCGTTTCATAGCATCGATAATGTCCATTGAGAAAGTCTCATCCCAGCCACAGTCCAGGAGGAAGCGGAACTCATCCACCTGCAGCAGGTAACACAGGGCAGACTCCTCCTGCACCCCTGACACTGCTGTCAGCTTAATAATGGACGTCATATTTCTTTAGTTGTCTCCCTGAAAGTACAATATAGATGATCAATGATTAAAACAAAACAACCACCCAAATAAACAATGCAGTTAAATCTCAACTACTATGGCTCTATTACTTTGTTTACGACTGAGAACTCATTCATTTAAATCTTTGGAGAAAAAAAACCGTAACAAGTATAAATGAACCTATACGATGCAATAGTGTTATGCTGCATAAGTAAGGTCTATCAAATATACGGCTGGCTCATCAAGCAGTGAGTCAATTTAAAAGTAAACACAATTTAGATTGCCAGCTACAGCTAGTTAGCAACACCGATAACAAAGTACCCTGCGATGTATGTCTTTTTAGCATGCTAGCTACACTAAACTTGTGGATGTAAGTGGCTTGGCTCGACGGAGAAAGGTGCAACGTACCACTTAATACGAGGAAATGCGAAAATTTTCCCGTTCAAATAGAAAAAAAAATAAGAAAATGTTCTATAATTGTAACATTAAGACATTTTGGCTAGCGTTTTCAGTACACACTTGATTAGCAGACATCTTTGCCGCTGCATCATGTGTGAAAGGGCAAAGGACCGTACCAAGTAGGGCGGTGTTAGAACAAAATTAAAAGTATAAGAAAATAAAACGTTTGTTCATGTTATCAAGACAATTCAATAGATTTGCTTTACATTTTCCAATTCATGAGTGACAATTGATATTACAATCCACAGCCAGGGTGATCACTGTAATACATTTTATTTATGTTGCTCATGTAGCACTGTCGCCTTTGCACAGTTGGAAGAGTCCAATGTCCTCTGCCTGGTAAGAGAAGAGCTGAAGGCCACGACGAGCGTCAACACAAGGTAATATCCTGCATATTCCTACATCGTGTCTCTTTCTTTTTTGGTTTTATTATAATCTGATATGTTAACTGTTGTAAGCACAAAATAATTTAACTGAAATAACATTCTCAACGAAAACCTGACACATATGTATAATGCTAGCTAGCTAGCTGATTAGTAAACTGGTGGCTGTGGTGCAGTGAGTTGTTTTAGTGTGCAATTAAACTATTTTGTGGGTTGCTATAATGCATATATTAAATTTAAGAAGTACATCATGTGGTTTGAGATTATTTACTCTACCTGTTTCATATAAATTAACTAGAGATTTAATTTATTGAATTTAGAGATCACCCTCACCTACAAACAAATCAGCTCAGACAAACATTAGCAACAATGTCATTTTCAAAAACAATCCCTTTTGTTGTGTTTGTCAGCATAAGTAAGGTCACCTTAAATCTGGAAAACAAAGATTTGAAAAGATGTAATCGGTCACGGCTTAATGTAGTTGGCTTTGTGTAAGCTTATAAATTCCCCCTTAGTAATATGTTCATGCTGCTCTATTTGTGACACAGAATCAGACTAGTTTTGTGAAGGCCCTCAGATAAAGATGCAATTTATTCAAGACAAAAGTGTAGTTCTGTGTCAGTCTTCTGTGTAGGGCTTCAGGTCAGATTGTAGCACCTGTTTTGCCAATATCTGCACCACAGAGAAGCTAAGGCAATTACAAGATTTTACGTTTTCTATGATTCTGTCAGTATTAAGTATTTTGGTGAACTTATTTTTTGAAAGGATAAGTCACTATTACTGTAAATGTTAGCCAACCGGTTTTAAATCAGAGTATTTCATCAGTCCCACATAATTAACATTACATTATGTCTGTCTTTTGCTTATTTCTGAAGAAACCATGGTCAACTTTGTATCCCTAGCCCGTGAGCATTGGGTAAACATCCTGGTGCCTATGGGCTTTGTTTTCGGATGGTACCTTGACAGACTGCAGGACTCGAAGCTGACAACGTTCAGGAACAAAAGCCTTTTGTTCGGCAGGTAAGAAAAACATTTCCTCCACATTTATCAGAGCACTTTCTTTTATGTTGATGCTTTTTCTATATAATATGCATTTCCCTCCAGTTTAAACGTAATGCTATGTGTAAAGAGTAAGATGGAGGAATGCTTAGTGATGAAGGAAAGCATGTGTGTTTATATGAAGTTTACACGACTTGTTTTACTTCTGGTGTCTTTAGGGAGCTGAAGCCTGGTGAGGAGGTGACCTGGAAGTAGACCACCCCTCCCTGCTATGTGTCCTGTCATGTTGTGTGACCGTCCATCAAATCCTCAAATATGTAAGATGTCATCTGTTTTTGAGTCGGATCTCCCAATAATCTTTAATATGAGTTGTATCAACCGATAATAAACTTGACGTTTGTCATGAAAATCATTTTGTACTGGTTGTTGCTTTGGTTAGATGACACATGAGATTCTTTCTTATAGGTTTATTTGATGCTGAACAGAGTAAATTAAAAAATGGTTTGTTTAGCTTGAACGTTCCAGTTGAACCAATGAAGAGTACATGGAACAAGAAGTGTTTTTGCAATATTTTGAACAGAGACAATCTTTTCATGCATGACTGAAGAATCCGTGGCCACTACAGAGCATCTGCAGTGTGGATAATCCCCCTGTCAAAAAGCAGCTCAGCCAAAGTGATCTGGGGGGGGGAAATGAAAAACAAAGAATCAGGAAAACTGCTTATTTAACAAAAGATTATCATTATTATTTAGAATATTGCTGTAAATCAGGATGTTTAAATAAGAACATGCACATTGACAAAAGAAAATTGATAACAGGCCCAAAATCAGCAAATAATATGCACTTAACACAACATACCCTGTCTTCAGCAGAATCACACGGGAAACTCCCTACTGTCACAAATTTGGGATATGAATGGATCAGAAACTCAATGGCGTCGGTGTGCTGAAAGAAAGGCAAAAAAAAAAATGAGGCAGTGGCCCCGGCACAAGGACACAACATGCAAAACATTTATGAACTTACCTCTACTTTAATTTCAAAACTCTTGAGCTGCTCTTTGTGGTAAACTCTGGAGTTTTCTGTTGTGTAGTAAAGATGGACAGCTTCTCCGTCACTGCATAATCTGTGAAGACAGAAAGTTACATTTTAAGATTGTCTTATTTTACATTCCTGCTCTAATGGATTACTGAATCAGGTGTTCCTGACAACACACAGTCAAAGACAGGCGTGTGAACGTGCCGTTATACTCGTCAAAATGTTCCATTACCTGGCACATCCACCACGGAGAACTCTGACTCGTGTCTTGGCAGTGATTTTTGCACCTACATCCATAACCTGCCCATGCTCCCACCTCGCAGATGCTCCCAGTACACTGGTGGCCAATTCCTCTGTGAGAGATGGTGTGAAAGGGTTAAAATAGAAGTGTTTATCTCAAGCTGTTGTGTATAGTTTAAAAATCAATAACACTTAAATGCAATAGTGCAATTTCCTTCGCAATTAAGTAAAGTGAGTTTATGGCTACATTTACCCGGTGTGAGCATGGGAGGAAGGCAGTCATGCAGGAAGGCTCTGGCTTTCTGATCCACGGCAGCATCGACCGGGGCGTAAGTCGTTAGCTTCTTCATCAGGTGCTCAACTCGTGAGAAGAACTTTGTCCTGCGGGGGTCATCCTAAACACACACGAGGAGGAGGAGGAGCGTCATTGAGAGGTAATTGGTCAAAAAGACAAGGATGGGGACTGTGATAAATAAATGAGACAATGACTGATGAATTACTTTGTCAGAGTTCTGTACTCCCATGTATGTCAGGTAATCCAGAGGTAAGCCCTGTCTGAACTCCACATCCTCCTCCATCGCTATTTCCAGTGCTGCAGGGACAACCTGAAAGAGGGCAGTTTAAAGTGGAAAGAACTTTGGTAAATGAAAAAATACATATTGTTTTTTTTAATTAAAGTGGTTAAATGCACTGTTAACCTACTGCAACGCTTGTATCCATACACCAGAAATGACTAGAACTATTTTTTATCATATTTGATTGTCAGGGTTTGTTACACCACGTGTGCTAAAACAGCTCCACTTCTTTTGCATTCCTAAACAAATATGTTGATCTAGCTGCAAACAAATTATTCATTGCTCAAATATTTCTTCTAAGAAAATATAAATGTGTCTAGATCAGCAAATGTGAAAGCTCTCACAAAAGTAGCAGTAGGTTGAATTCCATTTCCACCTCCAAGTATCAAAGGAAATGCTATTCGTAAATACTGTATACATTATACAAAGAAATACATATTTAAAAAACCAAAACTCTTAGCTAATCCTGTACTGCGTTATAAATGAACATGCCAACTGAAGCTGCCTTCTGTTCACTATGTAGGTTTGTGATTAGGGCATTGACCAGAAAGTATCACCTTGTGCAGCAGATCCCCCCAGCTGTTCTTCTGGAAAGAGGAGACGGTGATGTGGAGCGAGTGAGCATCTGGTAGGCAGTCACCCTGGTGGATGAATCCCCGGGGAAAGTAAAGAAGGTCCCCGGCCTCTAGCACCACTTCCAGGATGGGCTTCCCGATGTTTGTCTGATTGAAGTTTGCTAATGAGGAAACTCAAAGGATTAACATCTGAGAATATCATTTTTAAGATTTGTGCAACAGTAAATAATTATCCCCAAACATTGTTTCCGACCAAATTGAGCCAAATACATTTCTCTATAGATAATAATAACAACAACAGGGGTTTATATAGCCATAAACAAAGCTACAAAGGACTTTACAAGACAACAATAAATATGGCAGACAGACAATGATAAATAACAATACAACATTTAGAAAATAAGGAAAATAATAATTAATCAATCCTTAGAACAAAAAGTTAACTGAATGTTTTTGTAAATAAATGAAAATATTGTTCTACTTACTACTTGAGAGAACGGGTAAGACTTCATCTTCTGACCTACAAAAACAACCCAGAAAAAAAAACGTACATTGAGGTCATCATCCCTCAATTACTCAATCTGGTTAAGTGTGTCATGATTGTATTATGGTAAATGTAGAGCATAAAAAAAGTTCAAATTCAAATGATAAAAACTAAATGAACTAAAACTAAATAAAACTAGATGTTCAATCTCAAACCGTTACAATTATCTACCAGTTTCTGCGTTGTTAATGTAGCCAAATAAAGTGTGAAATGAACTTGCTGTTGTTCTTCCAAAGGTTCCTTGCTGTATCTCACCTGGGGCTGTACACTCTCCAATGCTTCTTCCCCTCCAGCTGAACCACAAACGCCTCAATGTCGTCGTAATGTGGAGCGAAGCCTTGTGTTCCAGGTGGCGTAAGGTAACTGGTCAAAGGGAACAAATGCATTATAGATTCTATAGAGTCCTAAATGCTTCCAGAATAATAACTTTGCCAAATACTCACACGTTGGCTCCTGCCATGCTGCCAAACTGCTCTTGGAGGGTGGAGAGCACGTTCCACACGGTGGAGGAGAAAGCCTGAGGATTCAGCAAGCGGAGGGAGCAGCCACTCTGGGAGATGGAGATATGGTACATTTCACTTTATAAGCACAAAATGACTTCTTGCTTGCAGCACAGAAAAATAAATAAAAAAAGGAATATATTGCTGAATACAAAAACATGCTTCTAACTACTTTTTAATGAAAGTGGTTCTGGAATATCTCAAAGAGAGAGGAAACTGTAACGGCCCGTCCACACAGCGGCGTGCGTTGAAAGCTTCACCATTCACTTTTCGCCGAACTGCATTGTGGGAAGCCAAGCGGAGCTTTGCTGGCGTGCCTCGCTGGAAAAGTTGAGCAATGTTCAACTTTTGAAGCCTCGGCAGAAGCGTCAGCAAAATCGAATCATATGCCAGTACAAGCTCTAACCAATCAAACCGCTGCTTGTCTGTCAGGGGCGGGAGATTCATGTGATTGGTTGTTGGTCGGGTTTCACACGCCCGCCGGCAAGCTTCAACGCACGCCGCTGTGTGGACGGGCCGCAATGATACCCATAGAGAGAAAACTGGGGCAGATAACATGCTGTCAAAGGATCCAATTATAAGCAGTTTAAAAAAGCTCAATCGCAGGGGTGCTTGGTAATAATCAGTGTATGTAAATCTGCTGCCTGCATCACTGTGGCCTTACCTCATAGAAGTCCCACACAGTGAAGGGCAGAGCTCTCCCCGGAGGATTGTGCGTCTCCCTCTTGCCATTCGTGTAGCTCGTGACATCGAGGTTCACTCCATACTGAACTTCATCCTTTAATTGAAAAATGCAGACATGTAGTCTAGTGTCACAGATTTCTTTTCACACTTGGTCGTTGCTCTTCTTTTAATGATATCAACGATATAAATATAAATATGCAAACAGGCAAAATAACATATCAGGGTATTTTGTCACTAGAAATAAAAAAAAAGAACAACAAATAAAGATACAAATTAATGAATATTTACTTCTCATTAAGTTTCTCTCTCTATATACATTTAAAAAAATTAAAAGCAAACCTCATCAAACTTCCTTTGATTATTATAAGTCCCTGCAGTTACAGATTCAAAAGATCCAATATGCTAAATAAATGTTAAACAAAGACAGGATTTAACTAAATAACCTATGTTATGCAGTCTCCTAATAAACACTATTTTTGTGTTTTCAAAAAAAGGAAATGTCCTCACATTAAGTAAAGGGAAGTACTTTTTATTATTTAATTATTATTCCTTAATACCCAGAATAATACATTGATAATAACTCTGTAGAATTATGTAGTGTGTAAAATATGTTTCTGGATGATAGCATAAGCGACAAATGTACCAACAAAGATAGGGGAATTAAGGATAAAGTAAGGATGGACGAGGTGACGTTTGAAACCCTTACCTGTCTTAATATGCGATCAAACTCGGCTGTGGAGAATAGTCCCTTGTAGTAATCTGGATTCTTTCGTTGAACAAGAATGGGTTTCTTCTCCCATGTTTCTCTTTAGAGACAGGAAAAAGATTAGCCGGTGAATGGTCCAAGAAATATGGCACTTGAATTTTTAACCAAATTCAATGCTTTCTTTAACCACAATGTTGCTTTACTGCGGCCCAGAAAATGTAACGTGTTTTTCAAAATGTATGTTAGTTAATAAACACATTGAGAATGCTCATGTGTACCTGAAGAAGGACTTGACAGGAATGGGGTTGATGAGCCACTGGAACAGCTTGCTCGCTCTCTCCTTGCTGTTGTTCACTTTTGCCAGATCGGCCAGCAGAGCATCCAGAGCCTCTCCGGCCTCACCATGTCCATTTACACACTCCTTATCCTGCAATACAGGCATAAACACAATGGAACATAACTGAACAATATGGTAAAAAAAAATACAAATACATAATACTAGTCAAACATATTTTCATGGATGACACAATAGCACCCAATAGCATCTATCTTTGTACTTTGGAGAACTTACTTCTGTAATTTCCTTAAGGCTCTCCTCTCTTTGTGCAGACTTCTTTCGCATTTTCTTCCTTTCAGGCTTCCTTTCAGGCTTTATTTGAGCTTTAAGGCTGACCTTACTGGCCCCATTCTCCTTTTTCCTTTTCTTCTTATTTGCCACCTAAAACGTAATATAACATAGCATACACACAGGTGAGATAGTTAGCAGATAACCTGGTTGAACAGCTAACTAGCTATCAGGAGGATGTGCTAGTTTCACACTGCCCCTCCTCCAGCCGCTGAGTCTATCACAGTTTATAGCAACAGGCAGAAATGTTCTCAATATCATTTGTTAAATAATATCTACCTGCAGGGGAGACTTCGTTGCAGTAGGAGGCAAATCTGGTGGCAACGTTTTGTACAATTCAAAAGCTGACATGTGTTTTTTCTCCATTTTCCGGATGATGTGTCATCACCGTGCGACTATGGAGAGTCTTCTTCTGTGGCGATTTGTGCTCCAATGAAATCTCTGCTGCCACCTAGAGGGGAACTACACGTACAGCCCCTCAGGACAGGAAGAGCATAGAGGGCTTTATGAAATAAAAGTATTTTATTTATTGAATTTTCCCAACAAGTGAAACAAATACATAACAGTCGAAAAGACAAAACGTTAAAAAAAAACCACAAGAACAATGTGGGGCATGCAGGATTTAAGTGAAACATACGAAATGTATATATTTTGTTAAAGAAAAATGGAATTTTTGCTGATGTTATTTTACATGTAGAATATAATTGGGGAGGGGTGGTCACACATGCAGAGCACACAGCACACACAGTGAAATTTGGCCTCTGCATTTAACCCATCCTAGTACCAGGAGCCTAGTACTAGGAGCAGTGGGCAGCTATTGTACAGCGCCCGGGGGGAAATAAATGTATGTAGATGTATGTTTAATCATTTTGTAAATTAAGTAATTTTATATACATTTTTATTTGAATTTATTTTTGTCCTATAATGTCCTCTTTTTAGTATGGTTTCATATTTTGTTAAGCACCCTGTAACATGTAAGACTTCATTACTAAAACACAAGAACAAATAGTCGTATGGTATTTTTCAAGAGGAAGATGGATCATTAAGCCAAAACACATATTAGGATTAAGATTTACCAATGACTGCATTTGATGATAAACAACATGAAATGTAAAAATAGAATAAGAAAATAACAATGAGCCAATAAGATAAATAACCAATGTAGTATTTTAAAAATTAAATGTTATATAATCTTCTATTTTAAATTGAGAACAAGTAAGTACCCACACTGAACACTGGGTGGAGCATTTCCCCAATATTTCCATGTTTGAACGACACGGACAACGAACGACATTTCCCACAATGCTTTGCAGCGCACTGTCGGCGCTGTTTGTCCAGCCGTCGCTCCAACAATGCAGCTTTTAATGGTGCTGTGAGCGGAGCGAGCTGAAAACGCAGCAACACCGCAGGCTTGTCCGGTGACTGTAGTCTTGCAAAATTAAACACAACGAGTTATTTAGGTTTTGACAAAGCCACCGGGCGGCCTTGACTCAGTTATTTGGACAATTTGGACTCTTCTGCTGTGGTGAGTAGCTACTGAAGCTAACGTTGTTGCGCCAGTGTAGTTCATAGCCAATGCATTTTGTTGTTACCGTTGCTGGCTAGCAGGCTAGCTAATTGGCCAGATGAGACATATGGCCCCTTGTGTCTTTCCCCTGCAAAGCCCCCTGTGCACATTTGATACCGTGTGTCTACTTCTCCTCGTTGTGTTTAAGATGCGTGATTAAAACCTGGTGCAAAGGACACATATTGGTGTTTTTCTAAAGACTTTGGGGCAGTTGGGTTGTTCTCTGTAGCCGCTGGAAGTCGTTAGGCTGTGTTGCTTTGATCTCGGCTCAGGCACACGTCAACCAAGCCGGTGTAGAGGGGCTACGTTGCGATGGAGGCTAAGTAGTCTGCAAATCACCTGCAAAAAAAAATCTTGGGCATCTATTCCTCTTTAAATTATCAAACCCACAACTCCAGAAATGTGCCGATCTTTAAGTATGACCAAAATGTCACGAGTAACTTCATCATAAAACCTTTTATTGTCGACGTGTTAATGGCAAGCACACATACTGGCTTATGCAAAACAGTGCAAATTATTAATGCCATAATGAGCTTGTGGTGGAGTCGAGATGCTTTTATACAACGATGTGTTCCTCATCCCGCTGTTGAGTGTCGTATACATTATTGCAAGAAAACTATAATGGCTGCTTCTGTTACTGTCGATTCAATTTTAAAACTACACATTTGGAAACGGAAGTACGGTTTGCTTTTTGTTCGTATTATGTTTAGGGACTTACAACTTTGAAAGTCATGTTGTACATTTGTCATTAAGCAATGTAGCATTATCTGTTCTCATTTATTCAAGATTCAAAAATGTTAATAGATGAAAAAAGCACAAGATATTGTTGCTGGCTTGACTATGTTTCGCTTTATTATACAGCATTGTTTCACTATAAAAACTAAACTCACATTGTTGTTACACTCTGTCACCTTCCCATCGATATAAGTAAGGATATACTATTAGAAACATCCAAAATCTGACTATTACAACCTTGATGAAGGTAGGATTCGCTGCAGGGCTGTATTAGCTTTAGTTAGGTGTTCCTGATTAACTGGGAACTGAATGCAGATGTTGTATGGTGTGCATTATGTTAATTAGCCAATGACTGATCAGACAGAGGAGCTTAGCACTGTCCAGAAAGTATGAGTTTAATTAGATGAGCCAGCCTCTTGTAGTTTGAGGGAAAGTATCCCCAGTAGCCAACATGAAGGCCAGGCCTAGCATGTGGGAGCAAGAACAATTAATTATTTAATAGCTGCCAATAAAGAGTTGTTGTCCCAGAGTTATTTTTCCAGTTTATCTGTGGCTGTATGCATCATCAAAGCATTCCTTTGTGCATTTTCACTTGACTGGAGAATGCTTTTATCAAATCAAATCAAACTTCAAAGTTGATGTTTTTGCAATATGTGAGTCAAATGTCGTTGTTGCATTATATGTTATCATTTCAAAGTCTTGGTGAGAAAGCAAAGCTGCTGAGCACAAACATATGCCGTGTCCTGAATCTGATGATGCAGAGCAAAAGGGGATTGCAGGGTATTCTGAAACACTAAATAATCCCCTCTGTGTAGAGAGAACTACAGATATAGAGTCAGATTTCACAACCCCTTGTTGGAGTTCATGTTCTTTCCTCAATTCAAAAACATGATTAACTCACTTTAAGTTATATAATGACCTATATGTTTCATGTTTCTCTTATGTGAGTGACCGTGTGAGTTGTTGAGGACTGGGCAGCAGTAGCTTTAGACAGAAGTGTGCAGTATATTGTAGTTTTTGTAGGTCAGCTGCCTTTGAACGCATCACAGCAGATGCTAATGTTGGCAAGAGATGGGTGTGTTTATTGGAGGCATTCTTCTCTCTGTGATTTTTATTTTCAGCACAGAGATAAAAACCGTTGTAAGTTATTTTAAGCTTTGTATACTGTGAACCAAAAACAGTAGCCTATCTGTAAACAACAGAGGCTTACACATGATTGTATGGATTTTATATTGATCATTGAGTTAAAGGTGGTAGGTAAGTTTGAGAAACCGGCTCGAGATACACTTTTTGTTATATTCCATGGAATGCTCTTAACATCCCGATAGCAATGAATATCTGAAGTGCTTTGACAACAAATCCATAAAAACATGTAATCTGTGGAAGCCGTAGTTAGGGCTGCACGATTTTGGGGAAAAATCTAATTGCGATTTTTCTGACGAATATTGCGATTCGAGTTGCGATATTTGTTTTTAAGCGACCCAACAGAAGTTTATTGTAAAATGCGGCCATATCTCCGGCTAGGAAGGTCGCATCAACGTGCTCCCGTCTCTAGCACCCCCGCAGCCCGAGCTACGAGTGAAATAACTAAACTTACATGAAACTTCCGTTGGGTTGCTTTAAAGTCAAGCTTCAGTTTAAGACTCACTCTGTAATAGAAACATGTGATGGAGCATTACTAACCTGACTCAGATTGATTCACCAAACTATCTAGGAAAGCTCCATTGGAAGCCATTTGGAAAATTGCAGGCACTTTCAAAAATACTTGGCAGGTGATTTGGTCAATCTGTCTATCACTTCTATCATGGGCCACTTGTGATTAGTTAACAATGGCTGGTACATGTGGAGCACAGCACTTCTGATTGGTGTGGATGACTGACACACAAGAAGAACAAAAACAAAAAATGTTTAAAAAAATGTTTAAAAAAATCGCAGGCTTTACGATTTGATAATCGCATCATTTAAAATCGCGATTTGGATTTAAAATCGATTAATCGTTCGGCCCTAGCCGTGGTGCTGTAAAAAGAACGACCAATAATCTGAGCCTGCCCGGCTAAAGTAACTGGATGGCCTACCTGCCTGTCAGCCTTCCATCTGTGCACAAACTTATCTCGTGCCCTCATTGGTCATGTGCGCGTTTGTGTGTTTTGGAGGAGGGGCTCTGTAAAGAAGTTGCAGATTTTTTCCGGCTGTGTATTTTCAAATTCCAGCGCACTCGAGCTGGTTTCTCCAAAATTACCTACCCCACCTTTTAATACAAAGAAACTATAAAGGAGCCAGTTGTATGACTTTAACCTCCCCCTGATCTGCTTACCTCGGGTCACAGCATGCTTTAATACGGACTGTACAGGGCGCCGTGTATCCCACTGTGGACAAGGATATTGATCTTTCTCTCATAGAGCCATGATTACTACTCTGTCTTTGAGTAATTGTTTTTCTCTTGTGGTCACATTGTAATCAACAACTGCCACCATTCAGAATAATAGCAACATCAGCATTTAATCATAAAGTGACAAGGTGCTTGCAGATGTGCGGCCCCCAATAAACACTTGGACGCCCGCCTGATGCTCCCTTTGTGCTCCCATGTGTACTGTAGTGGAATAATTACTACTCTTTAATCAATGTAGAATACTTTGGCATGAGACAGATGTTGATCATTGGAAATTGAGCTGCTAGATGGATGAAAATGAAACCTCACATTTGGAAGTTGGGGATGCTTTAAAGTCAAGCTTCAGTTTAAGATTCATCCTGTAATAGATGTACATTTGATGGAGCATTACTAACCTGACTCAGATGGTTGGTTTCACCAAACCATATAGGAAAGCTCCATTGGAAGCAATTTGGAAAGGGCTGGCACTTTCAAAAATACTTGGCAGGTGATTGGGTCAATCTGTCTACCACCTTCTATCATGGGCCACTTCTGATTGGTTAACAATGGCTTGTACATGTGGAGCACAGCACTTCTGATTGGTGTGGATGAATGACACACAAGCAGAACAAAAAATCGATTAATCGTTCAGCCCTAGTTTCAGGTAAGTGTTTATCTCTTCAGCCTGAGCTGTTTTGATTCACTCTGAACTCGCTTATAGTGCATTTACGGTCACACCAGGCAGCCGTTTCCAGCTATTAACCTCTGAAAACCCACTTTACACAATCTGCAAACAGCAGCAGTGTTTCCGCTAGGTTTACTGCTTTGGGGGGGTGCTGCCTGAGCGCGGGGGGGCATTGGGATTGGGATTTTTTAAATCTGGAGCAGAGAGAGGAGCTGTGGATTATTGTTATTGATTATGCATCAGTGTTTCTTAGGGTCAAAAACGCTAAACTCACAATTTAAAATGAAAGCGTTTAGTTTATTTAATAAAAGAGCACATGTTCAATGTGAAAATTGACAGTAGATATAGATTAGTTGCCATTTGGTGTTATATATGTATATTAAAAAAAAAAAAAATTATACAAAAAAATATATATTTATAATTATTATAATTTTTTCAAACACCTTGAATTTCAGGGGGGCGCGGGGCTCTGTTGGCGGGGCTCCGTTGGCAGGGGCGCAGCGCCCCTCCAAGATAATGTTAGGGGAAACACTGAGAAGACAGGCACAGTTAGCGACTAGCTGGGTTACTAAAGAACAAGCTATCTCCAAGCAGTTTAGTAGATCAGTTAATGCAGTCTTAAATGAAATCCCGCCATTATTAATGTTGCTAATTACACGTATTCTAAGTCTAGTGTTATTGTGAGATATAAGGCGTCTTCTGACAACGTGCCAAAATGTGTGTGCTTGACTAATACTCAAATCAAATAGTGAATTCTCATTATAATTAACCTTATTTGGTGCAGAATTTTGAATTGTCATGGCAGGAAAAGTAGAGGTGTAACTAATAACATTATTGACGCACCATTGAACTGTCCCAGCATGCACTGTCCCAGCATGCACAAGATTAACCTTTGCCCATCTTTTTACGTCATGACATGTCAAAATGTCCTCGGGGAATATCGGTTTATTGCGAGAATAGCCATTAAAACATGAGCTAAATGAGCTGAAAAGTCCTTCCATCTGTTGTCAAATGCAACCTAGTTAATACAGTGTTACATATGAACACTTCACCAGATTCCATCATAGCTCGTAAAAAGTTAAGTAGTGGTCATCTTTGTTTTTTCTCCTAGTGCAAAGAGAGTTCTGATAAATAACTCTATTGCTAAGCTCTTTTTAAATGTTGAAAATGTGGATGGTGGTGGTGGTGGTGGGGGGGGGGGGGGGATCTGTCAGCCAGGTCATGTTCTACTTGGTCAGGGACGGTCAGGAACACTTAGTCCCTTAAATCCACATTAAAAAGCACATCTCATCTTATCTCTTGATGTAGAATCAAAAGCTCATCAAAGTCCTTTAACCTGAATCCGTTGCCTTTGCATTAGTGTGCAGCATTCTGTTTCACACATATTACTTATTGTGTGTCCTTCTCTATTGCAGCCCTGATTTGTGGTCTTAGTGTGATAACATTTCACAGTCCAGTGATTGAGAGGATTGTGGCTTTGGTGTTGAACATCGAGGCCCGGGCGTTAATTGCCCTGTCCTTGTAATGAGGGTTTGGATGAATCACAGAATGGAGCCGCCGACTCTCGACTCGCGTTCTGTCAAACTGTCCCGTCTGAGAAAGAGCCGAGGTTTAACTCTACTTCAATAGCTGAGTGTTCCTGAGCCCTTTGCACATCTGCTTTAAGAGGCGGGAAAAGTTAGGGTACATTAACTCAGGACAGCTTGTTCTGTATGTTTACTGAATAACAGCAGGACCTTTTTTCCATCTTAATATTGCACTAGGCAAGAGGGAAATTAATGGCATGAATAGAAGTTCTGACTGGAACAGATGTGGCAGAAAAATGCAGATGAATAAAAGAGAGATGGCAGGACTAGTTCTACTTTTGGCACGGTAAGCAAACAGCAGCTCTGTGCCATGCCTGCTAGTCAAGCAGCAGGATTTCTCAGCTAATTCATTTTCCAATCAGCAATATTTTTCTCAAATAGAGGTTCCATTTGCCTCCCTCCTGTGGACCTTAGGGTTTGTCACTGTCAGCTCAAGGTAAGTGCCTTACGTGACAGAGCAGTTAAAAATACACTATGCTGCGAGGCAAAAGACATTTCATCAAATCACACAGCGGAATATGTCCTGTGGAAAGGATGCACTCTCTGTAAGAATCACTTTTTGTATCTATTTTTCGACTCCAGAGATAGTGACCCTAAAGAAATCCTGCCATTTGTTGGTGTTGACATGCCGAGTTCAAGTCCAGTGCATTAATGCAGAACGGACAATATCAACATGACTTTAAGTAGTGTGAGTGAATGCTCCACGTTGACACTCAGGTGCGATCTCTTTTGGGGTGTTACATTGCAATAATTCTCCCACGTCAAGGGGCTAATCACCCTGGCTCCCTTCCCACAATCCATCAGTGTCTGGAGGATGAGGCTTGCGGGGTTCTGGCAGCTGTTGTCGGGCTGAGTCAATCTGTTATGGTCTGCGCCAGCATGCACAGAGAGGAAGAGCTCTCAGGAGGACACGGAGAGCTGGGCCGCTGCTGCCACTGGCATGGAAAGATAACAAGAGGATTTATTTGCTAGCAGGGCAGGATTTCACTGCTTGTGTGTTAATTGTGCTTCACTCTAACTGTTTTCACTGTCAAATATGTGCAGGGGAAGGCCAGGTTCAAGGAAGAAGTATTAATAAAGCATGACAATAGAACCAATAGGCACGTTCACACCGCAGTACTTTTCCCACTTTAGTTCCGATATAGTTCCGAAATGTTTTGTGAAGCCGCCATTGTATTATCCTCACATTAGCATTATTAGCATTAGCATTATTAGCATTAGCATTAGCCCAGCGCACAAACGCAGAGAGACTAACTTATGGCAACACAAAAGAAAACATGGGAGCGGTGGAGATGAGGAGGTGTCGGCGTTCTGGCGATTTACTCAGAAGGCTTCAGTAGAAGCTGCTGCGAGTCCCAGCAGCTTCTACTGAAGCCATTCCCCAACTCCAGGGACTTCCGGACGGGGACTTCGGGTGGCAGTATACGCCGTGAAGTTGTTTGCGGCCTGCCAGTAAACCCAAAGCAGAAGAAGAAGAAGTGACGTCAGCGGCTTCATTTGCCTAATCCTCCCCCAGGGACTTATTCCGGTGTGAACGCGATCTGTACTTAGTTCATAAGAACTAAAGAGTTCTCATGAACCTTTGTGGGAAAAGTACTGCGGTGTGAAAGCGCCTAATGATATCGGAGCCAAAAAGTCAATAAGGTAATAGCCAGCAATCTTGATAAACTTTTTTTAATCGTTCTTTATGTTCTTCATCAAGTAAAAACATAAAGCAATCTTTAGTTGCAACGTCTTTAATGAGAGGATTGGCTTCTTTTTTACCCGTTTAGATATTTTGTATAAATTATATATTTTAGTTTTGTCTGTTAAGTTGAACAAAAAACAAATAATACATTTAAACCTAGCGCTCCTGATTTTTTTTTAAACTATTGTTCTATTTTCTCAGATTTTGTATCAGTATATTAATAATATAATAAAAGCAAAATGTAATGCTACAGCCATAATTGACAAAAAAAATACTATTCATTGCAAATTGCAGGAAACCCAAAATATGTCAGTGCATTGACTTTGTTCATAATGTCCTTGTCAGCTGCATGTTTTATATCGTGCCAATATGTTCTAGTTTTAACAGTTTTATATCTACAAAGGGAATGCCAGTGAATTTTAAGATACTTATTCTAACGGCATCAGAGTGATGTTTAAATTGGCCTTATTATTGAACTAGGACAGGTCTCAGTGGATTTAAATCACTTTTGAGTGTTAGCCAGACATAGGCTGTTTTTTCCGTGTGATTATCATGACTTAAAAACGAGTCAAATGTCTGATGGTGTGGGTCTGGCACGGAGTGGGTGTTGATGCAGGGAATTGGCAGAGGAGGCCTCCACAAATGAGATTCAGTTGTCAAGGCAAATATTAGGAGGGCATACTTCCATTTGACTTTTGGGAGAGCACGGCTGTTCACCAGTTTTGGATTGAAGTCGAAGGAGAAATGCACAAGGGCTATTCTTTTTTTACATTGAATACCAGATTGAAAAAGGGTTAATTTAAGAAGTGAGAGTTTGCTGCCTACAAACCAGCAGGTGTTCTTGACGACACTTCTTTTCTAAATAAGCCCTTTTCACTGTAGACTTTATAGCAGGAATAACACAGGTGTTAGTAATTACATTAATGATGTCTCCCTTCCAATTAGCTGTGCCAGTAATACCTCATTCACACCAACGAAACTCCGGTTCAAGCTCCGTGCTAGAGCTTTTCAGGTTCAGAACCGGTTCTTCGGTTTAGCTCCGGCTCTTTTCACACTGCCCAGAGTCCGACGGGTGCTGCGTCATTGCGTCGTCGTTTGCGTCATGACGTAACCGTTTGCGTGCCTGCTTCATAAAGCCAAACCGCGCGGAAACCCCTCACAGCTGACACAGACAACAACAATGGCCGATGGGGCTCCAGCTTCCTCTGTACCTCTTCGGAAGACCAGATTCCCAGTAGGTAGCTGGTCCCTTCATTGGACCACTGCTGCTTGTTAAGTTTCTCCATCGTTGTGTACAAACTGGATAAAACGCCGGCTTTTTATTGTTGTTCAGGAGTTGATCCTGCCCCTGCCCCCGCCTCGACGTAAGCGTGACGTATGCAATGCTTTTGCTCTGGCCGGATAATTTTTTGGTGCTCGAAATGAAACGGATTTCGGAGCTAAGAGGCTGCTCCGCTGCGGTGTGAACAGGAAAACCCGGTGCTTTTCAAGCTCCAGCTCGGAACAAGCCCTGAAACACCGTTGGTGTGAATGAGGTATAAGACATGTAAATGCATAATGCCAGAGCCCTGAAACATTAGTGTTAGTTTGTGCACCTGTGTTTGACAAGTTAGAAAGTTTCCTGGTAGAAAAAGATAGATACATGTTGCTATTCTGTGGCAGACTTTACTCGTGAAGAAATCAAAAGGATGATACTGTGGGACAACAGTTGTTAGTCTCTCACATAAAGACAGTTGTTCCACGCCACATGCCCATCCCCCGGATACAGTCTTGGTTATATTTGTCTCCAGTTGTCCATGTGTCTACAGCTGAGGGTACAATAGAACCACTGTATGTACTGGTACTTTCATCTGTAAAGAATTGTCTCAAGAGGGAATCCGTAATGAAAGTTACATTGCTTTCCTTTCCCCCCTGTATATACCACATTCAAAAAGATGATCTGATGTACAGTGTAGCAGACATAATTAACTTTTAAATATTTAGTGTTTGTATGAATCTGTCTGTGTGTGTTCAGTTCATAAAATAAAAAAAAATTGCCTTTTATGATCTTTCCAACATAACAGTCCTTGGGCTGAACATTGTAAAAGAAAGTAATCAGAATGATGCCAGATTATATTTGAGGGAAATTGCAAAAATAAATACACCAAAAATCCTCATCAAAGTAAAAATGTGTCATGTGACATAACAACCACCTGCGGTATATTAATGCATTAAAAAGCTTAATAATGCTTTTCAGTTAATCTCCAACGACATGTTTTACCTCAGTGCTAAGGCTCATTGGGTTGGCTTCAGGAAATAAAAAACAAGAGATGAGTTGTTTCATCTCTGCTTTTCCATCCACCCTTTTTAAAATGTATTCCCACTTTCATGAATAAGCCCAAATAGGGCGGCAGGATCTGGTGGACACTTTGCCTTTTATTCAGCTCCACCTTCAGATGTTGCTCCCTGAGAGAAAGAAAGAGTTTCCTTTGAACAGTGGGAGCCTCTGCTGCAGTGAGCTCTTATTTAATCACTGAAGTGGCTTCCACTCTTGAATACAAAAATACTCCTCGTGTTTTATCCTGCCCTCATTCTTCTTCCTGTCTTAGACCTTCTTTTTTTTTGTAACACTGAGCTGGTGTTGTAATTGTGACCTGCTGGATTCAATTTGCTCCAGATAAAGCGTGATTGTAGCCGCGGCGACTCATTAAGGTCGGCCCCTGCCCTTCAACAACGTGACTCCCCGGCTCGTGAAGTATCCGAAGCTTTTTAATTAATGAAAGGAATTTATTTTTAATTTAATAATTAACAAGACCTATCTGATAGGCATCTGGCTAGGGGAAAAAACAGTCCACCACCTGTCTTATTTTGACTAACAATCTAAGTACGAGGCAATACATGCTTACATTCAATCCACAAAGGAAAGACAAGTGACCAGACGGAAATATCGGGGTGCCATTGTATAAATCTCACATCTTAAAACACAAAGGCAACTGAAGAAGGAAATGTGAAATGATAGATGGAGCCCTGTTCATGCATTTATTTTGTAGGTGAGACTAGGGCTGCTCAATTAATCGTATTTTAATCGCGATTACGATTATGGCTTGCAACGATTACGAAAACAACGTAATGGAAATAAAACGATTATTTTATTATTATTATTATTATTATTACTTTTTTTTTTTTTTTTTATAATCTTTTTTTTTTTTCAGTTGAATTCTACTTTAAAGTTCAGTGTAACCAACTATTAAAAACATACTGTTCAATTTTTTTTCTCCAATAAATGGATGTTTTCAAAGTCAATGAATAATCGCATTTAATAATCGCAATTACAATTATTGACCCAAATAATCGAGATTATGATTTTTGCCATAATCAAGCAGCCCTAGGTGAGACTTTACATCTCTCTGGCAGGCTGGACAGTGTTTGCAGGCCTGTTTGCAGCCTCAGAATCCTGCGTCCCTTTTAATCTCTGCCTAAAGTAATTATGTAGACTCGAGTGGGGAAATGAGAACCATGTGGCAGCCTGTAATTAGATTTTTGGTAATGAATGGGTCAAACACCAGTTGCAGGCAATTGAGCTCAGAAAGTCCCTCTGAAGACGGCGCTCGGCAGTGAAGTGCGTCACAAGGAGCGTGGGCATGCACCATTACAGGTCACGGATGAGAAGCTTGTTTGAATTTATTAGCCAGTCAAAAATGTTTTTAGTTTTCTAAATTCAAGCTGTTCAGTAAATACAGGCCAGTCTCTTATGCTCGGAAATAACGAGTGGATTTTACACAACTGCCGTCTGAAAGAAGTGTAAATTAGCGTTCACATAGGAGCTGTTAACCCGAGTGCTATTTCAAAGGGTTTGACACTCTGCAGAGAAACAAGACTAGACACGACGTCTATTCAGGCCACAGTTTGGACCTTTGGGGAACAAACTGACACATTTGCCCTCGCTCCGTGTCCATAAAATGATACTCGAAACATTGTTCATGCTTGTTTAAAAGACATTTGTCCCATATATGGTAGTTATGTTGTAGTTTCTTCCCCCTGAATATTCTGCTTATCAGCACAAACTGTCTCACGAAAAAGCTGTGTCAGCTAGTTTATTTGAGTCAGAGCCAAACTCTAGTCTACAACATGTGCACGAACAGATGATTAATGATTCGGTCTCTAAAAAAAGGTGATTTTTCTCTTCCCTTTTTTGACCCTCTGTCACATGTTCTGCACATTTGGATAAAGTGAAAATGTATAATCAATAGTGTCCAAATGTTTCAGAGATTCAAGGAGTTACAGACTCTCTAGACTAGGGATGACAGCGATTTTTCGAATATTCGTTACAGTCTCCATAATCGAAAATAATGTTTTTAATTTGATTTTATTTATATATTTTTTTATTATTATTTATGTTTTTCTTTTTTTTCCTGGCTTAGTTTCAACCAAAATATAGACTAATGCTAATAATAGGAATATTATTAATAATTGTAAATGGCCATTGGTCACACCACCAGTTTGTTTTACCGTAAACTTGGAGGAAGCCAGCAGCGCAGGCGAATAATCGATTAATATTCGCCAGGGCTGTCCGATCTTCGAATTTGATCATGGTCAGTTTCTGGCATCCCTACTCTAGACCAGGGGTGACCCCACACTTTTTCAGCTTTGGAGCAACTTTTAAAATGACCAAGCCCCTGCCCAATCTGTGTCGCGAGCGCGGGGTGGGGGGGTGCTAGTGGACTAAACAACTGTGGCGCGCTTACAATAATTGCGTACGATAATTGCGCATAAGATGAGGAGGTGAGGCCCCTTCATAACTGCATGAACCCGCAAGTGGCACAATACAACTCAGACTGGCTTACCTGTACGTCAATCAAGTGGCAAATGCCATAGTAAGGATGGATGATAGGCTAACTTTAAAAAAAGAAATGCCATGCGATCTACCCACACTACCTTTGCGATCGACGTATTGAGCACCCCTGCTCTAGAGACTTCAGAAAGATAATTAACTCTCAGTCTTGCACGATGTGAGCTCATATTTCTGTTAGATTACCTCATTTGTAATCCAGGTCATATTTAACTAAAATCTAAAATAGCTAAATGTATTACTAGATTGTGCTAAATGTATTACTAGATTGTGCAAGAACTTAAAAAGCTTGTAGGAACGCCAAGAAAATAATCAAGTGCTGCTTTTCACACCACGGTAGGAGCAATTAGCTGTGTTTCATAAATATTTGATATGAAACACTTGTTTTACGGCATAGTGCTATAAAATAAAGGCGATAGTTGTGGTTCTTGCCTAGAGTCTGCTTATTAAACTCGTCAAACATCTGTATTTTGAACAACGGAGATTCAGTCTGAACTTTAACCCTCTTCATTCTGATGCAGGCTTAATTGTAGTTATATTTAAATGTTAAAGTACTTACGAAATTGTCTGGACTTTGTGTCAAGGTTTATCCCAACATCAATTAAGATACAAGTAAACAATCATTTAAGAAAACCAGCTGCTTACTCTCTTCTTTGTTTCCACGAAGGGCCACAGTTAAAATGCTAACAAGCCTTTTTTAGGAAACTAAATGACACATAATTAAATGTGTTGCTACTGTGTGACTTTCTGACAAAGGAAGAACAACAGGCATCCTATCTTAAAGAGGTTTTTCTCAAAAGTTAGAGCAAGTGAGACAAATATGCCAGCTGAGGTGTCCTGAATAACGGGTGAGTCCTGTGTGCCTGTACGTCCTCTCCGACTCTAATTGGCTGTCACATTCTCAATTCTCAGCGACACAGTGAGCGTCTCCTCGCCTCACCCCTGTGGGTTCAGCAGCTTTACAGCACAGTGACAGATTAACTGCAAAGACATTGTGATGCACTTTGTTTATCACATAACTGGAGATTCTCACAGAATTTGCCATAAGAATCTTTTCGTATGGATTTTTGTTTTGTCTTACCTTGGATTGTCTTTTGTAATGTGCCACCCCTCAAGGACATGAGCACCTTTTTTTTTTTTGTTGGCTCTCCTGAGTAATCCTTGTCATATTGCAAGAGCTTTAGAGGCTACCAGGCCCATCTGTCATTATGAACTCATTCCTTCTCTTTCTCTTGTTATCTGCCGTGCAAAATACTGCAAGTTATAAATACACGCATCATCGAATCGTGTGTCATTGTTTCTAAACACCAAGGCACCGAGGGTGGACTTCCTGTCTGCCTCTTTGTGTTCTTTCGCTGCTTTAATGCACACACTGAGAGATAAAGGTCAACACGCTCGTATATTTTGCCGTGAGTAGGAGGTGGTCCACATGGAGGGCGATCATAATTGCTCCTGCGCCGGGTCATCAGCACACAGATACTACTGATGATCATAACGGCCTCGCTGTCGTCTCTTCAGCGATATTAGGTAATAAAAAGAGCAGCATTAAGCAGTACCCACCCGCATCACCGGGAAGTTTTCAGCGCTTATACAGGAAGCGGTAGGCAAAGTTGAATATCAACACTGTACTAACAACATTAGCCATGTGGCCTACATTGCAAAGTGTTTGGTTTTCCAATAGAGCACATTAGGGTTGGATTAAATGACACAATACAATTTAAAACTAAATACATTTGAGATAGATTGTTCTTATGATAACATGGAAGCTAATGGTGTTCTGTGGACAATGTTACTAATAAATGAGCTGGATACTTGTATGGCAAGATTTGATGTTTGAACCAATACGATTTTAAGTACCTTTGTCAAGTATGTACTTCATTAGATCAGACAGAATTGACCTTTTGCATGTATATTTTTAGATAAAGTTTCTCAATGCCTAATAGTATCCCAGCACTCCAGCCCTCAATTTTCTCAACATCGTATATAACTAATACTAATAAATAAAATAGGGCTACACTGGCATCTGAGCTAACAACATTTTTGTCTATTTATTTGTATAGTATTTGTAAGAAAAATATCACTCGTCACTGAGCTTGAGCTTCAATAATCAGGATTTATTATCCTTGCAAGAATGGAAGTACTCATCACATACAGAGCTGCATGGGATGAATAGTTCCCCCAATAGTGTCTTTCACATGCTTAAATACAAGAGAGGGGGTATCACAGTCGCAAGATGCAGGAATACCGGTTCAAAGCCGTATTCATTGTTTAGTTCAGATTAGCTAAGGCCGACGTAAGCAATAAACATGACCGTCATATGCCTATCTCCCTAGGAGCTGAATCATCATGTTAATCACATAGCTATCATATGCCTAAAACAGTGTGTCCTGACGCTCTTCTGGGTAATCATACATCCTGTTAGGTAGACAGCTACAGTTGGGCCTTTGTTATCATGGGCTACTCTGATATTGCAAGAGTACATTCAGTATTTTCCCAACAGTATTAATCACACTAGATCTGATCACATGAGTTATTTCTCTTAAAGTCCCATGTCATGCTTTTCTGGTTATTACCCGTCCCCTTGTGTGTGTTATGTAGTTTTTTCTGCATGTAAACGGTCTGCAGTCACAACCCTCAAAGTACACCCTGTAGCGAGTAAAACTAACACAGAAAAGACCTGTCTATGCTGCCCCAGAACGCCTCGTTGGAGATTTCTCTTTTTCCATTGTTTACTTCTTGGGTATAGTGACGTATTTCGGGTATAGTGACGTAACGTAACGGCTCCGCGGATTGGGCCATTTGTTATGTTACGTCCGCGGAGCCGTTACGTTTGGACCAATCCGCGGACTTCCTCACACACACACACTCGGCGGGACGTTTTAGTAGACCTCAACAATGGAATTATGATCAGTAGAAATGGCCATGACATGGGACCTTTAATAAAGTGCTCTTAAAGTTCTTAAAAGTCCTTTATTTTCTGACTTTGTATTCAGTCTTTGAGAACCACGGCACAGTCCTGAGGCCCTTGTGTGATTTCTCAGTGAGAAAGGTCCTTGAAACGCTCAGTCAGCCGTCTGCAGATGAGCTGTGATCCATGGCTGCAACAGCTGCTCCCCCCCCAACACAGACCCATGACTGTGCTTTCCCCTGCAGCTGCCTCCATCTTTCCCCCCCTCCATCACTTCCACAGGGAGCGCCCTACCTCCATCCTCTCTATGAAATCACAATTAATTATTTGAAAGGTTGTCATCAAGCACAATGACCCAGAGACTCCTTAAGGAGAGAAATACATCCGGATATACAGGAACCCCAGAGGCCATGATGAGTTTAAAGTGAAGTAACATTCCTCTAGAGGCCCGTGCTCACTGCTGCAGTCAGATTTTAGGATTTACAAAACTCACATGCTACAGTTTGTACTAGTATCCATTTTCTTCTGGAGCTATAACAGATATTGCAGGCAGAAAACCCACACATGGGAAAAGCTGGGGGAAGCGTTTTTCAAGACTTAAATGACAATCCATTTTCTGTCAGTCAAATTATAGGCAGCTGTAATGGCTCAATGATAAGGACAGAACGGATCGATAAAAAGAGCAATTTATGACTGTGTGAAAGCTTATTCACATCCTTGACCAGCTAAGAAAATCCATAAAAAAGGTTAAAAATTCAAATAGTAAACACTCTTGGTACCTTTTAGCTCATATTGTAATGTTAATCGTGTGCACAGCATTTATTTACAGAGTGAAATAACAGTGAGGTATATTCCTTATTGATTTCTCTTCGGATAAGTGGGCCCAGCACTGCAGTGCCTATAACCTTCGTACTGCTGACTAGAGGAAAATACTACTGTTGTTGTGGAACATTGTAACACTGCAGTTTCTGAGTTTCTCATTTTCTGGACACAGCTATATTGTACCACAGATACATTAATAAAATATGAGAATATTTGTTGCGTTTAGAGGAAAACATTTGACTGACCTAAAGAGGAAATATTATTCTAATTTTCAGGTTCATATTTGTCTTCTACTGTGACATGTCTCCACGCTTTAATGTTCAAAAAGCTCTTTATTTCTCTCATGTTGCAGCACCTCTTTTCACCCTCTGTCTGAAACCAGAGTCCAGTCTGCTCTGATTGGTTAGCTGGCCGGCTATTTTGTGACTCGTCAACCGCTTAGAGATGTCCGGCCTCTTAGCCTATCACGTAAATGTGTTAGAGCGTGTGGGAGAGGTTTTGTTTTTATTGAACTATCCCAGCAATCCCTCACGTGGTGATTTGTTCATCCCAAAGACTGTGTACCTGATGAAGAGAACATGTGTACTCTTTCTAAATCTAGAAAAGCAAACTGAAATCATGATTCTAAAAGGTTCTGAGTCTTTGGTGAGCAGAAAGTAATGAATTATTCAAATATCGTCACAGTTTTTGAGTGGATTGCTTTGAAATTTGTTCGCCTCAGGGTGATTTTAATGAACTATTCTGACATTTCCCGTTTGTCTTGAACTTTTGTCAATTACAAAATACCTACAAAAATAACAACTGATTACGAAGCTGGCTGTCTGACGAATCAGAGATAGCTTTGTGACAGTTTGTCTTTGTTCATATGATCTAATCAGGTAGTCAAACCTAAAGCAGTGGAAAGAGAGCGTTTGAAGAAGAGTGAAAAAAAACTTTAATTATTCTTATCGTTAGACTTCTTAGTCCTTGCAGTACCTCTTCTTGAAGCCTTGCTACCCGGGGCCTTATTAAAAATACAAGCTGTGGGATCTTTCTGTCGGCCCTTAACTCCTTCAGTCCATCTCACTTTCTGTCAAAAGCTCAGATGCTTCTTGGACAGTCGGAACAGACTATTGGCCTCACTCTCAGTTTTGCTGCAGGATATGTCTCTCCTTCAGCTTTCTCTCGTTCACAAGCTGCTTTTCCCCCACGTGACTCTGAAGCGGTCAAGTAAAAACCTGTTATAGTTGGATGTCAATAGTATATAGAGGACTGCTTCAGAAAGCCAGTGTGCAGAGAGACTGTTCAAACATTTATACAAGTGATTGCCCTCAAATGTCTGGAAACGTAAAGGCAGTGTCCCACTTCCTCACTGCTCCAGCACCTGCTGCTGTTATTCTTCTGACTTCAGATGAAAATATTCTGCTCGGACCGTCTCGGTGTATTAGTCACAACATGACGCGTTCCAGAGAGCTTGCAAACATGACATGCTTTCATGCTCTCTGACTTGGCAGATTGATATTAAAGCCTGTGTTAAAAGTCTGTTTCCAAAATCCGAAATAACTGACTGCTAGAGCAATGCAGTCTGCGTTAATCATCAACATGACCAGTTATTTGCAGTCACTGCTTGCTCACCATTTGTAGCAGCATACGTTTTTTTATCTGGGTCATCTGTGCTTTAGCTTCTTCTTTCCCCTGTGAACACTACAGACCATTTGATATGAAAACGTTGCAGGATATAGCCTTCTAAAAAGAGACTGGGTTGTATTTCGTATTGATTTTCAGTATGACTGTAGTGGACTATTTATACCATGCATGCAGAGACTATTCAACATTAACAATCTATGAAAAGAATAATATAATACTCTGTCCCTGCAGCCATATACAGTGGCTGTTACTCAGTGGCTTCAGGTTATATTTTAACTGCAGACTGTGTTGTATAACGCTGAGACTGATGAATATTTAAAATGAGTCTGCCCAATATTACAGATCTAGATTTGTTGGGCCTATGTAATGTCAAAACAACTGAACAATTTCAATCCCAGTGTCTTAAAGTCCAAGGTAACGTCTTTAAATGTATTTTTTGTTGTCATTTTAAACCCCAAAGATAATCAGTGTATATGACGTAAAGAAACAGCAGGAATATTTCCATACGTAAGGGGCTGAAAACAGCATTTTCTGTTTCACTTTCCTGTGGCTTTCGACTAAGCGGCTGACCAATCACAACAGAGCTAGCCAGCTAACCAATCAGAGCAGACTGGGCTGTGGTTTCAGACAGAGGGTGAAAAAAGGTAGAATGAGAAAGATATACTTTTTTTTTTTTTTAACATTAATGCATGTAAACGTGTCGCAGAAGAGACACGAAATACAAATATGAACCTGAAAATGAACATAACAGGTCCCCTTTAATGAAAGATCTGAATAGTGGTTGTTTATTTTACAGTCGATAAACGAATAGATTAGTCGCCTAATCGTTGCAGCTTTATAAGTATAAGATGAAGACATGAACGGCCATGATGTCAGTATCTCTCTTTGAGTGCAAATATACTTTATAGCTCACTCTCACTCTTACTCTTCTGCCCCCTTGTAAGCCTAATGCCTACAAGTGAAAATGGCTTCAACAGCAGCCCTTAAGGTGCTTAACACCAAGCAGCCTCGCAGCTCCACTGTAGGTAATGATGGCATTATCATTGATCCCACAAAGTAAACCCGGAGCGATCAATGCTCTCCTGTGTGTTTTCCATGCAAACAGCTCTCAGATTAAGCTGAGTGCAGTGCAGAGAAGACATCCTGCAGATTAGGAAGCTACAACTGGAGAGATAGAGATTTAGTTCCCATCCATGTGGTATTGCTCTGACTCCCAGACTCAGCCACGGGCAGAGCTTTAAGCCATCTTGTTTTTGGCTCCAGATTAGGCCGAGCGACAGCGTTTGCCAGCATCTGTCTGCCATTAGCCCTGTGACACTGGCAGTCTGGCTGCAATTAATCAGGAGAGTTGTGATGTCGCCACTCGGTCACTCTGCACCTCGGGCACATCGCTACGCAGCAGGAGTAGGGTCAGCGTTCAAAGGGTCACATGGCCTCGCAGTTTCTACTGTCCACGTTCTGAATAAACCAAAGATCACTGGTCTGTAGGTACTTTGTTGGACCAGAGCATTTTGTCTAATGTTAACCTGAATTGATTCACATTTGACTGTGGCTGAAACACATATCACTTATTTTATCTCATACTGATGCACTGGAGCTGGCTTTTGGACAAGTCAGCCTCTGGTCAGTATCCTGGTAATGTTGTGTTTGGTCGTAAAGTATCCAGGTGGCTCTGTGCTTAGTGCGGCCGGATAACACGACTGTATTCGACAAGGCTTTTATAAAAAAAGAAGCTTAACATTTGCAATTTTCATCTCCTCAAATGTGAATTTTTGCTCCCTTTGTTCTGTTTCATATCAACATAGATTATCATGAACTCACATTTAATTCTTGGACATTTTGATAAGCATTGCTCACAGTTTTTCGACCTTCAATCAATAATAACATTTAGAATTTAATTGACTTGATTCATTTTTTATGCCCACAGTTATGATCGATTAATTAATTATCCAACTGTTTTTTGATTTTTATATCAGTCTTTACAGCTTTGAGGTGCATTGAGGCACGCAGCTGAAAGGAGACAAGCAGCAGGCTGTCGGTCATTTTGGGCAAGATGAAATCACGTGTCTATCATGTGATTTTCCAGTACCTTTTCCTCATTCCTCTCCTTGACAGGCACACACACACACACACACACACACACACACACACACACACACACACACACACACACACACACACACACACACCAGCTGTGCTGTGTGTCAGTGTAGACGGGGGAGAAGTAATCTCTAAACATCAGAAATGCCCGTCACATGGAGGCAACACGGAGACATTTTTACTTGACAGAATGAAAGATGTTTGGTTTTTTTTCCAGTTTGTTTTTAAGATGGTTATCGCTCTCTGCTGTGATCTGAACCGGGCAGTAATGAAACCGTTACAACCGCCCAGGCTTAAATTCACCAGTCGCAGGAGTTGTATCCTTACCAAGAGGAGCTGTTATGTCGGCTTAAGGTAAACGGTACCTGCGTTCCTTTTCTGCCTCTGGTCTGAACCGCATTGCTTTATGAAGGCTGGCGCTCAGTGTTGTGGCTTTCTGTGTTTGATAAAGATTGTTTGGCACTTTGTGGACATCCTCAGGGGCTTGTGCTGTAGTGATTTAGCTATGAAGCTCAGAAAGTAGACTGTCTGCTGCCCGTGGAAAGAAACAATCTGTTCTGAAATGTACACCATGCTCATTACGTAAGATTCTTTCTGAAAGGTGACCTAATATTACTTTTCAGTTTGGTTTTTCGTTCTGCTCTCTTTAAATCATCTGTAGGGATGTCCCGATCACCTCTTTTTGCTCCCGATCCGATTCCGATCATTTGATTTTGACAATTTGCCGATACCGATTTTTCCCGATCCGATCTTTATGCAATGCATTAAGAGAAAAAAAAGAGAAAAAAGCATTCAAGTTGTCCCTTAAGGTTATTTTTTTATTTAAATTGGATATTCTATCCAACATGGATATAGCTTCTTTCTTTCACAGCAGCATTGGATCAGTTCAGTTGTGCAGCATTGGATCAAAACAAAATCAAGCTTGTCAGTACTCGTTAGCTTACTGCTACAATTAGACACTGCGCCCACTGTGTTGCCAGATTTGAGAGAAATAAGCAACCAGGTCTATGAAAACAAGCCCCAAAGAAGCAACACATACATGATGTTCTGTAATTTGAAACCAAAACTAAGGCCTCAGGATGACTTTAAGACTTGAATATGGTCATTTTTGTTTTGTAATATTGAATACAAAATTAAAAAAAAGTATTTAAAAAAATAATCCCGATTCCCGATTTTTTTTCTCCCGATTCCGATCTTTTGAAAATCACGTGATCGGATCGGGACATCTCTAATCATCTGCACACTTCAGCTTCCAAGATCTTCATTCTGTTTTGCATTCTTATATTTTCTAACTAGCTCCAAACGGGGAGAACATGATCAGAGGAAGATGTATGTATGGTTGTTCTTGCATTGATCTTAAGATAAAACACAAGCCATCGGGAAGAACTTGAACACTTAAAATAAAATTGGCATGCGAAGTGAAGCCTTCTGCATCAGAAGGGCAGCTGGTTTCCTTTGTCCAAGCCTTTTTCTCCTTTGAGCCAGTGAAGATAATTCTACCTCACTTCTTCAGATGGACTGTTATCAGGGATGCTGGGTAATTTGAGTCAGTGATGAGGTCGGGGTGCAGGAGGAACCCTTAATGAGATGTGCTGGAGGTGCTGCTGGTGTTGGCTCTCCTACGGTGTGCACTTTTACTAGTGAGGGCCCTCCTCTGCTCCTACTGGCTGATTCAGAAAGGGAAGAAATTGAAAGAAAAGATACTCCCTGGTATTCTGCAGCACACTGAGGATTTTCTTTTTGGGTAATCATGTGGGAAAAGGTTGGGCTGCAGTGTCTTGCTTTACAGAGTAGGGCTGCTCAATTAATCGTATTTTAATCGCGATTACGATTATGGCTTGCAACGATTACGAAAACGACGTAATCAAAATAAAACGATTATTTTTGTATTATTACTTTTTTTTGTTGAATTATACTTGAAGTTCAGGGTAATCAAAAAAACATACTGTTCACATTTTTCTCTCCAATAACATGTTTTCAAAGTCAATGAATAATCGCATTTAATAATCGCAATTACAATTATTGACCCGAATAATCGAGATTATGATTTTTGCCATAATCGAGCAGCCCTATTACAGAGAAACAATTACAGTGGCTAACTATGGAGCGCCTGACCATACATACATGTTGGCATTATATTAAGGATGGCAGCATTCCACCTCCAGCCTCTGTTATGACAAAAACAACTTTATCTGTAACATCCAGTTTCTAATGAGCCTGCTTTACTAAATGCAGCTATCGGTTCCCAGTCATGAGTTTCAAAATATGCATGTAAAATGTTTTGGGACATAAAACTTGTTTGTGAGCTCCAATAGTTACTTTGATCTTGCTTTTAGATTTTTTTTTTTTATAATCGGCACTATTTTTCTTTTTTCTCTCCCAGGTTCCCGCTTTGAGAAGGAAGACAATATTCCAGAAGCCGGATCTCCAAAAGGAATCCCTGGAAAAAGTGCCCGAAAAATGCTGGCCCACCCACCCGTCTCCATGCCCTCCGTGCCTCTCCCATCGAGGGGAACTCTCCAGACACCAGAGTGTTTTCTGGAATAGATTAGGAAAATAGCTTAACCCCGCAATAGAGATGGTATTAGTTTGTCTGAGCTATACCACATCAGAGGTTATTTTAGAATACAGGTGAGGCCGATCCTCTCCTTGCTGACAAGGTCGTATCATGGCCGCTGCTGATCCCCATAGCAACGCTTCCTTGGCAATGCAAGGAGCAGACTGAGAGAGTCAACGATGCAGCGTAACGGCGGGGGGGCGGGCGCCGGTGGCCAGCCATGGGTGTTACGGCGCGTGCGTCTCACCTGGCTCAGTTTCATGCTCTTTTTCATCCTGGTCTTCTTCCCACTCATCGCCCATTACTACCTCACTACCATCGATGAAGCCGGGGGTCCCGAGAAGCACATCTTTGGCCCGCGGCCCGGCGGCGAACTCTGTGAGGTCAAACACGTGCAGGATCTGTGCCGGATCCGCGAGTCGGTCAGCGAGGAGCTGCTGCAGCTGGAGGCCAAGAGGCAGGAGCTCAACGGGGAGATCTCCCGACTCAACATGCGCATCGAGGCCTGCAAGCGCAGCATCGACAGCGCCAAGCAGGACCTGCTGCAGCTGAAGAACGTTATCAGCCAGACAGAACACTCCTATAAAGAACTGATGGCCCAGAACCAGCCCAAGCTTTCACTGCCGGTCAGACTGCTGCCAGACAAGGAGGACCCGGGTTTACCACCGCCGAAGTCTGCACGCTCCTGCCGCCTACGCTCCTGCTTCGACTACGCCCGCTGCCCTCTCACCTCTGGGTTTCCAGTCTATGTCTATGACACCGCCTCCTATCCATGGGCAGACTTTATTGACCCCCTGGTGAAGCAGGCGTTTGCAGCATCAGTGAAGAGCAACATTTATATAACCGATAACCCCAGCGTTGCCTGTCTCTACTTGGTTTTAGTCGGGGAGCTGCAGGAGGAGTCCTCCCCGCCTCCACCTCCCTCAGAGCTGGAGAAGCAACTGAAAGCTCTGCCTTACTGGAGATCTGATGGACACAATCATGTTCTGGTGCATTTCTCTAGAAAGTCAATGACACAGAACTTCCTGTATAATGTGAGCACAGGACGGGCGGCAGTCGCTCAGTCCACCTTCCTGGAGCAGCAGTACCGCGAGGGCTTTGACTTGGTTGTGTCCCCGCTCGTTCATGCCCTCTCAGAGCCAAACTTTTTAGAAGTGCCCCCTCAAGTTCCTGTAAAGAGGAAATACCTCTTCACCTTCCAGGGGGAGAGGGTGGAGTCACTAAAGAGCAGCTTACACGAAGGACCCCCCCAGACTTTCGAGGAGGAGATGGAAGGAGACCCACCAGCCGACTACGATGATCGCATCATCGGCACCTTAAAGGCGGTGCAGGACAGCCACCTTGATCAGGTGCTGGTGGAGTTCACCTGCAAGAACCCCCGGCCGAGCCTGCCGACTGAGTGGGCTCTGTGTGGGGAGAGGGAGGACCGGCTGGAGGTGCTTAAGGTTTCCACCTTTGGCCTGGTGATAGCTCCAGGGGACGGGCAGCTGGTGGCCTCAGCAGGCTGTGGGATGAGGCTCTTTGAGGCCCTCGAAGTGGGGACCATCCCAGTCGTGTTGGGGGACCACTCCAGACTGCCGTATCACCAGCTTATTCGATGGAGCGAAGCTGCCATCATAGTCCCTAAGCCTCGTGTCACAGAGCTACACTTCCTGCTGCGCAGCCTATCAGACAATGACATGCTGGCCATGAGGCGGCAGGGCCGCTTCCTGTGGGAAACGTACTTCTCTACCTCGGAGAATGTTCTAAACACCCTCCTGGCCTGCATCAGAACCAGCATCCAGGTTCCTGCTGCTCCCATCAAAGAAGAGCCGGCTCACGAGATTCCCCACAAAGCAGGGAAGCTGGCAGGAACTGATGCCAACCTGGCTGACAATGGGGACCTGGATCTGGGTCCTGTTGAGACGGAGCCCCCCTACGCCTCTCCGCGCTTTCTCCGCAACTTCACATACACAGCTTCAGAAACATATAGAGCATGGAACCGGGCCCCGGGACCTTTCCATCTGTTCCCTCACACTCCTCTGGACCCCGTGCTGCCCTCAGAAGCCAAATTCCTCGGCTCTGGAACTGGCTTCAGGCCCATCGGTGGAGGTACGGGAGGCTCAGGGAAGGAGTTTCAGGCAGCTCTAGGAGGGAACGTGCCCCGAGAACAGTTCACCGTGGTCATGCTGACCTATGAGAGGGAGGAGGTGCTGATGAACTCTCTGGAGAGGCTGAATGGACTGCCGTACCTCAACAAAGTAGTGGTGGTGTGGAACTCACCCAAGCCCCCCTCAGACGACCTGCTGTGGCCAGACATCGGCCTGCCCATCGTGGTGAGTGCTCCTAATGTCTAACACTCTTGTTCAACAAATGTCCAATTTATCTCAGTGGTGTTTGTTTGTATTTGTAAGGAATATATCTCTTTCTTATCTCGTCTCTTTGAAGTGCAAAAGAGTAACTCGAAGTGTTTTTGAGGTGGTGCAAAGTTTGATGCGGTACATTACACAAAGTTGTTTGGATCAGTTCTTCTTTGAAACTCTGCAGGAGTCCATACAAATTACTAGCCGTCTGAGAAGTCTGACACCAATGAATAACACAATTTGGGCTTTTGAATTAAGTCGGAAAAAATCAAATATTCATGTGATTCATATTCACCCCATTAGTTTGTGACGGGCACAAGTGGTAAGCTGTGAAGAGAAGCTAAAGAATTAGATTGTTTTTGTCAGTGCCAGCAGAGTCTTTGCTGCCATCTGGCACTACTATTTAACAGGCTTATATATAAACTGCTTTTATACGGATCATGTATAACTACAACGTAGGGATGCATATTTTTTATGATACCGATACCACTGAACGATACCGATACCACTGAACGATACCGATACTCAACCGATACATATCGTGATACTTTGAAAATGTATCATCCCACAATTACTCCCATCATGAAGCGCTTTACGATATAGTTAACATGTCAAATGAATATTAAATTTAATTGTGGGACTTCTTGGACCTGTTAGTACTGAACAAACAATGAAAAATACATTAAAAATATGAAGAAAACCGATTATGGAATATCTTTTATAACACCCGCCATCAGGTGTGCCGCGTGAATAGCACATCTTGTCAATGCAAACAGACCGTTATAGCACCGTTATAATTAATGTTAAACCTGAGATTCGACTAGAGAACAAATAAATAATAGAATAAAGGTCATGAGATCTCGGCATTGCACAAACAAACAAATCTCATCTTTAAAATCAACATTTGCCTTCACTGGTGAGAGAAAACAAATCCCATCACAGCTCATTTGTGGGACTTACCTTTCTAGTATTGAACAAACAATGAAAAATACATACACCGAAGCCGGTGCAAGGCGCGCGATCTGATTGGCTGGCGGATGTCAACAATATGGTGCAGCCCACACTCCACGGTGACTCGTTTGTGGAGTTTCAAGTCGAAATTGACATCGTAATTTGGCGGTTTGGGCCCGAGTTTAAGGATATTACGGCTCACTTTTAAAATTAAATTAAAAAATATATATATATATATATATATATATATATATATATATATATATATATATATATATTTTTTTTTAAAGTATCGAAACCGGATCTGATTTTGGTACGGTATACCGTAGCCACCAGTAACCGGTATTTCGGTGATACCGGTATGCATCCCTACTACAACGTATGACTGACACATGTTTGGAATAATTTTGTGCTAAAATATGTCTTATGGAAGAATCTGAACTTTGTGATTTTAGTCTTTGCAGAACATTTACATGCACATAAACCTTTATAACAAACTACAGCAAAAGCTCAAACTCCCAAAAGCACAATCCAGCCTCTTTATAAAGAATCACTTCTCAGAATAATGACTGTTTGTTGTTGCGCCTGCAGGTTGTCCGCACAGAGAAAAACAGCCTCAACAACCGCTTCCTTCCCTGGGACGTCGTGGAAACCGAGGCCATCCTGTCGATTGACGATGACGCTCATCTCCGCCACGACGAGATCATGTTCGGGTTCAGGTCAGTGGCAGTAACAGAGTGCATGAGATCTTAGAGATTCATACATACAAGAGAGAAACCCTGTAAACAACATGTGTCATCACTTTGGGCTCTTGGGCAACACATGCATTTGTCATTACTTTTTTTGTGGTTTAAAACACAAAGCATTTTATTGTCTTATAACATTGAATTCAAGTGGATTTGATACGGGGAAAAACAAAGATATGTAGAAGTGAAAACAAATCTCTTCTAATTTAATTACAAATGTTTGCTAAAGTACCCGCATTTTAAAAGGCACTGAATAGACAAAACAATTACCTTTTAATGTTTGATGATAGGCATCCAGACGTGGAGGGGAAGGACAGGCAATTAAAAGAAATCTTTACAGACCACAATTTTCGCTTTTTTTCCAGTTATTTTGAAAAGAAAAGGGGTTGTGATTAATGGAATGTGTTTTTGTTTGTTGAAGAAAAACAAGATTGATGATAGTTAAAGTCATTCTTTCTCAAGAGACATGGTGTGAAGAGTGGAAAAAATGCAGCGTAATTAGAGGGAAAGCTTCGTCTCCAGTGGGAAGGGAAAATGCCCAAAGAATGCAGAAGCTTCGCATTCCTGAAAAATTCTGAATTCTACAGAAAAACTGAAGCCACCACTCGAAACTCAGCCAGATCAATTTAAGGGAAAACATGCTTCCTTGTAATTATAATTTATTTGTTAATACTTTACTTGGATAGGCAGATTGTGAAGGCCATGTCTAATCCAATTAAAAGACCACCATGCTGCAGCTGCGTGTCCAGGCAGGCAGAATGTGTGTGTGTGTGTGTGTGTGTGGCAGGCAGGCAGGCAGGCAGGCAGGCAGGCAGGCAGGCAGGCAGGCAGGCAGGCAGGCAGGCAGGCAGGCAGGCAGGACTATACTTGTGGGGACCTAAATCTGTTCACACAGTCACGTATGGGGGGAATCATTAATTTTAGGGTGAAGACTTGGTTAGGTTTAGGGTTAGGCATGTGTTGGTTATGGTTAAGGTTAGAATAAGTCTCCAGGAAATGCATGTAAGTCAATGTAATGTCCCCTGAAGTGATGTATACATGGTATGTGTGTGTAGCGGGTCATTCATCATGAATCTCAAACTTCCCCAGAATTACCCAGGAATGTTTCCTCAGCTAAACTTTCTCCAAAGAGGAAACATTACGCAGCAGCTGACTGTCTTTACATTTAAGTGGCCTCACATTAGCTCATTTAAAACATTAGACTGCTTTTAGAGATTTCTTGATTCGTCTGTGTCTGCAGAAGGAATTCCAAGTATATAATCTGATCAAATGAAACACAGATTTATCTCCAAAACCTTCCCGCCGCTATAGGGCTACATTATGGTAGCGTGAAACTGATAAAAGACAAGAGGATAATTACTTAATTAACCCCAGGAGGGAAAAATGTGTCACGTGTTTTATACAGAAAAGTTCAAACACTGCACTTTTAAAACAAACTAAAAAATTGGCAAACAACAATAATTAAAAGTTCATTAAACATTTAATAATTCTGCCCAGTCATGTCTTAATTCATTTATTTAAAATGAGGAATTATACACTGCATTAGAGCAACGTTTCATTATGAAGGGAATCACGTAGCAGCTGCATTAAAAATGTTTTAAATATCAATGAGAGGAAGTGATGGCATATATTATGAGATCCGCAAACCTTTATCAGCCATTTCTTTTATTAACAAAGTAGCATGGGCAAAAGCAATATCGATTATTTTCAACACTAAAACCCTTTTTAATTGCTCTATTCTCTAATTTTCCTATTGCAAACTAATTGGTAACAAAAAATAATTATCCTTTAAAAAAAACTATATATTTTCTACAGTATTTTTCACTCTACAATTCCCACAAACAAGAGATTTTTTTAAAGGAGAACTTCTGCTGACTTTGTCTCACAGAGTGTGGCGCGAGGCCAGAGATCGCATCGTGGGTTTCCCCGGGAGGTACCACGCGTGGGACGTGAACCATCAGTCCTGGCTCTACAACTCCAACTACTCCTGTGAGCTCTCCATGGTCCTGACCGGTGCTGCATTCTTCCATAAGGTCAGACCTTGAACTCATCATCCCCCCCCAAAAAAACATACACCATGCAGCCAAATGTATCTCGTCTCATAGCCACATAATTGACTTGTCCCCTGGTGTTTGTTTTGATGTAGTACTACGCCTACCTGTACTCCTACGTGATGCCCCAGGCTATCAGGGACATGGTGGACGAGTACATCAACTGTGAAGACATCGCCATGAACTTCCTGGTTTCTCACATCACCCGAAAACCTCCCATCAAGGTCAGTGACGGGGCAAGCGGTCCAGCATCTGTGATCTTTGTGTCTCCTGCAGGCGCCATGTATTTATATTTGTTCCCACTTACCCTCGCCATTACTCAAACTGACGTATCCAATATTGCACACAAATGATAAATCAAGAAAAGACAAGATCGAATTGGTGAGCTATTCCTGATTTTCAACTGGATTTTTATCGGAAGGACATTTATTACCAGAGGGCATATTTATGGCTAGACAAATAATTATAGCCATCACAGCATGGAAGCTGTTGGAGCCGAAATGTTATTGAAGCCCTGGGTTTAAGTTATTTTTGATTTAGTGGTGTTAATACTCAGGGGTGTTTCATTGGGGAGTTAAGGACTGCTTTGATGGAGTGTGTTGTGCATGACAGCAATTCGCTGCCAGGAATAAGCCTTGTGAATAATGAATTTGGGGCAAGTTTTAATGTGGAGTGAAATGAAACAGAAAATAAATGACTTTTTATGAGTCACTGCTGATGAATTAACATTCAAACTCAGTTTTTAGGATTTATTTCAGTATCCTGCCCCCTATTTGCATTTTACATATGCAGTTAACAGCTACATGATAACAGGGGCAGATTTACTACTTAAAATAATGATTTACCTTTTTAAAGATATTGTTCCATCATTTAGACAATGGAAGACAAAGGCATGACACGTTTTGATAGCTAGCTTTTTTACTAGCAAAGCAAAAAGCTGTTGAGCTAATCAGCTCCCTAATCAATTTTAAAACTCCACCTCTGGCTGACTTTTTAATTTTACAAGCTGATCCATTTTAGTCTTAAACAATTTCTTTATTTATAATAATAATAATAATAATAATTCATGATATTTATTTAGTGCTTTTCCAAGTGCTCAAAGTGCTTTAAATTACAGTATATTACATATTACTGTCCTGCCCAAGTGTTATGGTGTTAAAAGACTGAGGCTTATGCTGATGGGTCCCAATCAAAAAGATGGCCTCCTCAACTCATGCTCGTCCATGAAACTAATAAATGGCATTTTTATTTTATTTTGTAGTGTATTGTAGATAATCCTAATGAGTGTTTTTGTTATCCTACATTGCACCATCCCCTCCTACAGCAGCATTGTGCTGTGAAATACTGCCTACACATATGACTATACTGTCTCTTTGTCCATCTTTAGGTGACATCACGTTGGACTTTCCGCTGTCCCGGCTGCCCTCAGGCCCTTTCACACGACGACTCCCATTTCCACGAACGCCACAAGTGCATCAACTTCTTCGTCAAAGTGTACGGCTACATGCCGCTGCTGTACACACAGTTTCGCGTGGACTCTGTGCTGTTTAAGACTCGTTTGCCCCACGACAAGACCAAGTGCTTTAAGTTCATATAGCACCGGGCTGAGTGGCCCAGCAAAGAGCCAAAAGCAGAGAGGGCTGAAGGACTGGAAGCTCCCTCTGCACGCAGTGGTGAAGATGGATGGACTGCCAGATAAATGCACAAAGGAAAAGTTGGTGGTGAGGATATTGCCCAGGGGGGGAGACAAGACCTTTAAAGCTGTTGGCTGGGTGGTCTAATCCACAACTTTACTGGAAATGTGAAGAGTGGAAGCTGAAAGGGACGACTGCCAAGAAAATGAGCCTTTTCAGTGGATGTCACTCTTCCCTTTTCATGTTCTTCAATCACGCTCAATCATCAACCACTACAGATGTCATTTGCACCTCTTAACGGTCGCCGAGGAAAGAGGACGGTTGTTCATTAACTCTACCTTACAATGGAGCTGGAGCTGCTTCACTGACGGACTGATATCGTGCTGCGCTCGCTAGCCGCCTGTCGCCAGCTTCAGCTGGGAGGGCATCAGCAGTACACGGCTGACACTTCGATTTTTTTTTAATTTTCACAGTAACAAACTACTTGTTGTACGCAAGACGAGCACTGAGGGTCAGAGGTATTTTATTGGAAAAATCTTCTTTTAAATCTAAATGTGTAAATCTTTTTTGATGGACAAACTTTTTCCAGATCCTCCGCCTGTTGGAGATCAGACACAAACTCATTGGTTGGAGAAGGAAACAGGACCTCGACTGAAGACCCAATCATGTTTAGTATTGTCACATGTTCAGAAGGAATTCACTTCAGCGGTCACCATAATGCCTCAAATCTGTCATGGAAACCAGCCACCATCTTGTTATTTTGTTATGCTTATAGGATCTGCACTCTTCGACGAGTGTTTGAAAATGGCCTGTTTTTTATGCTATAGGGTGTTGAATAATGTTTGTAAAACTGGTCTGAGATTCAAGTATTCATGTTTTAAATGTAATAATAATAACAACCAGCCAATGGTTACAATGTCCCTTACTGAAGTGCAACCAAGTCATGAATCACTGCTGCCAAAATCAGAAAATGAAAATGTTTGGATGTCTAATTAAAGTTGTAATTGTAAAGAAGGATACATTTAACACAATTAGGATAATAATATACGAATGAATCAAAAAGATTACAGGGAGTAGCTTGACGTTTTAGGAAATACAATTATTTGCTTTCATGTGCAGAGTTAGATATTTACAGCTCTGAAATCTGTCAACTTAGCCTAGCTTAAATTAGCATAAAGAATGGAAACTGGTTGAAAAACAACTAGCCTGTCTCTGTCCTTAACTCGTACCAAAATCTTCCTCTCAGTATCTTTGAAGCGCACTTACTAATGTTGTGTTTGTTGAATCCAAACAAAGCATAAGGTGTAAACATGACAAGCTGTTTTTTTGCTAAGCTAACCGGCAACAGGCTAAAGTAAGCCTTATATTGAATGAATAAATAGTATCATCTTACTCTCCACCAGACCGTAAATAAGCATGTTTTCCAACATTTCAAACTACTCTCTTTAATATATTTCCAGTTAAAGCGCTGCGACAGATGTAATAGAAATGTCCCGCCATGTCCATGCCTCCTGTATAGATCTCTCCCGGCTCAGGCAGAAACGTCACTTTAGTGTCGCCATATTGGTTCCACTTTGTTTGTTTTTTACCATTGCTTGATGAATGTTTTCTTTGCCAAATAGGTACGATGTCTGCTGCTTCAGAGCATTGTTTCGGGTGCAGCGTGTGAGTGGTTGCAGTCTGGTACATCCATTTCCACTCTGCATGGTACTTACGTTCAGAAGGCGATCCATTGGAGCCCTTTCCATCATGTATTATAAATCCAAAATCCTTTATTTGATCAGACTTTAATTGTGCAATCTGAACAAAACATTAACCTAAAAACATACCTTTAAAAAAAAAAACAAATTAATGATGCTTTCCCCCTAAATAAGATTATAACTGTGAGGATGCTTTTATGAAACAGAAACTCTCACAAGTCCATGGTTCCTGTATATTTATTGAATATATTATTAAAAAAGATTTTTTTAAACTGATGACACATTCAATAAAATAACAAAACATTGTAGTTCATTATTCCTTATCCTTAAGAAGTCCCAACAGGACTTAGCCGTATATCTTTATTACATTACCAAGGAAAACTAGCTTGTGCCACTAAATGCTTGAGGGGGAACCTATCAGACCTGAGAGCAGCACTCGGGCAGGAAAGTGTTTTATGGACGTCAAGATGTCCTGGTTCTTGGGAAGGTCAACTTGAAACAGAATGTCATAAAATGAAAAGAAGCTTCTGGCACAGTCATAAAGTGTCTTTGAAGCCAAATCTCTACCTGCTCCAGGTGGCTGCTGCTGCTGCTGCTGCCGCTGCCGCTGCCTCAAAACCATTACATTAGGCATGTTAGGTAAACAGGGTAACGAGCCAGATTCCTAATTACACAAGTCTAAAATGGAAATGTGCACTCGTGCTGCACCACACTTTAAAAACCAGCCTGTCTTCTCACCTGAACGCTTTTATTGCAGCTCCTAGGGGCCTCATAATTACCTGTCCTGGGGCATAAATGGGATTAGATGGTATTTTTTTGGAAGTCAGTACCTCCCCCCCTCTCCTCTAGGATATGTGGCACAGCTGGTTTTCCATGGCCCGGGGCAGGATACTTTTCCCCCTAAAGGCTGCGGTCCCTCTGCTGGGTGTTGGGTGAAACTATGTGTGATCCAGGGTGAGGGTCCGCCTCCAGCCCCCTGCAGCGCTGCCTGAGCTGTGATGACAGCGTCAGACATACCATTGAAGGCCAGATTAATGGAAATAAAAACATTGTTAAAACAGTTTCTGACGTATAGCCTCGTTCTTTTCTTAACTTTTACAAAAAACACACTCCTGCACGTTGAGTATTTGATATGTCCTAAAGATAGGAAGAGGGAATCTGAGTTTTCTTTAAAATAAGTTGTTTGGTAATAATGTTTAAATCTCCCCAGTTTCTTTGATGAAAGGATTGATACCACTGTCTGGTCTGGGTAGTAAAAATGAAACTGCCTAGCCCTAGCTTATAGCTCCTGAGATAAGTCATTTTAAGAAGCTATCTCATAATTTTTGAAGTATTTTTTTGGGCAGAAATGGGTTTACATAGTTAACTTAATGCTAAATAACCCAGCTGCTGTCTGTAAGCAAACTATAAACTTCATACTGGCATGAGATTGGTCAGTCGTTTCCCAAAAAGTGGAACTAAAGGGTTGTAAATGCTGGTAATGCACAAATTGTGCTTAGAACAAAATGCCATTCTAATGAAAACACTCCAGTGGCTGTGATTCCCATCTCTGCAATCAAAAGCCATTTGTTTATCTCTCAGGAATGCTACACATCTGGTGTGTATCTTATAATGAATTAAATTGAAAATGTGGCTCTGCAGGAACTGTCAGAGCGAAGTGTAGCTGCAGGGCCCCGAACCCAGAGGACGGGGTCAGGTCTGACATCACTGAGACGAGAAAAATGCATCCCACACCCCTCAGCTTCAGCCAGAGGAGAGAAGAGGGAGGGCTTCAGCATGAAACTCGGGGTGTGGCTGTGGAGTCTGCACTGATGTTTTTTGGGGGGATTTTCTGACTCATAGCTAATGAAATTGGCTTTGTTCCAGATGCATGTAAAACCAGATTACTCACACTCCTGCACGGTGTTTTAATTGATTTCCGCCTTTATTTAATTATCCTTCTCCTATTCCCTTGTAATCAGAAAATGTTCCTTTTTAATGTAATTTCATTCTGCCACTCCGGCTCACTTCACTGCTGTCAGCGGCAGAGAAGCAGCCAGGTTTAGTGGACTGCGCAGGCTTATGCATATCCCTCCTCAGCGGGAAGCACCATGTTTCTACATGAATGAACATGGCTGAGTTGTCAGAAGGCTGAATGGTGAAACAGGCTCAATCTGTACTACACAGGAAAGGAAGCTGCTCTTTGATACAGTGGCATGCAGGGCTGTGTCCAATTCTGAAAGAGACTCAGCGAGCGGAAGACAGAATTTCACTCCTCCAGCTTAAAGTGGAGTTGGATGCATAGTGTAGCGAGTTATGCAACACCAAAAATAAATCAAATAATAAAGTGTCTTTGTGTAAACCATTTGAGTGATAATCCAAAAGCCATAAAAGAGGGGAAATGATAAATGGATCTTGCATAACGTCGTGTGCATGTAAACAATCTGTACAAAGCATAGCTTGTAAGCATAGTTGCAGCATGTTGTAGGCCCTTTTGTAACAGTCTTTTCGTTGCCTTCTCTTTTGTCAATGGCTATGACTGATAGAGAAATGTCTGGTATGCTGGTGGCAGCTTAAATCCAGAGAAGAAGAACAAGAGACAGGGAGGAGTCTGCTGGTCATGGACCGAGCTCTTTGGTCCAAGATTCAGAGACAGAAAAATGTGTCCTGTAAACAGTTTCATGCAGACCTTGCTGTAGGAAGAACTCTTTCTTTTAAGTTCAGTAATGATAATGTCATTCGTTCTCAGTCTGTCTGCCTCTGCATTTTTCTCTGTCATCAAAAGGCTGGCGCTGAAGCTTCCACCTCCGCCAATAAAAGTCTGTGGCAGATTAAAGGGTGTTCATGCAGTCTCTGGCAGTGAAACCCTACACACCTGTACGCAGCGCACACACATCCCTCCTGGTGCTTCTGCTACCCCCCCCCCCCTGAAACTCTGGGAATGGTGTAAAAATCTCAGTCTTCTTGAATCTTCCGCCCCCTATGTGTTGGTCAGTGTGTGCCAGTGGCAGACCTGCTGCCCCTCCGCCTCTTTCATCTCTGTCCAGTGGGCCTGCTGGTCCTCGCTGGTGCTGTTGAGGCCCAGGGAGACGCAGCCCAGCCGCTCCCTGGGCCTCATGCTGCTCCGCCGGCAGAACACCGACAGCACCAGAGACACCTCGGACAGCTGGAAGAGCGCCACCTGGAACAGGAAGGTCTCCTTGTAGGTGGGGTTGGGCTGCCCGCGGCACACGGCAGTCTTACACTTGGACATCTCCTTCCCCTTGGAGTCCAGCATGGTCAGCTTCACGTAGGTGTCTGAAAGAGAGCGGGCAGAGAGAGCCATCCAGTGGAGGGATATCAGTACTGCAACAAACTGAGGCGGAGGGTTTAAATATCGATTTAATATCTTGGGATTTAATCGAGAGTTTTCAAAGTGGAAGACAGGTCTCCACAGGGGGCCTCCAGACAGTGTCAGATAAGCAAAAATATTACATAAGCTATCCAAAAATAATCGAAATTACCCTAAATGTGATTAGGTTTAAGAGATAACCCAGAGATAGATCCGTTTTGGGGAAGTTTCTCCCACCTTCCAAGGATCAGAAACTAGTAAGTTACCTTTTTTTTATGTATGACATGTAGTGTAGAGATAATTCAAACAGCAATATTAAGCTGTTTTGCCTCAATTGCTGAGTAGGTATAGGATCCAATAACATAGTCATGATCCCATAGGCAACCAGAAATGTAGTTAAGAAGTAAGCTCTGGATGGGTGAGGAGGTTTCTTTTTCCAAGCTTTGCCTGAGGGGAGGTCTCACACTTTGAAAAGCCCTGCTATAATCAAAAGTCAGTGACTGTACATTAACATAATGGTTTTGTTTTGATAGTCAGTTTAAAAAATAGATATTTATAGGTACCCATGTTGGTACCTATGAAGACACGAGTTAACTTTATTTGCCAGATTGTTTAGATATCTCTGTCCATTTCTATTGTGGTGCGTACAGCATTAACAGTAACATTTTAAACAAATCCACATTCCTTTCCTTTCAAAATGATTGTCCTTGTTACTCTAACAATCAACATATATCACTGTGGACAGTTTTCAAGTCCTTAAACCTTTTTAGAACAAAACCTGAGCATATACCGTTCACATATGTCTAACCATGATGTCTAACTACAAGTGATTCACTGCTGACTTACCTCTCATGACATAAAGCTGCCCCCCAACAAAGTGTTTAACACAACAGAACAGACCGTCTGTGGCACACACAGTTAGAAGGAAGAAAGAGAGGAAACAGTTTAAAGATCGAGATACACCACAAGGTCAGCTTCATGGGAACTCTGACACACAGCGATTGTTTCAGCATTATGGCGTTAAGCACTTTGGTTCTTAAAAAGCAGTTGTTATTGTTGCCAGGAAACATTATAAAATGTAATGGCGGTAATTAGTTTTTTTTTTAACATGCTGCTGGGAGCCTTGCCCATCTGCTTTGCCAAACAATTGCTGAGTGTGATCTGCACACTTAGAGGAAGCAACATTACATTTTAAAGAAAGGAAGTTGTCACAGAGTAAAAAGGTTTAACGTGGAAGCTTTTGTACGCACTGACGGGTTTTTCCGACGCCGGGGTTTTGAAGTGGCTTCCCTGGACGACCTCAGCAGATAACTGTCCCGTGACAGAGTTGTAGAGCAGACCCAGCAGGAGCTCCGGCAGGGAGGAGTCTTCAGTGGAGCGATAGGACAGAGCTCCTGCGCTGCGAGACACGCTCACCACAGAGCCACAACCCTGGTAACATGAAACACACACACACACACACACACACACACACACACACACACACACACACACACACACACACACACACACACACACACACACACACACACACACACACACACACACACACACACACACACACACACACACACACACACACACACACACACACACAGAAGGCATCAGTGGGATATTTTACAGTATGTTAAAGTAAGTCTTCTTTCATTTGGACTTTCAACCAGGCTAATAAATTACATTAAGAACCTTTTAGCCGAATGAGCAGCTTCGTTCTAGTAACGGAGGTCAGGCGTTCCAACACTTTCATTCACAAAGAAATGATGAGATTTATTACCATGACAATTTTGTACAGAATTTGCTTCTAAACCCTAAAGATTTTTGTAATCCTCCAAATGTGCTTCCCGTGCCACCATTTGGGGCTTTAAATAACATTTCTACAGATAATTATTGGATAAACTATCATGACATTTGGTACAGATCTCTTCAGAATTAATCGCAAAAAATGATTACATTTATCTCTGTCACCTTGACCCAGTCCTTAATTGACTGTCTCTATCGTTGACATTCTGGGTAAAGGAGTCATCGCAGTGAAATGTAGCATTGAAATGAAGCCCCTAATCTTTAACACAAGAACTGAACCTTGTTTAAATAATGAGAAGACTCATTTACAACGTATGATTAGTTGACTAATAAATGTTGAAACAGCAACTCTTGTGATCACGCAAAAATGCCCAACATTGGTTGGTTCCACTCCCTCCTCCTCCTGCTTGTCTTACATGATGTTATATTGATTGTTAATGGGACTGTTGGTGGAACAAAAAACATCTAAAGACGTCACATTGGGCTGTTAGAAAATCCAATACGTATTTTTCACAGTTTCATCATTTTATAGATCCAAAAATGAATTGACTAATGAAAAAAAAAAAAAAAGAGGCAATATATTCTCAGGTATTCAGTTGGGATGTTCGTTGTCAAACTAAATCCCAGTGCTTCAGATGAAACTGTGCCTGGATAGAAATGTACAAAGTGTTCTCACCGTGAGCTCAGAGCCCTGCTCCAGGGTGACAGGCAGCGCGATCTTCCCCTGCAGGTTGAGCTTAGTCAGGTAGAACACCTTCTCTCCCAGGACCTTCTCCTTTTTCATCCTCCTGATGCTGTACAGGCGGAAGCGCACGGCGTAGTCCCCGAGGGCGTCCTGCTCCACCCTGGAGAACTTAAATGTTTCCGTGAAGATGGGACACGGCCCCTTCTGCACGCCCGTCTTGGCTCGCTGCTTCTTGGTGGGCAGCAGGACGAGGTGGACCTGCCAGGCGATGTTTCCCGTCTGTTTCAGAGCGGGGATGTCTGTCGCCGCGGTGACCGTGACGGCCAACCACTGCTCCCCGGAGTCGTACTCGAAGGCCACGTCCAGGGTGCCGTATTTGGCGAATGGCTCCGGCTCGTAGGCGGTGGGGAGGTGAGGACCGGAGCCGTCCTGAGCGAATGAGAGAATCAGTATTAAAGACACGGTTAGCATAAAAGAGGAGGGAATCTGAAGTGTTCTCTTCCTGAACAGTATAAGGTCAGATAATATACTTCCTGTCTGTCACTCTAATTTTAGATAAGAGGTGAGATAACATTGTCACAAGAAAGACTCAAACTATTTTTGATACTGTTTTTCTGTTTAAGGCTTGTAGGTTTTTATGGATTTCCTCTATAATAAATAAAAAGAAAAGACGGATCTGACATATTTTTCTCCCACATTCAAAAGCTCTTGTGTTCCCTGATGCAAAACATATGAGTTCAGCACTGTTTGCGAGAAGTAGAGGTCAGAAAAAGTTTTGGGCAATATAAAGGAAGTAAAAAAACAGAGAAATTAACCTTGAACGCCCCTCACGTTAAATAGTCAAAACAATTAAGATAAGGAGCAAATTTGGGGATTTTTTGTCCTACAAGAATCTGTTTTTAGCTGTTTTTTATTTTCTAAATAATAACCCTAAACAAGTTTCAAGATGCACTTCTGAAAGATATGAAATATATAATGATACTTAGGAGCCAGATTTGACACTAAGCTATTCTGTGGAAACATGCTGGTGCATCCCTCATGCCCCGTCTCCTTATGTTGAGATGACCTGAACTGTAACCTAAGTAACATTTGAACAGTAAACAAACCATGTAATTACAGTAGTGGTCTTAACATAAATATGTTATAAGCTGGCAATAAGGAGGGCTTTTAACACTTCAGTCATGGTGAACCACAGGGCAGGTAAAGGGGTAAATATACAATATATTACTACCATTAAAAGAGTGTGCTGCTTAAAGGTCCCGTATTATACTGTTTCTCATCAATATATTATAGGTCTCAGATATATAGAGAACATGTCTCTGAAGTGTTTGGCTCCAAACACCAAACAGATCATTGCAGCATTACCCATAATCCCCTCTGTTTCAGCCCTGTTTCAAAAGTGCTGATTCTCTGTCTGTTACTTTAGATGAAAATAAGGAGCCCCTCCCCACGCCCCTCTGAGAGAGATTTGGTTACAAAGAACACAATGGTGCTCTAGGAGGAGATTCAGGTGATAAGGGGGGGGGGGGGGGGTTACCTTGGCTGGTGATTGGCTAATGGTTACACAAGCCAAAACCTTGTTATGACATCATAAAGTGGCCAAAATCTGATCAGCTCATTTTCAGACAGGTTTTTATAGAAATAGATCAGGACAAAAGTGAGATAATCTTTTTTCCTGAAACTTTCAGAATCTCTTTACACAGAGGGGACACGTGTTGATGTAGAAGAGACATGAAGAAGAGGGGACACATGTTGATGTAGAAGAGACATGGAGAAGAGGGGACACATGTTGATGTAGAAGAGACATGGAGAAGTGGATTTTTCACAATAGGTGACCTTTAAAGGCACAGAGAGCGTTGGCCTCACCTCTGGTCCCAGAACAGCCGTGCTGTCACTGGGGATGTCCTCCTCACAGTTTTTGTTGAGGTAGCTCTCAGTGTCCTGGTCAGCGCTGGCCTCACTGGAGCGGGGGCTGTCGCAGCGCTGCGCCGAAGAGCCCCTGCGGACCCCTCGCTCTGACCGCGATCGAGAGGACACGCGCCCCCCCGAGCCCTCGTCCTGGTAGGGAGGAGGCCGGGGCTCCCCGAGGGACGAGTTCTTCTTTATTCTCTGGATGCTGTTGGCTGCTTTTAGGACAGTGACAGAGAGAGAGAGGGGACAGGGGGGAGTAACGGGATACGAGAGAGCGGTGTTACCCGAGACGTATTGTCCTCGGTGGAGAAATTCATTATGTATGCAACATACAGTCCACCAGAGAGTCAGGTTAACTTCTAATACAGCCTAGATTCATCAAACTCAAACAATCGTTGTTATTATTAATTCTCCAAAGTTTTAATGGTTTATGAAATTTGAAGTATGATGCAGCAACAACAAATCAACTCATAATGTATGTTTGTTGTAAAAATAGACAATAGTTAACTATATAATGTTACAATGACAATAAAAGGAATAGTCAAACATCCCTTGAAATGTGGTATAACTCTTCTCCTCTATCTCACTGCAAGAAATGAAATACGGGTATTTACCACAATGTGAAACTATTGATTTAGAACAGTGCTTCTCAAAGTGTGGTCCGCGGAACATTGGTGGCCCGTGAGCGCCCCCTAGTGGTCCGTGAGTATATTGATAACATTTCACATTTTAAATAAATAAGTTAATTTAAGTTTTCCGCACTCTCGCGGGAATATCTCCGCAATGGAGCGAGCTTCAGTTTCACTTTCGATTGCATGATATAGCCCAGCGCAACACCTACGTCACCTGCTTGTACCATTTTCAGGCGATTTGTAATCTGTTCTAGAAAAACGATGTGTTTTGGGATATTTGTGCAGTTAGGTGGTCCGCGAGTGTTTTTTTATTGGTTAAGTGGTCCTTGGTATGAAAAAGTTTGAGAAACACTGATTTAGAATAACACATAGAATCAGGAAGTGTAAGATAAACACATATCTATCTGATCGTCTTTAATGGTTTTCTTTATTTCCTATTCAACACATAAGCAGTGTGTCTCTTATGTAGTGTTCATATATGTTTTATGTTCTTCCCCGTATGTGCTCCTCAGGTTAAATACCATGTTGCCCCCCTCTCACCTCGTCCGCTGGAGGCTTCACTGCTGTAGCCCCCCTGCTCTGTGGACTGTTTGCTCTTGTTGCTCCACGCTGAAGTCTTGTTCTGTGGAGCCGCGTCCTCGGGGCCTTTCTCCTCCTCGCTGTCGGATAAAACTCCCTCTGGACAGAAAAACACGGAGACTCTTGTTCAAACGTTACATTTCTCTCACAAAACACAATGTGTGCAACGTTTAAATAAATGCAGGAGACAGGAACAACGACACAGAAGCTGAAACCGGCACTCAGCACGCTGGAAAAGTGGATTTCAGGGTAAGAACTTCAGTTTAAGAAATCCAAGTATTTAGATTGAGAAGGAGAAAAGTAGAAACGGAGGCGGTGACATAGAAGCAGCATCTAACCTTTGTTTGCTTTCTTTTTCTTCTTGCTCTTCTTCCCTTTCGCCTTCTTTTTCTCCACCTCCGAGGCTTCGTCTGAATTCCTCCCATCGTCTTTCGTTTTTTTCTTCTTCTTCTTCTTGTCTGACTTCTTCTTTTTCCCTGTTGTTGAACACTTGGTCACTTCGGCTTCTTCCTCGTCATCTCCCTCTCTCTCAAGGCTGTCCGCCACCTCCTTCTCTTCTCCTCCGTCTTCTTTTTGCTTTTCCTGTTGAGGACGAGCTGATTCTTCACAGTCATTCTCTTTTTTCTGATCCATGGAGTTGTCTCCGCCATCGCTCCCCTTTCTGATTTGTCCACAATCACCATCCTTCTCTTGCTCTCCATCTTGGGATTCGTCTTTCTGTGCCTTGGCTTCTTTCTCCAGCTGCTTTTCTCTCCGTTCTCTCCTCCTCTGCTCTTTCTTCTCCTGCTGCTCCTTCTCCTCATTCTTCCTCTTCTCTTCCTCTTCTAACTCGGCTTCTGTCCTTTTAACTCGCCAGCATCCTTCCCTCCATTCCCACTCCGGCTGGTTCGGAGCGGACTCGGCCTCTTTGTTTTCCCCGGATTGGTTGCTCTTTGATCCGGTGTTGCTGGCCTTGCTTCTTCCTTCCTGTGCCGTGGAAGTCTGACCCGCCTCCTGCCCGTTGTTCTCCCCGTCGTCCACCTTGTTGATGATGGTGGTGACCTGCTCGGTGAGCTGGTCGCTGACGGCGTACGTGGCGTCGCTGACGGCCGTGGCCAGGTCGTCCACGCGGCTGGTGACCGAGTCCAAGAGGGAGGAAATGTTGACAGTGGGGAGGTTCTGCTGGAAACTCTTGAAGAAGGCCATCTCTCAGCCGGGGACGCAGGAACGCTAGATTATCTCATCAGAGCGCTGATAGGACATGTGGTTGTTAGCAAGGTGTGGAGCCAGCATCACAATGTGAGCTGAAACAATACTCCTAAGATTGTTATACATGTTTTGAAGCAAGAGCTATCTTACCGGTACAGTGTTCTTGTATTCTCGTGTTTAATTGTTTAACCACAATAACATTTACATTCATTTATAAACCCGGCGTAGCAGCAGTTCAAAAAATGTTACACAACTTAAACAAATGTTTTTTTCATTCTCAGTGTTGCTCCCCAAACTGTTTATTTCGGACTGGGTGTTGCCCAGAACCTTGCAGATATATTCTCATTTTTGATCCTGTATATCAATCTTTTGGGGTTTATCGAATAGCAACACACTTTTTGATCACAACGTTATTGATTGTCAACAAATGAAGCTCAGCGCAAGTTCAACCAGGAAGACCGTCTTTACTCTTCATGTATTTCTATTCCCATGTTACTACTCTCTCTCCTCTCAATAAGTGACCGGGGGCGTCACTCTCCAGCTTAACTAATCACTTCGCTCTATTCCCAAGAGCCTATCATAATGCTCTGTCAAACCTTTTAAATCTGCTCTCCCCTCTGAAAGCTGTCATTTCAGGTGACTCGACGCAACCCCCCTCCACCCCTCTTCACCTCCTGTCCCTCTGAATCCAGGGTCAAGCTAAGCCCCTCCCTTTCAGATCGACCCAACCATCCATTCACCACCACCAGGGTCTAGACCCCAGGGGGGTTTCATCGGATCGGCTCTACCCTCCCGAATGATACTTCCTGCACAACGGGGCCTAATCGCCAAAATTACCATTACATTCATTTGTGTATCTGCGTAATAAATATGTATTCTTACATCAAAACCGTCTCTCCTGATTGAAGTAGCAGCTGATCTGTTACGGAAACAGATACATTAATATTGATACTGCATTATTTGTAGGCCTACTGTAGATATGCAAACCACCTGCAACAACAACACCAACAGTGGCTCTAAAATGAATCATGTTTTTTCATAAAAACTGAATCTGAATTATGATTCCATAATTCAGATTTAGCTTTTCACACATCTTGGCTTATTTAGGAAAACTATGCAGCTTCAAAGCTCAGCATACAAACACATATGAAACCACTATTGGGACACATTGCACTAAAAAGTATAATAAAAAAAGTGTCAACACCCACTTCTTTATGTGCGTATTGGATTGGATCTTATTGCCTTTACCCCTACACAACTGGAGCTTATTTAATTGTCCTCTATGAAAGGATGGGGACCTTACGGTGGTGCTCTGATGATGCAACTGAATAAGAAATAAAGTGATTCGCTTGTCATGATCTTTTTGTGTTCGATGTTTCCTGTTTTATTTTTAAATGCAATTGAAATGTTTGTCTTGTCTGCTTTGAATTCCTGTCTTTGTGTTTTTTGCCGCCTTTGTAATTGCCCTGATTCTTTCCACCTGTGTGTGAGCTCCTTGCCTCCCCTGTGCCTTTACTTGCCCTCAGCTGTTTCTTGTTAATGTAATTACTCATGTCACTGACTATATATGCCTGCCTGCGTTCCTTTTTCAGTCCGTCAGCTATGTTCCCATCTGTTCTCCCTGAGGTCCTTCTGTTCTCCCTGAGGTCCTTCTGTTCCTGATCTTATTTCTCCAGCTCCCTGGTCTGTACATCTTCAGTGTTTCTTTGGAAGAGGACATGTTTTGCACAAAATAACTGAATTATCATCCTAATGTCTGTGTGTAAATGCAGCCACTGTGGTTGGTCTGTGTGTGTGATGAGTACCTGGATGTCTGTTCTTTAACCCGTTGAGATGTGACGGGTCGTCAGGACTCGCCACTGACAGCTTGTTGCTGAGGTAAAGAAAAAACAGAGCCATCAACGCCATGAAGGCTGTAATGGAAGACAGGACACCCAGAAGCTCAGGAGAGACTGAGGAGGAAACAGAAATAAAGGGAGGCGGGGGGGGGGGGGAAAGACAGACATGAAAAAAAGATAATGTAAAAATTAGACCAACATAATACTGATTATGGAGATATGTAACAGTTACATTTATCGTTTTCTTAAGAGAAATGGCTGTTAATAAAAACAAATGGCTTCAAGTTTAAAGTAAAAAAAAAAAGTACATCTTTCTAATAAGCATCTTATTTTGGAATCAAACTCCTTAAATCTTGCCCTGTCAGTAGAGCATATTGTGTTTCTAAAGAGTTAGAGGTTGTTCCACTTCAAAGGCACCACACAGTCGACAGCAGTGTATGTAGGCCAACCATACTGTATGTAACCATGCTGCTCTGCGCTGCTGATGTGCTATTTTTATGAGAGCCTCAAAGGAGCTGTGTCTGAATGAAATATGGACTAAACCAGCCAAACCGCACCGGGCCTGCACTTCATGTGTTAAAAAACGCAGACACACCACATCGCAATAGCTGGAGAAAAGGGGACGTTTTATGGATAATGAAGCATGAACGATATTTCTAAAGACCAAATGCCCCAGTGGAAAGGGCAGCTTGTAAAATGAATACCCATAATATGTGGTGTCTGGTTTTTTAACACCAGTTTTTATGATCCCAGTTGACATTTTCAACAATGAATCCCTCAGTATTTTATTAGGGTCACCAATCTTGAAGGCTTTGAACGCCCACACAGGTGTTTATTATTGACTGTTTACTAAACCTGTCCCCTGAGCAACCATGTTCTAATCGTAGCTTAGCAACTGTAGGAGTGCTATACATCTCCACAGTGCTTTGGTGGACCAAAACCAAAGAATAAAATGTCTAAGAATTCGATTCAAGTGTGTTTGTTTGTATAGGCCGCAGAAGTTAGCATGTTCAGCTAATTAGCTTACTAACCGCAAGAAAAACGTTGTTACTTCCAAGGCCGAGAGTTGTCATTGCTACATTAGTTTTGTTCCAGGATACACTAGAAAAAATGATAGTGATATTTATTTGCATCGTTCTTTGAATCAGAATTTAAATTTTTAAGCAAAACTACCAGAAATGTCCAGCTTCTTCGTTTGAGTTATTTAGAAGTTAATTTGACAGAGATCACATTCCATAATAATTTAATTACAGTAACATTGACAACATCATACAGTAGCTCAAAGCTTATTTTTCTCCTCAGTCCCCTGGCAGTTGTGAGGGTTTGCTGTCATTTTTTGTCTTATGTGTTGAAAATTCGTAATCGTAGTATTAAAAAAAAAAAAAAAACATAAGTCTAGGTTTAGGTAACATAAGTTGACTTTTTCAAAAATGTTTGACGTTTAATAGATACAGTGAATTGAGCGATTTAAGAAAATATGCAGCTGACAACTCGATTATCAAATGATGTGTAAGTAGCAGCCCTATAATAACATGTATTTTAAAAAAGCAATGGTAATGCAGGCCAAATGTTGTACCATGGGTTTTATAGCCGGGGCTCATTTAAAAAACAACCATCACCTGTCACTGATTAAATTGGATTTCCCAGAGAGCACAAATGAGAAAGCAGGAGAGAAACATAAGTCATAGTTTCTCACCCCTCCCGACTACAGATTGAACTTATGGACTTGTTTCACCATGGCAACAGGCAGAGACCACTGCAGCCTGACAACTAGTGCTGCCGCAGAACTGCTAAAGTGATGAATGCTAAACTCCAAAGAATGGCAAGAGAAGTAGGAGAGAGAGTGAGATAAGAGAGAAGCGATGTGGCGGCAGGAGCTTACCTTTGCTAAATGAATATCCTCTTTAATACCAGCTGTTCCCAAAAAGCACTATTCTGCTGCTATAGATAGTAAAAGATCTAAGAAGAGGGGAAAAACAAAGTTGTCCTGCTCTGAAGTAATCCAACATGTAATAGATCCCTCACACTTAAGTCCGTGCCAGCACTTTCCAGGCTTACGTATCAACTCTCACTGCAGACGGTGGTGGTGATTGAGCCAGAATGACCTCTGCGGCCATCGGGAACAGCGGCGGCTTGTCTAAATGATCAGCTCGTAGCCCGGAGTGTGAAGACACTTCATACGTGGCCCTGCTCTGTATATGTCAAAAGGGCTGAATAATTTAGGTAACCTGAGGTAACCTGAAGCCTCCATCCATGTACACTGGCAAATTGAGTCATGGCGAGCAGCTCAACCATCAATCAGTTATTTCTCTGTTATAAAACCCATCATTATCAAGAAAGCGGAGCACATTGAATTCTTTTTCTTTTTCTCCCTCAGCCACTTTCCTTTCTCTCTATCAGTCTGAACAGAATGAACAAGAAAACATAACTGAGTAAATATGTTGATTTGTCATGGCGTGTGAACAGGATTCAATCTGCTCTTTTTCTACCAGGTAATGACTTCAGCAAGCTGACGAACAAACACAGCGACTGAACCATTCAAAGTGCAAACAAGCAATGAACAATACCCTCAGAGAAACTTGAGTTCATTAGGATAAATTGTTTTTCTGACATAAAAAGAAGGGAAACAAATGACTGTTACACATCGTTGCGATACATATATCCTCATTGTGGGCATAAATTATCCATTCATTTATAAATCTATTTACTTATCCAACTTTGAAGCTTTTGGATCAGTGCATGTTTAACTTTGTTTGAGTTTAAAGGGTGTGCTTGTTTAAAAAAGTAGGTAGGCAATCTGGAAATGTTGCTTACACATGGACTTCTGATACGAAAAACAAAACCTTGATGCTGAATAAATCATGAACACAGCTGCTGCCTTTTGCTGAAGTAAACCAAAACTTGATACGGCGTGCATAATTCACAGGCGGTCATTATGCTTTCAGTAGTTTATCTACACTAGAAACACTTTGTTTCCACCAAACGTCAGGTAAAACTGGATATAGCAATTGTTTTACTTTTAAAGTCATGTTAAGTATTACAAAGCACGCATAGCATTATGCTCGGGATCAAAACAAACACACATAAAGTGATACTAGTTCTTGTTGTTTGAAGCAGGGATTAATGAGGTACTTATCCACAGTCTGTGTATTTTCTATGGTAGATGGCGAAAAGCAAGCCACCAGTTTGGAGAAGCAGACAGGAGCCCCCACTGGACTATAACTCCCCACAAACACTCAGATACTCAAATCCAGCACAAGACACCTTTTTATAGGCTGCTATGGACAATCTGCAATAATGCACATTTTATGGACAATCTTGCACCAAAGATATTGATATTGAAGTGACGGTTATTTTGTATATATTGATTGTTGTGTTTTTTTATCTTAATGTGTGCATAATGTGTAAATGTGTCTGTTGATTGTGTATATATGATATACATATTTTATACATATCTGTAGACTGTATCATTTTACATTCAGGATTGTTGGAAACGTCATTTCGATCTCTCTGTCTGTAAACACAAACTGAGTAAGGTTGACATTAAATTTGACTTTGACTTGAGTACCAGCACATATGTAAAGCAATGGGACAGTAGCAAAACATATTTTAAAATAAAAGCCCATCTTAAAATAATATAAATTTAAGTGTATGCTATAATTAATATATTTGTATAGCTTTACCTTGCTGTTAGACTGTCTTTTTTTTTATAGTGTTGAAGTTGTGAAGTGCTGGTCTTCCCTTGTCATGATAGGTCAGTTTGTTAGTGTTTTTTCTGGGACTTTGGTGTTTAAATGTTAATATTCTAAATATAACATACAGTAGGCCCGCACGATTATGGCAAAAATCATAATCTCGACTATTTGGGTCAATAATTGTAATTGCGATTATTAAATGCGATTATTCATTGACTTTGAAAACATCCATTTATTGGAGAGAAAAAAATGTGAACTGTATGTTTTTAACAGTTGATTACCCTGAACTTTAAGTATAATTCAACTGAAAAAAAAAAAAAGTAATAATGAAAGAATAATCGTTTTATTTCTATTACGTTGTTTTCGTAATGGTTGCAAGCCATAATCATAATCGCGATTAAAATACGATTAATTGAGCAGCCCTAACATACAGTTCCACTAATATTGTGTCTTTTAGGTGGCTAAATTACATTCTGCTGCTGCCCCCGTCCACAGTACATTGCCTAGCATCTGTGTTGTTACTTTGGTCTGTTTCTGCAAACTGAAAGTGTTACAACATCTATCCCCTGCAGGTACAGTAATACGCTGACTATGGATAAGTGCCTCCTACAGAGCTGCTTCAAACAATCTGAACCATCCATTTAATGCAGACACACAAGTGCAATTCTCGGTTGTAAACATGGCTTTACCTTTTCTTGCACAGATGAGCTCGTGAACACCACAGTTCCTCCCCCCTCCTGGGAGAGAGAAAGAAAAGTTGGGAGTCAAAGGTTATAAAGATGATTCCATGTACTGAAGAAACACATGTTCATTGCCTCAGGTTAGTGAAGCTGGCAGATGGTGCTTTGAATAAAACTGATTAGCTGGAAAGAACTGAGAAGAAACACTCACATTCAAATGGGTATGCAAGAACATCACATTAATATGAATGTGCCATAACAAGGAGGTACTTTGTGATAGTAGAATATTTGTATATGCATGTTTGAGGGGCCTAGCTAAAAACTAATAGTTGAATATTTTGTATTCACTGTTTAATGTGATTTAAGTTAGAAGATTTCAGAATCAAAATTGGTTTTATTACCAAGTAGGTTTACTAGGATAAGGGCTGGGGACCTCTCTAAGCGGTAGACCAATCACAATCGAGCCAGCCAGCCAACCAATCAGAGCAGACTGGGCTCTGGTTTCAGACAGAGGGTGAACGAGGTGCAGCACAGGCAGCCCTTTCTAAACATTAAAGCATGTAAATGTGTCACAGTAGATGAAAAAAACACAATTATGAAACCTGAAAATGAGCTTAAAAGGGCCTCTTTAAAGTCTTAGATTAAAATAAGCGGGGTCATGACCTCGGTGACCTCGATGCTTGAACCAGTTTGAACACTGTTACTATGAATATATCATCAGTTTAAGGCATATCTCACCTAATTATCACCAATTATTCAGATCCTTTTACATTATACAGAAATATTTTGAGGTTTTACATGTCACGATTTCCTTCACAATCCTCCTGAGGCTTAACTTAATAAAGGATACAGACACTTGTATCACGCCTCCTCACATTCAAACATTCAAAGGCTTATACACACACACACACACACACACACACACACACACACACACACACACACACACACACACGTTATCTCTCTCGGCTCAACACCTTAGTACATTCAGGTATCTGAGGCAGAAGCAGATCTCTGCTGTATAAATGTGGCTCTTAATTACAAAACTGTGTCAGGGATTAATTTGAATTACTTCAGAGAAACAGCAGAATAGCTCCCTCCCTATCTTTCTTTTTTATGTATGCCTTTTATGCAATAAAAGATGATCAGAAATAATTTCCTTTTATTTTTCTTTGACTGAAGAACCAATTTGTTCTATTTTAAAAGTACATGAAAACAGCAGAAAGGCAGAACTGAAAACACTCTAATATCTTCCAAGTATTATTTTAAATGTGGGTATTTTCTTTCCATAATGTCCCCTGAACTCAGTTCAAATAGGCCTAGTTCCAACCAACAATCAGTGGACTTAATGTGTAATTTCCCTACTTCGGGGATTGGATACTGAAGATGTTCTGAGGTGTAACCTCGGTCCCAGAGTGAGGAGGAAGCTCAGACACAAGTATCAATTCATTTAATGATACAGAATACCTGTTGGCTGTTCTTGCTGAAACACAAAAGGTGGCCAAATGTAGCAATCAGTAATACATCGGTCACTGATATTCCTAAAATTAAAAGTAAGGCTTTTTAGGAAAAGCGTTTTAACTGCCTTAATCTTCAGTTGTATAAAGCACAGGTTTTCAACTGTTTCTCAGCCAAAGACCTGTGGAGAATATACCAGGAACAGCTTATATCCCCTTTTTCAACTGCTTATAGAATAGTTTGTACAAGATCAATCCAAGGGCTACATAATGGTTGACTGAATACTTGTTTTAAGATGTTTTAGGACATATTTAAAACAAAACTCTGATGTAAATAGTTTTGATTCATATGTCCCATTTATTTGGCAAACCTTTACAGTTTAATGTAATCCGAAACAAGGCTTCTGACTCATGAAGTCTACTTGTATGGACGTTAGATTTGTGTTGACACTGTCATAGAGGTGTTTATCAGATGTTGTACTGGTCTACATTGTAATAAGATGTGTAGCATACTACTGTAACCCTGTCATCTATGTAAATGTAGGGACTCTCCCCAGCATATTGCAGTCCAGTACAACACTTTAGTGTGATCTAAAGTGTGACACATTTCCAACAATGTCACTACTAGACAGTGAACATTATAAACTTTGTAAGGTATAATTGTTTGCTGAGTAGTTGCATCATGGGATTGCATAGATAAATAGAGAACTGTCTAGGCTGCACGGGTTGCGATTTGTAAGAATGAACCACTGCTGTATGAATAATATAAGATTGATTACAATATATGAATTACAGAGATAGCCTATATTCCCTGTGCCACTGGCGAGTCACCGCTGATATGTCTTCATGAAGAAGCCGTATCCCCTCTTTCTCTCTCTGCTGGTGTATCAACAAACACTGCTGCTGCACGCATGGCTGCACGTGACACAATAGTGCCCACATTACGGGACAGGACCAAGGCACGCGCCTGTACTCTTCAATGACTCCATCGTTTTTGTCACTGCTCAGTGTCATGTGTTCCCATCATTTTACATAAAACCAGCAGGAGACATCTGACCTGTCGTCATTGTGTAGGCTACACATCATATGTTGTACACGTTACTCATGAATTGTAGTAATATCAACATCCCATTGATGTATACAGACAATGATGCACCCACAATATTAACGCTTATCTATCAGAAGGTTTTCGAACTCAAACGTTATTTTTTAATCCGCCAGGTGATGTAGATCGTTTACGGTTACAAAACAAAGTTGTTGTCAGGTGATGCTAAACAGCCTGCTGTGATTTTCGGTTTAAGACTAACATAAATATTTAAATGATTTCATATTTCACGAGTGTCTTAATCGAATATTTTGCGCATACATGACACAAAGCAGAGAGACTATATGCGTCCACTTTCACTCGTAGAGCATGCATCCCATGAAGGGATCATAACATTCCTGCAGCAGCGCGGGTGATGCTGCTAGCTGTCCCAGCCACGGCTCCGGAGCACTGCGGAACTCACGGAGGGATTTTAAAAACAAAGCCGGGAACAAAATGACAGCCTTCCTAACCTACCAAGTGATTTTTTTTTTCTAATAGCGTGTTTATTCTGCCCCGATCAAAGTTTTACACGAGTCCCGCAGGACACCTGAGACCGAGTTCTTACCGTCAATCGCCATGATGCTCCGTCCCGGACGCTACCAACTGTGGGGGTGGGGGGTGCTGGAGGAGGGAGGTCATTCATGTGCCGGTGGACGTTGTGTGTCTGTGTGTCTGTGTGTGTGTGACAGAGAGCGATTGTATAAGCAATTGCTATTTCGATAACAGACCTGTGCACCATGTCATATTCATTCATTTAAACACAAAATATACATGTACAACTGTAAAATAGGATAAGATTCAACAAAACTTTAGTAATCCAAGACGGTAATTTGATTTTGGGCAGGTAAAGGTAAAACCTTTATATATACTGTCTATGAGTAAAACAGAGGAAACAAACATATGCATACAGACATTTACAGTTCAAGTACAATAGCTGTTTGGGAATATGTTAGGCTGGTGATGCAAAATGTCTGAAACAATTCATAATTAAATAACTCTAATAACAAATGTGTGAATAGTTTACATGACAGACCTAGTCATTTTTAAGTTGTTCATGTGCCAATCTCCAGGTAGAGAACATAATTGTCCTTTATGTATTTTCTCATTAACCAAAAATACTGACGTGATTTAAACCTTGTATCTCTTGTCTGTTTTTGAATAAGCTGAAAGCACAACAGCTTAGTTACCTTATATTTACAAAAAAATGTACACAAAGTTATATGGACATGGGGAGGCGTTCAGCCAATCAGGTGCGAGTAATGCCCACCTCTGCCTACGTCACAGCTTGGAGACACGCCCATCCTCGTTTTTATACATTTCCGCAAAGTTTACAGACTGTTGCTGCCTCACAACAATTCTGAGTTTCTTTAGCTTTTAAGACGTTTAAAACATTATAAAAATGAGTGAAATCAAACTAACCGAATCAGCTCCAACTGAAGACAACGGAGAGGAGAAAGACTGGGCTGCTGCCAAAGCTTTTTTTGACAACCTCAAAACCAACAAACCAAGACCTGTAAGTACTTTTGCTAAACAGTTTTATGATCATACATTTGTGTGTAAGGTTCAGACACTTTCTTGCATACAAAATGTGACTTAATAAGCAAACACGACTGCAACTACATGTTTTATTCATCCAAACATACAGCCCAAACCCCGGTATGCTGTCACCATTGCCGTGTCCTCTCGCACCCTCTTCAACATGGCGAAGGCGAGGAAGATCTATGAGGATGAAGGATTGGAGAAGTATGTGGCTTATCAGATTGAGCATGAAAGCGAGCCTCTGATGCCTGGAGCTGCTTTCCCCTTCGTCCAGGTAGGCCTGATCCGGTTCTCTGCAGGGCGTGGTGCCTCAAACTGGTCGATTCACCATAATGCGTTGTTGAGTCGACAAAAGCCACACAAAAAAAACTTACATTGTAAAAATCGACAGGGGTCCCTGATAATGAACAGTATGAGTCAGCGTTTTGAGTGTAGATTTTTGTGCGAGATTCTTAAAGCCATGTTTATACCCAAGAAAGGCCACACCTCAGTAAGTCTTGTCAAGGCAGGTATCTGTATGGCACCTTCATATACGGTACAATCAGGAAATTGTCAATTAGCATTTTTTTCTTCTAACTTCCACATTTGTCAAGTTTATGTACCCAAACATTGCAGAAAGGCAGTCGTTGGCAATACAACTCTCGATCAATACTCATTACATATTTTAATGTGTTATGTTAATAACAATTGAGACCTAAGACATCAAATAGTGCAAGGTAAAATGTAGGGTTTAAAATGTTTATTATCTAACAATATTGTGTTGAAGACAGTATTTCGCATAGATAAACTAAATGTTAGTTGCAGCACTAATATTTATTGTCTATTGCCAAAAAGTATTTTGAGCATTACAACCAGGAAACGTCCTGATGGGACTATCAACATACGAAATGAATAAACTTGTCACTTCTCTCTGTGGTCATGGCACGACAGGTTAATAACATTACATTTATGTTTTCTAATATTGCAAATATATACACAAATAATATTGCTGTGATGAGCTAATAATTAGCTATTTATCAGTTGAGCAGTTTATAAGTCTGGCTGTGAAGTCCATGTTCACACCCTAATTAAGGTGTTACTGGTTCATTAAGCACAGTCCTTTGTTTTGGTGTTGTTTTAATACCTTAATGTGCTCTGTTAAAGTCCTAACAGTAGGAAAGCTGTGTCACAATGTTGTAATGCCTTTGTTGTAACATCCTTTTAAACCCTCTGACACCACATCCTCCTCTCTCTCACAGGCGCTGATGAATGTCAACTCTCGACTGAGGCAGCTCTACCCAGACAGCGAGGAGCTGTTTGACATCGTCTTAATGACTAACAACCATGCCCAAGTCGGAGTGCGCCTCATAAACAGCATTAATCACTACGGTACGCTGCGTCCATAACCACACTTTGTTTAATACACCGCGGCGTCTCTCCTGCTGCAGCAACAGGAGTGATCAACAACAGTAGAGTCTGGTAATGACACACAAGGTGTTCTAGTGTCGAATCAGCCTTCTTTACTTAAAGGTCACCGATTGTGCAAAATCCACTCGTTCATGTCTTTTATACATAAACACGTGTCCCCTCTGTGGAAAGAGATTCTGAAAGTTTCAAGAAAAAAGATTGTCTCTCTTTTTGTCCTGATCCATTTCTATAAAAACCTATCTGAAAATGAGCTGATCAGATTTTGGCCACTTTATGATGTCATAACGATGTTTTGGCTTATGTGTAACCATTAGCCAATCAGCAACCAAGGTAACCCCCCCCCCCACCTTACCACCTGAATCTCCTCCTAGAGCACCATTGTGTTCTTTTTAATCAAATATCTCTCAGAGGGGCGTGGGGAGGGGGCTGCTTATTTTCATCTAAAGTAACAGACAGAGAATCAGCACTTTTGAAATAGGGCTGAAACAGAGGGGATTATGGGTAATGCTGCAATGATCTGTTTGGTGTTTGGAGCCAAACACTTCAGAGACATGTTCTGTATATATCCGAGACCTATAATGTATTGATGAAAAAGAGTATAATAGGAGACCTTTGACAATCTCTAACCCGCTTTTCAGATTTGAGCATAGAGAGATTTTGTATGACCGGAGGAGAAAGCCCTATAGGCTACCTGAAGGCCTACATGACCAACCTTTACCTCTCCAAGAACTCCGACAAAGTGACAGAGGCCATAGAAGAAGGTAAGTTGACATTATAACCCTGATTTCTCTTTTTATGTATAAGTTACTTTCAGCAGCCTCGAGACTGATATTCACACATTTGCGTGTTGCGTGTTTCTGAGTGACTCATTAATGATGTTGAGGGAAACGTCGGCCCCACACTGAGCAGCAAGAAGGAGAATGAAAGCGTGTGATTTATGGCTCCCGGTCATGTCCCAATACACACAAAACAAACAAACATGAATCAATGACTTTCATGTGTAGTGCTGAAATTAAATATTTAGCTGACAGAACATGATTGATTTTATGTCGCTTATCAAGTTAAACTTGGAGGATCTCTTTTTTATCCCTGTAAATTGAATTTATTCGGGTTTCTGTCTGTTGGTCGAGCAAAACAAGATATCTGAAGAAGACATGCCTAAGAAATTAGGATTGGAATATTTTGTTTATGACAAACATTTGGATGGCACACCTATAACACAAGATTCTATGTTACATAGAACATCACTAATCTGTAAAGTTCAGTGTTACGACCATAACTGATTCTCAAACAAAACTGTCTTTGTCTTTTTAGTAATAAACAAGAAATCTTTCACAGTTTACCTCGAACAACTTGGTAGCTATGAGACCACATTAGCCTAACTGTTTAGATATAACTATACATCTCTTTATTGAAAGACAGAAGTATCAGAAATCAGAGCAAATGTGCATTAGCAGCTAAAACATTGTATATAAAACAGGAATTTGCAGCTATGAGGTATCAAATTCAAATATAGTCTCAAAGCTTGTTTTTAACGTCCCCTCTCCTCTTTCAGGCATCGCTGCAGCCACTATGTTTACGGCGGACACGGATAATGAGCTGAGTAAGACTCAGCTGAGAGTGGCGTTTGATGGCGACGCCGTCCTCTTCTCCGACGAGTCAGAGATCATCGTGAAGCAGCACGGCCTGGACACTTTCTTTGAGCACGAGAAGGAGTTTGAGAACAAGCCTCTCGCTCAGGTAACTGATGATGTCATTTGCACCTAGGGCTTGTTATAAGTACTTGATGCGTTTTTAAATATCAACTTAAAGAACACAATAGTTTCGGGACTCCTCCATTAAAACCGTAACCGCATTTGATCCTTTTTGTACACAGATCTAGATACGTTTTGATCCAGCGTGTCACTCCGGCCATTCACCCTCATCTTCCTGGGTTTAAGTTGATAGTTTCATTCTACTGTTTGGACAAACTGCGGTTTCAGAAGCTCTTCAAACTTGACAAGAATATTCTCAAAGATACTCAAAACAAAATGAAAGTACGATCATTGTTTTCCATCTAAATGTATCTGCCTTCAGTTGATTGAGTCCTAAAAATGTACTTTCATGCAGATCAACAACAGCATAAAACAATATAACTAATACAACTGGCAGGAAAGGACAAGAGCCCCAATCGACCTCAACTTAACAAAATAAACAAATAGAAAACACATGTTTAAACAAAATGTAAACAAATAAATGACAAAAGGAAGAGTTCCCCTAATGTATTAGCTGTTTCAACAACACCTATTTGGTCGAAAATAAGTTTCTGGGAATTGTCTGCATGGTTTAGGAACCTGCTCAGTTTTTGATCAACTCAGGCATGTTGTCTGTCCGTACAGTATGTGCTCCTGTTCGTGTGTGTTTGCATTTAGTTCCTCTTCCACCTTATTATCTGAACCTGTGTTCCTCATTTCAAAACAATTAAATAAAACATGATTTGGCTCTTTCAGGGTCCCTTAAAGTGTTTCCTGGAGGCTCTGGGAAAGCTCCAGAGGAAATTCATCGCCAAGAACGAGCGCCTGAACTGTCCCATCCGAACCTTCCTGGTGACGGCCCGCAGCGCCGCCAGCTCCGGGGCCCGCGTCCTGAAGACTCTCCGCAGCTGGGGGCTGGAGATCGACGAGGCTCTCTTCCTGGCTGGGGCTCCTAAAGGGCCCCTGCTGGAGAAAATCAAACCGCACATCTTCTTCGACGACCAGATGTTCCACATTGAGGGGGCCCAGCAGATGGGAACCATATCTGCGCACGTCCCCTACGGGATCGGACAGAAGTACCACAAGGGGAAACTCATCGAGCAGCCCCCAAAAAAGGAATAACCTAAAAACGGTTAGAATGTTTAATATGCAATACGTTAACGCCTGCATATGAAGAGGTTTACTTAAAAAGGAAGAAGATTGCATTCAGAAAAAATCCGTTAATTAGCCAATTTAGGAGGATTTGGGTAACTGATCATGCTGTCTTCAAAGTTTCCTACTTAATGGGGTTTTATCAAATATTTTTCACAGTTTTCTTCAGGATTGGGTATTTTCTATGAGTATAGGAATGTAGTTTCAAAGCAATAGTTACACTAGGTGCCACACACTGCTTCACCTAATACTGTTTTGAAAGAGAAACACCAGCTTTATTACCTATTGAGGCCTTTTAACCATAAAAGGTGTACCTGTTTACCTTTTGAGAGAACTTTTTCTCATTTACATAGTCATTTTCTTTACACTTTTTTTATACAATAACCATGTTTATGTTATTTATCATGGTTTTGGATATTTGACCTCGGTATATTCCGTTATACCAGGGTAATGCATCTGCCTTATGGTTGTTTTTATTGCATTCGATCTTTCAAAATCACTTTTCTTTGTTACTGTTTTTGCTGTTGACGCGTGTGCAAATATAAAACACTTTATATTTTTACTCAAAAATGTATATACTGTAACTTCACCCTCGACTGACTGTGGGTGTTTGCAGATAGCATTTGATCTATTTCATATTGGGAAAATATGTTGAATGTTTCTCAACTTAACCTCATCAGGGAGTTTTACAGTTACACTTGTTTGTTAATGTTCATTACATACTGTATCTGTTTACATTTCCCAGTGCCAGAAAACTGGCAATAGCCGGCATTGATTGTATTCATGTTCAGAATATCAGGATTCCCCTTTTTCTATACTCTATTCTATACTGTTTTCTAACTGTGCCTTTAACCTTATCAGTAAGTATAATAAAGGCATGTGGACGAACCCGGGTGACTGGTCTTTATCAGAAAAAGTAATTAAGTACATTTACTCAAGAAGGTAATTATTTTTGAAGTGCTTCTACTTTACTTGAATATGTCCATGTAATGCTAGTTTAGATCTGTTTAGACCTGTATTGTACAGGTGTATTTTCACAGCCTACGTAGGCCCCCTGATAACTTGATGCATGCATTACTGTATAACACTTGTCTACTTCTACATTTTGAACAAATGTTCTTTTTGTAATGATACTTTTACTTATGTAAAGTATCTGAGTACTTTCTCTACTGCTGGTCTTTCTACATCCCAGCAGTAGATGGTGCTGTTTGGCTGTAATTGTCCATGTTGATGCTTTACTGCTTGTTAGTGTTTGCCCTGCAGTACACCCTTGTGTTTGACAGGGATGCACCTCCCTGTAAAAGTAAACCACCTGAAGTCAAGCTTTAGCAGCTTATCTTTGGGCAGATCTGTTAGACAAACTTCAATAAGTGTCAGTCAAACCTCAGCTGTTGGAGATAGAAGCTCACCTTAAATGTACACGACGAAAGAAGCCACAAGAGGGCGCTCCTGTTTAACTTTTATTAGGATTAACTTGAGAAGAGGGACAATTTAAGATACCACACTTTTAGTGTAATTTAGTGCAAGTATATATTCTCAAAAAGAACAAAAACTGGGAAAACATCACTAGAAAATATAATTTCATATTTAAAAAGGGAAATCATAAAAGTGTGAATCAAATCTCAGGAAAATGGAAACCCCCAAAAGACAAAAATAATATTAAATCGTACAGTGTTCAATGCTTTGAGGTACTATTTAATCATTTTTTTAATAACTGAGCTCCCACTCGGCCCATTTTTCCAGATACTGAAACAACAGTGCAAAGCACAGCAAGAAGAAATGCAAATCACTCACTGAACTAACATTAGGCCTAATTACAAGTTAATGAGCTATCTTGAGCTCCCAGATTTATTAATAATACCAGAGGTTTATACTTATAAGACAGAAATACAATACAATTAAAAGGTAAGACATAATCAAGAATAATGTCTAAACACATTTTACTGGACCCTAAGCTTTTTCTGTTGGGCTCATATCCAGATAAAAATAGTCATAGTAATATGAACGAGCATTTAGAGACCTCAGTTTTCCTTACGCCAAAAATGTGTTTCCCTGTTAGGTGAAAATGTAAAATATTCATAGACAGAGCACTACTCCATGGATAGGACATATTATCAAGGCTACTAGAACGTACGTATAAAAGGCATAACAACATATTTTGAGAAAATTGGATTCCATTAATCAATTATTTTATGAATTAAAAAAACTATCAATTGAATCACTTATTTTTTGTACACTAAGCAGTTTCCAAGTGTGTAGAATTTGTATTGTATTCTTAATACTTATTGCAATAAACAACTCCATTTTGTACAGATTAGCATTTATTAAAACAGAGGTCTATGTTTGAAACAGACAGCTACATTCTTTACAAGAACAAATTATTTTGTTGCCATTTTACAACACATTTCTGCAGTGTGTGTAGTGTGGAGGAGGAGTTCATGCCTCAGCCTGAGGGCAGCAGGGTGGAAAAGGCTGCAAAATAATAGTGAGAAGAATACTGTAATACTGTACCTACCTGTAAACATAAAAATACAATCCCATGCATTGAGATTAAAATAAATGAAGCAGAAGCTAAATGTTCTTCCTTGTTAAAATATTGGCAATCAAATTCTACAAATAAACTTCAAAAGTTAATTTAGGCCTTGAAACTAATTCACCAGCATTTTACAACCTGTAATGTAAAACCTGCCGCCTACATTACCCAGAATGCAACTCAACAGGTGTTGTGCCGTAGATTGAAGGCTTGCCGTGGATTGAAGCACAACAAGAGTCTATTTGATTATTTTTATATATGATACAAATATGCGGTGATTACAAAAACACAGGATCAGCAGATCCAGAAAATACATACAATAAATATCTACACTTTTCTACTTTTGGTGTATTTTGTGGCCACTTACAGAACCGGCACATGTACTACAGCGTCTCCAGCGGGTCGAGCGGTCTCGTGTGGACCAGTCTATGGGACGGACATGTTTCTGGTGCCGATTCCGATTGCGTGTGGACCACGGAAGACTTTTTTGATATCGAATTCGGTTCGTTACCGTCTCCGTGTGGCTAGGGCCTAAAGCTTCTAGACAGAGCATGGCTGGGCCTATAGCCTACTGACATCACCAGGTGCAGACAATAATGACATGACAAACAATCACCGGGGCGGTAAACAGACAAAAGGAAGAAGTGCACGACAAATCAAAGACCATCAAACATAACACAGTTAACACAGTTTGCGACGCACAACACCATGGATCCAGAAATCCATTTAGAATTTGTTAATTATAAAACAAAAGGCGAGTATCCCGAGGGTGCCTCGAAAACTCGTAAACATGTAATACGACGACGATCCATGAAGTAGCCTATGACACCGAAGGTGAGAAATGTACAACGTAGCCTAAAAACGATTGTTTTGTATATTGAATAATCGTTTTTTCAATATAAATACAAACAAAGTTGAACTGCAGTTCAATTGTACTATGTTCACAGTTGTTTATTAATTTCCACATTATAAGATTACAATGCATAATTAGCTTATTATAAATGTGTTTAGTGCAATAAAGTTTTTTTTTAACGGAAATAAAAGATATATTCATATTCTCCAACTTGAATGAGCTGAATATGGTCAAAATGTCTACACATCTGCACCTCTTTTTTTTTTTTAACACAAACATACAATAACTAATCTGTTGATTCAACAGGAGAGAAATTGTTCTTGAAAACAGCAAGCAAATCCCGTCTGTGGGTCCGAGGAAGCGGGCAGACTCTTCATCGACTTTCATGCCAGCCCCACAGGGACACAATGCGGCCAAAAAAACAAAACAGGGATGCCATCTCGAAATGTTTTTTTGGCCAGATGTGCAAAGACATAGATCAATGCAAGCTTGGATACCGTAAGCTCTTCTCATATCCACATAGGTACTTCAGCCCATACATATGTTCCAATTCATAATGCCTGTTGGAACCTTTTGTGGGAAAAGTACCGTGGTGTGAAAGCGCCTATTGACTCTTTTGAAATGACAAACATTTGGAACAGGGAAGAATCCAGGCTCAGAGTGAGTTGCTGATAATGACCTATCCCAGCCATGTAATTAGCTTAAACAAAACTTGTAAAGTGTTTTTTAAATATACATTTCAGATAGATCCATTGTCAACTTGGGGATCGTCAATGACCACCACCACTGGACATTAAAGGTGAGTGGAGTCAAGTACAATGCAGACTTTTGAACATATTATCATTACATATGATAGGTTATGTATCCAACCCAAAAGAGGTGCCTGTTCTTGGATATATTAGGGGAGTCTGCTGTCAACGTTAAAAGGTGCAGGGAGACAACAAGCTAGATTTGAAGTACTGCTTTTGAACTGTCACTGTCTACTATAGAGTTCGATAGAATACAACAGATGTAAACATCACAGTAATATATTCTTTCAGCACTTCAGAGCATTCTTACGAAGTAAAGGATGCAACATCTCAAAGTTGATATGGAACTCACCCCCTCCCCCCAGCAACCAGACGCCACCTCATGTGGGGTCTTTACCTTAAAGCAGGGGTGTCCAAGCTACGGCACAGGGGCCAAATGTGGAAATTCTAAAGATCAAAAAAAGTCTGTAATATGGTACAATACAGAGGTGAGCAGAGAGCCTGTGTTTATTCATGCTCTTAACTTTAATTGTCATGAAGAAATATTTTGAGCAGCTTATTTAATAGTACAATTGAACTAACCATGTTATAGAAACCTCTTTGACATTTTGGAAACCCCACATGTCAGAATTCAAGGTACTTCCAAGTCTCATCTGATCATTGTTGTTCTTATTTTCAGAGCACTCAGCGAATTGGTCAAACAGAGGCCAGGGACCTAGGATGAGGACCTGGATGCAACAATGTTTGGTCTTCGGACAAAAAAACAAATTACCACAAAATATTCACCCTACTTCCTGATGTTTGGGAGAGAGGCTCGCTTACCCGTCAGAGGTGCCGGAGCACTATATGGTTGGAGAACCTATAGAAATTGAGTCCAATTTAGGCTGTGTGTGCATTATTCCATTTTTACCTTGAACTTTTCTGTGAAATATATTTTCCTATTATACTATCTGTCACCAGCGAATTTCTGTGTCATTATTTTTCTATTACTCTTGCAGTTGTGAAAGAAGCTTGGGCAGGGAATGAAAACCATGTTCTGTAGTGACTTTTTAACCTAATACATAGGCTACTTAAACCACTGAGGGATGGGAACGGGAGAACTTTGTTCGGACGTGTGTTCCATCCAGACGATAAAACAATGTCCATACGCAGGGCCGGTCCTTAGCATTGGAGTTATAGATGTTCGCCTAGGGCGCCATATCTGGGGGGCCGCTGCGCTGGCAGCTCTGGGCCGGAAAACAAGTTCAGCCTTGATGTAACAACATTCATAATTAAGTAAATGTAACACCCCTTTCACCCCGGTTACACTTTTCCTTTGCCCTGTACGATGGGCGCTGTAAGTGATGAAAATGGGGGATGTTGGCTTATCAGGCGCCCGCAGCTCACAGCCAAAGTGCGAGCGAGAGAGGGCGCACCAGTACCGGCGCTGTTGTTATTAGCATCTGGTGCTAGCTGCGCTAATGGATAAAAGAAGATGATGTTTCTACAACAAGGGTGGAGGCTAAGAGGCTCAGTGAGGTAAAGGACTCTGAGGGTTTAGATAGTTAACTTTAGTCCAAGTTATCTTGATGGGTCTCAAACGTTTTGATCACAATTTATGTAAACAAATATTTCCAAGGCACTCCTTTATAATTATTGGGATAAACAGGTTTGAAATTTCAATGTATACTATAGGACAGCTAAAATCTCGCCTAGGGCAGCAAATTGGCTAGAACCGGCCCTGTCCATACGAGTCCTATATCTTTCAATTTAGTATCGATCCATGACAGTACGACTATCCAGGAAAAAGTTTAAGTGGGGGTTCCAAATCCGGCAGTACCAACGCCTGGTCTGCCACACGTAGAAGCCCCTCTTTAGTTGTTCACCTGCTGAGCCCAGAGTAAAATGATTTTGTGTGCTCAAACTAGAGGGGGACAGCAAATACCAGTGTGATTTTGGTGGAGTACGACCACCCTGGACAAAGTTATAGTGGGGGTGCAAAACCAGGCAGCTGCACCACCTGTTCTGCTGAACATGGGCTGTAGAGAAACCGTGCAGATCTTCCCTATTGACACCAGGATTAACCTTGTCGGGAAAAAAAAGAGCATTAACAGTGTGAGAAAGGCACAGACACAATAATACATTTTATTTGAGGGCACCTTTCCAAACATTCAATGTTACCTTACAATAGACACGTATATAAAATACGAGTGGCATTTCAAGTGAGTAAAGCAGGTTTGAACTCATTATTCGCTAGGCTTGATTTGAGATACAGTGTCTGACTATATCATATAATGTGATATCATTATGCCTACTTGTCATTTTTTGTACGTATTTTGTATTATCGAGTATCAGACACTTAAACAATAAAGAATGTTTTATAAAATAGTACTATACTGACAAAACACATCTTATCCTTTCACCGTGCATTCTGTAGGAATAAAACATAAAAACACCTAACCGACGTTGACTCAAGTTACATCATTTGAGGCAATTGGTTATTTGAGAAGCTCCTAGGGGGGCACACAAGTCGTTTTACAGCTTTTCATTATCATTCATTACTCGAGATTTTAAGTAAAAAGTAACATTTTATTTGTAAAATGTACAAAAAGTACTTCTGCTGAAAAGTTTTATATTTTTGGATTATCGTAGATACAAATAGATGTGTGAGTAGCATTGGATGTTATAGCCAATTGTATTTAGTTTAGGTAGAGCTAAGAAACGTTATATATTGCTTTTTATTTAATCGGTAATAATGTATATTTTATAAAATCATATTACGTTTTTAATTTAAATACCATTTTGCTAGGTAAGCCTAGCTGTCATACATGTAATGGTGTCAAAAGTACAATATTTCCCCCTAACTTTTATTGAGTTGTGTATATAATACATAACAAAAGAAGATGTACATAAAACATGATATAAACATAAAAGGAAATACAATCAAGTCACATAAAAGATGCCAGTTGTCAACATAAATAAATAGAGAATAACGTAAGTATAACCAATTGGTTCCTAAACTTTATAGCTTTTTCCTAGCTATAAATATCTGTCAAAAATGTTGTAGTCACAAAAGCAATATATTTCGCTCTGAAATGTGGTTACACAATGATACATTTTAGTGCTTCAGTTCAAATTCACTTCTGCCTACTGAGGGACAGATCGTAGTCACTATCTTGTTTTTTAATCCTATTTCACTTGGTGCAATGTTTGGATTTAACAACAGGCTTTTTTTTCTTTTTTCAATTAGGTCACTCTAATAACGGCTGTGAATATTGTTACATTTCTGGAGACCATGAGGAGAAGACGCTTGTCGGGCTTAAAACTAAATACTCATGAGGGGTAGGACTTATTTTACATTCATTTGTTCTACAGTTGAGTTATCCATCTTGTCAGTCGAGCATCTTTGCGGCTAGGCACAGTTTTGTCAGGCAGCAGAGTGTGTGTGTGTGTGTGTGTACATCCCTGAGATCTGGGACCAACCGGTTGTTGCCATGGATACTCGGTGCTGACACCACAAGAACTGTGTAGGCTTGTTGAAGATATAATTAATAACAAAGGATTAGAGGCAAAGGTGGCATGGGGCTCAGTATGAGAAACCTCATCACACAGTTACTATAATTGGCACCCTTTCTTTGTGTGTGTGTGTGTGTGTGTGTGTGTGTGTGTGTGTGTGTGTGTGTGTGTGTGTGTGTGTGTGTGTGTGTGTGTGTGTGTGTGTGTGTGTGTGTGTGTGTGTGTGTGTGTGTGTGTGTGTGTGTGTGTGTGTGTGTGTGTGTGTGTGTGTGTGTGTGTGTGTGTGTGTGTGTGTGTGTGTGTGTGTGTGTGTGTGTGTGTGTGTGTGTGTGTGGAGAAAAGTTACAGAAAACGAAGTGTGAAAACAGAACTCTCATACTCTGCTGCTGCATTTATCTTCTTGACAAGCAATTTGCTATAAATATGTTTACTTGGTTGGTGGCCAGAAATCTCTAGGTAGATTTGTTTTATTAAGGGCAACATTATGTAGCGTGTGTGTGTGCCTTACTGCCTGAATATCTGGGGAACATTTATTAAACATAATGAGATAATTACTATAGTTGGATGTTTATCAATTGTTGATCCTCCCACCTTTTCTCTACTACCAGATACAGTGTCTAAAGGCCCGGACACACCAATCTGACAGCAAAGAACTGACACAGACGGACCCCGACTGTTGCGTCTCTGCGTTTTGGTCATCGTCGGCCTGACACCCACCGACGCCGTTAATCGGCCTGGTGTGTCCGTGCCTTAAAGGATGATGTTGTTCACTTTTGGATGGATTGCCACGAAATATAGTGCAGATATACACAAAATGTCCAGCCGAGCTTTTGTTTAATGTTAGCATGCTAAAAAGCTAACTTAGATGCCAAACATAACAGCCAACCGTCGTCATAATATTGAGCATATTAGCATGCTACCTTAGCCCTTAAGTAACTGTACCTCAAAAACCAAAAAGACAACAGTGCATATGACCAATTACAGTTTAAGGTGGCAATCTATGCGCTTATGTAATATTGTCTGCAGATTTTGCATTGCACTTCATAAAACCGAAGATAAGCTACTGCCAAGAGCTTTTCCTTTGTTGAGTTTCTTGGGTTTTCTGAAGGTGGCACACATTTTTATCTATTTTACAAGGAAGTCATCAAAACCTGTGATAACAACTCTGTGAATCTGCTGCACGATGCTACAGACACCATTTGCTGTGTGACTGAGTTGGTGGAGCTCACACACAGGGATGTGACAGGCTCTGTTGACAGAAAACTGTGGTATGATAATGACATGTATTGAGGTCAGCTGGTCCCCCTCCCCAGTAACACATCCTTATAGAAAATATCATACAGGGTATATCCAATCCAAACCCACATGAATTAAAGCTATAGTTTGAGATGCTGCAAATCTACAGCAGAGTGTATATTCTTGAAGTGATCCAGCACAGCCGCTTGTTGATGTGTTGCAAAGATTAAACTGGTTTTGTCTGTGATAACAGGCTTTCAGTTTGAAACAGATGCTCATCGCCCTTGTGGTATGCATTATGTGCTTCTGTAATTGCTTTCTGACTGATGTTATTGCAGACTTTACTGTGTGTTCAGCAGGGATCCCAGGAAACCTATCTCTACACCTCCAGAATGAGCTGGCTCTTATTCAATTCAGCCCATTCTCATTTGATTGCACAGTGTGGTCCTCTGAAAGCGACCCCACAGGTCTGCCCGCATTGACAAGTGTCTCTGCATGAGATGGATTATTGATGCTGCATCTGATGACACGCTGTTTCCTCATCCTGGCTTTTTACATGTGCACCTGTTAGCTATTATTGACGGGGCTCGGCTAAGTTACAGGAGGCAGTCAGTCCCATACCCGAGCAAGTAATATGCAGCACTAAAGATGGAGACACGTTGAGTGATTCACTGAAAATGCTTCCAACAATCTGAAATCAATCGTGGCTTTGCGTGTTGCTTTGCTGAGCAGGAGAGATGCACTGATCCTGCTGATAACACGTTCCTTTAAGTTTTATTTCAAGCCTTCTGGTCCTCTCATACAAGCAATCAATTCACTGATGCATTTTATCGGTTTGTAGTGTAAAAACATTAAATGGTGCTCTGTGGAAAAGATGGAAAATTACTTTTTCGTCCAGCGTTGTAGATTTATCTGCCCTGTGTGGAAGGCCTCAGGCCGCTCTCCGTCACTGTTATCTTTAATATAACTCCGATGCTGTTTTTTGCTGTAATATAGCAACAAGTCTAACTGGCTTTTGTCATTTTGAGAAGCATAAAACTGACCTCCAGGAGAAGGGAAGGCCAAACAGACTGCCATAGTAACAGCTGAGTGGCCGCTGCTTCTTTATGGTCAGAACTGATCAGCCGTGGCTTTAAGTCCGCTCTGCAGGCTTAAGTTAGGGACGCAGAAACTCTGGCCCCTGCAGAGGCTCAGCCCAGCCACGCAGCAGCAGTGCAACCACGAATCAAGCAAGCATCACCAATTATCCCCACCTCTGCGTTTGTAGCAGGAATCCATTTCAGCACCATTTCCTCTGGGCGGCCATGGGCAGATGGTCTCTGCTGTCAGGGCGATAGTTCTAAATTGGCTCCCACCCCTCTCCTCCTCCTGAGATTGAAAAGAGATTATTAAAGGCATTCATCATGGAATAAGCCTGTGCCTGTCTGGAAAGTCTGAAAATTGTGAGAAATGGCCGCACAATGGAGAGCGCCTGAAGAAAAAGGCGGCTTGGAAATGATATAGAGATATGTCTGTGTACTGAAGGCTTGGTGCTCCTCCCTGGTACCAGACAGGGGGGGGTCCCCTGGGTGTCCTGTGAGGTGGCTGTGTGTGTGTGTGTGTGTGTGTGTGTGGGGGGGGGGGGCCCCAAGTCTGGAGGAACGCATGCGCGAAGCAGGCCACCTAGTCATGGCTAAAACCCTACATATCAGATGCAGCGCTAATGATCCCCCCGGGGACCGGAACAGTCTGGCTCCTGCATGCCAAGATGCGCTGTACAGCCGCCCTTTATTATCACTTTCTGAGTCAAGGGTAAGACTATATGTAGGACAAGTTGAGGGTCTTCTTTGAGTTGGACATCGAGTTAGATCATAATTGGAATATTAAAGATTATTAGGGTTAATCCATCTTTGCAGTATGTGGAATATTCAGGGACGACACACTGCATGCTGCCCTCATCTCTTTTCTCCTGTCGCATTTTCTAGAAGGCTAATGAGTCTTCATTTCAAGTTCAGATTTCGTATAAGCATTCATTTTTAACGTATGCTTTAGATTGGGGACTGACATTAAAGAGTCTCTATACCTGGCCCGGCTTGGTACTGTATGCCGCTTTTATTTTCTGTCAAACTGCTGCCACTCACTTGTCAATCCTGATCTCTTCAACTCCTCCCATGCACAGACTAACGGAGGTGGTATCGATGCAGTTATACAACCATCTGAATATTGATGAATTGAAAACTGTAACACCAGCTTTTTGTAGTCACTGAAAGTGCCTGCGTGTACTCAATTATATGTGTAAAGAGAATCCTAAAGTTGCATCAACAGTGGAAAAGAGCTAAGAAAAATATCACTGGTATGCAAACAAATCTTTTCAATGCAAGTATGTCATTTAAAGGAATAGAAACAGACATTTGGGGAAATACACACCTTTCCTTTCTCACCTTGATCAAGACAATCAAAATCAAATATGGTTAATAAGCCAGGAGGCAAAAAACTTTAGGAGTCCTGTTGGCTCGTGGATGATGATGATATAATCAACGTGTCTTAACAAAATAGTCGTGCTTATGAAAACTAGAAAGATATTTGAGAATTATCGATAAGGACATGTAAAAATTGTTGAAAAAACTCACTTAGTACCTCATTTGCATAGATGAAAGACTGCATAGAGCATGCTGGCTTAGTTTATCATACAAACTGAATAAAGGGGGAGAGAGCCATTATTCTTCATTAGAACATCTCTTTCCATTTCAACATCCTAATGGTCTTTTATGAGCACCACTGTTCTGTTTCATGAGAGATATTGATATGATTATCGTAATCCATTACTCTGCCTGTCCATTAGTCTGTGTGTCAGCTGCCATGTGCTCTGTTGGATCAATGCTCTTCTCCACCGACCAATGACCTGGAAAAAGCTGAAAAAGCTTTGCCTACTCTGCTATCAATAGACCGTCTAATTAAGAACAGCACCCTTGGAGTAAGCTCCGTCAAGTAGCGAAGACACTCGCCACAATTGTGTGAGATTTCCCTCATTAAACCCAAACCTGAAGCTTCAGCAGATTAACAGAGAAGCTGTGATTTCACTTCCTTTGACTTCGGCCTCAGAATGTCGAAACACAAGAGGATGTTATCGTGTTTGTGGGCAAATATTAAGAGATGAGTGATAGTTTTGTTAGACTGACCTAATAGTGTGTCTCCGTTGTTCTCTGCATTACATTTTAACTCATGGATGTCCTTGTCTGACATAGCAGGGGGTTATTCTGGCACTGAAGGAGGCCATCTGTTCAGCCTAGAGTGAAATGAATAGGATCTCTTCTAGGTCAGGATTGCAAACTAATACGACAAGATTGGGGTAGAACTCTTTAAAACGTTGGGCTTTCCAATAGACCATGGATCAGCAGCAGCCAGTTGCAACAATTAGAGAAAGAACACATCCGTGAAGAACGGATTCTTGCTGACGGACGTGACAAGCAGCACAGCATGCATCCTCTTCCCTAGAGTTAGAGCAAAGATGAGCTAGATACCTAAACAAATCTTGGGCCCCCTCACAAGCTGTAAGCAGAAACGCCAGCTAGAGGAGCTGATGGGGCCCTCATAAAACCAGCCATCCTGCCACAGTGCCCGCAGCATGAGCCCACGAGCCAACTTTATCAGGAACCAAAGGAAGGAAGTGCTTCAAACCTGAATGAGAAGGTGTGGGAAACCTTCAGGTTGCCCTTACATAGGGCCTCATTCAGAGATGGTAAAAATAGAAGTACTGACGAAACTTCTTTACTCAAGTAAAAGTAAAGAAGTATGGGCTTCGAAATGTACTTCAGTAAAAAGTACCCATAACTACCATCTGTTTTAAAGAGTACCTGACCTCCCTTTATATGAATAGAACAATAATGTCATTGTTAGCTAATGAATGTTGCCATGCTGAACAACGGCAACATGACAACGTTTTCATTGGTCCCTCTTCTTTAGAGAAGACCAGGAAATGATGGATACACGGATCGTGTTCAAATCAATAGGGACTCTAAATAATAATGATCGCGCCACCAAACGCAGATTAAAACTAAAGTGACGAACCTGTTTTCAAAATGTAAGAAGTAGAAAGTACAGGTATCAAAAATGTAAAAAGTAAAAAGTGGAGTAAAGTATTGATACCAGAAAAATTTAAGTACAGTAACGAAGTATTTGTACTCCACTACTTCCCACCTCTGGCCTCATTGCAGAGCTCATGCACAGGCGAAGGCAGCCAACACAACAAACTGCACGCATGGCCAGAGAGGGTGGGCTGTGTCAGGGGAGGGGCTCTGCTCTGACCTACACCAGCGCTAATACTGTCCAACTACAGTGTAGTCAAATATGAAAGACCAGGGTAGTTTCACTGTTCCTGGATGAGGTTTGTTTGACCCAAACAGCCTGCAGGTATTTGGGCATCCACCCTCTCCCTCCAGCTTCACCACCACAATTCCCCCCCAGCCCGAAGGCGAGACCCACGTGGCGACACAGCGGCTGCCTTGCTCAATGGCCCAACAGCAGGGCTTTTTACCCGAGCAGAAAAAGACCCAAGAAGATCAAACCCTCCTCGACCTGGCACAGAAAACCTATCTGGAGACCGACATCGACAATGTGAGGAGGAATGACCAGTCACAGGAAGTAAAGACAACACCACAGCAGGAAATAGACGAGAGAAACGTGATCCCACCTCCTCCACAGTTCTGTGAAGGCTTTGAATTGAAGTGTCCCTTTCCGGAGTTTCATCGCGACTTCCCCAGATACCCCTGCAGATCTGCCTCTCTGCCCAGGGGCACCAACATGGTGAGTGATGAGAGTCATCCCAGGCTTTAATCACAGCCAGGCTGAGGAACATATGCTATGATTGGAGTGGAAATTGTTCCTCACAGAGTTTGAAGTGATGCCTGAATAAATCAAGGCTGCATGATTTGAGTAAGTCACTGTTGATTTTGATCTGGGGCTTCTCTGATCTTCAATTCAGAGCAGGGAAGAAATAGGCAAGTCATGATGAGGTTACTTTGTCTAATGCAGACTATGAAGATGTGTTTTAATCAAGATTATAACAACAGCATACAGGAAATAATCCCCCCACCAAAACTTCAAGAAATACAAAAGTAAGGAAAGGTGTGTATAGAAAAATATGAAATATAACTTTTATGGACACAGTAGGGAAGAAATAAATATGTTATGCCAAACATTTAGTCACACATACATACATAAGCCCTTATCCCCACAGACACCTCAAACCAATGCACAAACACTCGCTTATAGTTATAAACATATATATTAAGATTTAAGTAATTAACTGTTTTTAGTTGCAGCAGGCGGTCGTTTTTAAGAATAAGCTCTTAACAGGCAAACAGGCAAAGACAGCCACTAGCTGGTAAACATAGTCAAGCAGGTTCACTTAAACAGACCTAAATACCCTGATAATGAATAATAGCTGCTTTAAAGACAAATGTAAAATATTTTTCACACGAGATAAAAAGTCTAACAAAGGTACATCATAAGAATTGACCGCAGACATGGCTCCACTCAGGTGATCTGTGTGCACAGGAGCGCTGCTTCATGCTGACCACTGATCTGGCTTTTATGGTTGCGCGCTCATTAGCATTCTACCCATCAGCAACTCCTCCACACACAATCCAAACTGAACAATTACTGACTCAGCCCCCTCAGCAGCATTTACTGTGTCACATCCATCTTTTAATCCGCTTGAGACATACTCTTGCAAAAATGGCCGTAGAGGCAGAGAAACCTGTGTGAAAACTGTTTCTCTCAGGAATAGCAACTGGTGGTTTCCGTGTGTCACCTGAAGACAAGCCTAAAGGCTCAATTAGAAATGACTACATAAAAAGTGAGTGTATTTGCAGTATCAGCATGACATTTATCCCTGCTGTAGATGATGATCCATCTGGTTATTCACCTCTTGTTTCAAAATGTATTATTCCAGTCTCTAGAAAGCATAACCCGGCATTATTATGACTATGTTTTTGCATTCAGGACAATCTGTAAACATGCGACTGTACTGTTCACAGGCGAGTTTTAATTTGCGATCTGTCTGTGTTTCCCCTGGAACCCAAAACACTCTTGACAGATCCCTGAAAGTGGCTCCGCTGCCATTTAATAATAAAGCAGAAGATCACATTGCCTTAATTTATTGTCTGATTAAAATTCAGCCTTTGCCGTCACCTTAGCAACTGCTTGAAAAAAAAAAAAAGGTGGGTGGTGTGGGCGCTGAGAGAGGCAGGCATGTGAGCCTGTTGGTGTTCATCTTTCAATGTAGTGTGCTAGTGTGTGTGCAAAGTTTCTCACACAAGTCCTTGCACTTGTGTGAGCGCGCTAACGAAACATTCTTCACAGGCACACGACCTTCAGCTGTGCACTCGCTAAGGATGCAAACTCCAATCGTTCAGTATCCTTCCTCCCGGCTTAGAGGCTTGTATTACTTGGTATTCTGTCTCCATTATGTTTCACGCACCCTGGAGACGTAATATTGTCTTTGCAACGATTGTTCCCTCCATTAAAACTAGTGGACGTTAATCCTGCTCCCCAGTATTCCTTGATAACACGGCAGCATGTGATCGGGCCTGCACCCTAAATCTGAATGAGGATGAGAATACTGTGATTCATAATTCATCGCCTTCAGAAAGAGGGCCCGCAGACTTGTAATGCTTTCTCCCTAACGGTGGGGGACTGGAGATTCAACAGATTGGACCACCTGTTTCCCCTCACCTCCCCCCTTCTCTGCCTCCTCTCTCCATCTCTTTCCACACCCCCTCCTCTTCATCTCTTTCTCTCCGATTCAGCATAAGGATATTGAGTTGCTGCCAGCATCCCTCGTGGGGGGGCTTGCTATGTATCTGCAGTCTGGCTGCAATGGAGGTTTCCGCTCTCCCTGCACACTCCCTCCTCCCCTTCTTTCCCCTTTCTTTTATCACTCTCACACTCTAGCTATGATATGATTGTTCTCCTCTCACCTCGAGTAAGCGCAGATGTAGACAGCCTGATGAGGGTTTTCTCACGAGCGTGGAGGGAGCGGAGGGAAGAGATAGAGGGGGGGGGGGGGGGGGGGACATAAGAGCGCGCCTGCTGAATATGTATGTTTTGTTTGTGTTTGTGCTGCAGCGATGCTACTTAGCAGTTATGAGTCCCCTCCACTAACATGCTGTCATTTCCTTTAGGTACCTGATGAAGAGATGAATATCATCAGGTAAGCTTTCCCCCCTTTTTCTCTCTCCCTCTCTCTCTCCCTCTCTCTCTCTCTCTCTCTCTCTCTCTCTCTCTCTCTCTCTGCACATATCTTTCAGCTCTCCATCATCACGCCCCCGCGTCTTCTTCCTTTAAGCTCCTTCCCTCCCACTCTTCCTTTTCTTTCCACTCTTGCACAGTCCCTCTCCCTCTCTGTCTTCCCTCCTGCCTCCTGTTGGAGTTGCGTTGTGGTGTCGGAGGTGGCGGCAGTGTTGGTGGGATGCTGTGCATGTGCTGGGGGCTTCTCTAAACTGTAAAGGGGGGAAGCTGCGTTCGCATTTAAAAAAGGGGGTTTTCTCCATTTCCCCGGCGAGAGGCTCAGGCGGCAGGATTTGTATCTCTCAGTCTTCGGGATGAGGCTCTGCGTGAGCGGAAGGTACTGCTTCACCGTTTGCATCTCTGATATGGATTACAAAGCCGGTTGTGTGTGTGTGACTGTGTGCTCATCTGTATGTGCTGTGGCTGCACTCACAGTATCACTTTGTGCTCTCTGTGTATTGATGCTGCTTTTTATGAGAGTTTGTCAAAGATAAAAGGGTTGTTTTTTTAGCTACTGGTTGTACGCAGGGAATCTCTTGGCTTAAACAATTCACTGCAGCGTATATGTGGCGTTACTGTAAAATATTGTTCTCTAAGGAATCGTTCAGGTTTTTTTTTTAATTAGTCTTGGATGTGTTATGGTGATAAACATGTCCATCGTTGACTCTTAAACATCTGCTTCTGCATGATTTTAGACAATCACCTGTCGGAATGCACCCATGGCACTGATTAATGACTGCATGGCAGCGCTGCTTCTCCCTATGAGCAGCTAAGCCGTAGAAGCTCTAATCAAGGATTTTGTATGTATTTAGATTAACCTGACAGTCCTAATCATTCACACAAGGCCTAGGTAATAACTGAACTGATGCCTTCACATGCAGGCGTAAACAGGTTTTAATGAGTTCATTACAAAATTACAAGTGCTCACCCACTTTTCTGATTAAAGTCGCATTAGGCAGGAATTAAACCAAACAAGATGCAGGAGAGAATCCTTATCTTCTTTTTGTGGTTTATTTGCTTCTCTCCTTCTCACCTCACAGTACCGTAGACACGTTTTAATTGATATTATTACTAATGAACCGTTATTAATCTGCCACAGCTGCAAATACATCCCGAGCTTTCCCCTTTGTGTTCGATTACTGATGGTGTTATTACGATTTCAGGCAGATTACAGTATGAAAGCCGTTTAACCAGAGGGTGAGGGGATAATTAATCTGACGGGGTGTTTCTCCAATATCAGGCGTCAGTTGTCCTCACCTCCGTGTCACAGCTTTAATTGAATTAAAGCCGCTTTCCCGAGATAAGGAGGGGTGCTCCCGTGACTTTTCTCCTGGCTTTGTGCTGGATAGGAAACAAGGTGGCCTCTGAAGACGCTGTGAGGAGGTTAAACAGGAAGCTGGATCTACCTGAGAGTCTGACCTTACATATTCATCCCAGCCGCCCCCACATCTCATCTCCGAGATGCCTCCCAGTCAGCGTGATGAAATGTCCTGAAATCTCTTGCTCTCTCTTGCTCTTTCTCACTTTCCCTTTCGCAATTTCGGTCCCTCTCTCGGTCGAGCTCCTCCACCGGGCTCTCTGTGGAGCAGATGGAGATGTAAATGTTTCACAGCACAGCAGGGAGCTCCAGAGCGGGGGAGAGACCTCGCTTGGATAAACAGCTTTTACTTTTTTTAAAAGTGTTTTTTAAATAGTGTTTAAACATTTGATATCAAAGCAAATATAAAAGATATATATATATAGCAATATTCTGCCGAAGTTCTGTATTTAAAAAAGATTGACACCAATTGAAAAGAAAAGTGGCAGCCGCTCTGCCAGAATGATTGACTGGACCAAAATTTAAAGCTGCTTTTTGAAAGAGTGATGAGAAAATAACCGTCTTGGGTGGCAAGAAAACAAGTTTTTAAAGTCTTGGGATCTTCAATGATGAGATTCAGTCATTTTAGTCAGTTTATGATTTAAACTACACCCATTGTAAGAAAGAACAGTGTTAAAGGTGGGGTAGGTAAGTTTGAGAAACCAGCTCGAGATACACTTTTTGTTGTATTCCATGGAATGCTCTTAACATCCCGATAGCAATGAATATCTGAAGTGCTTTGACAAAAAATCCATAAAGAAATATCATCTGTGGAAGCCGTAGCGCTGTAAAAAGCACGACCAATCATCTGAGCCGGCCCGGCTAAAATAACTGGATGGGCTACCTGCCAGTCAGCCTTCCATCTTTGCACAAACTTATCTCGTGCCCTCATTGGTCATCGTCCGTGTGTGTTGGAGGAGGGGCTCTGTAAGGAAGTGGCAGATTTTTTCCGGTTGTGTATTTTCAAATTCTAGCGCACTCGAGCTGGTTTCTCCAAAAGTACCTACCCCACCCCACCTTTAAATATCATCAGCATTTAAGACCAAGCACTGTATTAAAGGGAGCTTTACACTTTTGCATTTTGCTAGGAGATCTTAATGGATGTTCGAATGATCAAATAACGCCACAGTCAATAAGGTCCTAGCTGTTCTGTTTCATCATATCACATGACCTTTATCAGCAGACTGAGTTAGTTCATTGCGGTACTTTCTCTACCATGGGAATAGTTGTGAAAGTATTTAATTATTATTTTGTTGAGATAACAAGTGACAGATGGGCGGCAGATTTAATGTAAAACCAACATGAAGTGTTAGGCCTCCACAAAAGCCTGAACGGAAGCATCTGCATTTGTTGTTTCTCCGTTCATTTTTATAAATGTTGTTTATTTATGCTTCTTTTCTTTCTTGCTGAGTTAGAGGAGACGATCAATGGCACTCGCACGTCTGTCCATTGATTTAGAAGTTAGTTTAGCCTAAAGCTTAAACACAGCTAGCCTGCCTGTACAACCCAGTCTCATGGCATTTCGTGTTATAGTCACGAAATGTAATCTATTGATTCGTGTTCACCAACACGATTTTCCCCTTTTTTTCGTGTCACAAAGAATGATTTTAAAAGCAATGTATTTCTACTGGTAATGTGTTTCGTGCCTGCAGCACGTCTTTTTCTCCGGTCGGGTCGTGGAAGACTGGAAGCTGTGTGGTTCATAAAAGCATGTTCTTACTCAATATCAAGCCACAATTATTGCTCTTATTTTAAATCGTATAATTTCGGACTTTTGTTGCCGTCTGTGAGGAAAAGAAATGGGGCTCAGAGCCTCAGAATACTGAAATCTGCATTTTTTTAAATCTTTTTTTCCTTCTAATTTGTTATTCTATTCAAAATAACACACTGTTATTTACTCACCAATAACACACAATTATCCTTGTTTTTATTTATTGGTTTGATTCCATAATCTCTGGCTTTTTTGGCGTCCGTCAGGAACTGAATTTCAAAATAAAAATAACCGGAAACAGACGTAGGCCTCTAGGAGTTTAGGATGGCCGAAGACACTACACTACCCATAATCCCCAGCTACCATTTAGGACTACAGTCCCCGGGATTAATCTTCAAACTCTGGGATTGGATGTTGGAGTGGCAGTGCGCCAAGGTTACGCCGAGCGTCAAACAGCTGTTTGAAATGGAACGAAATCACGCCAGACTATCCAAAACTGGAATCGAACGCCCCCCCCCCCAGAACTACACATGCTGGCTATTGTGTTTCGCAAAATGTTCTGTGGGACGTCTCTACTGAACGTTTTCGTTTTTCCCACAATTAGAAGTTGCCAGTATTGAACACATTGGTGTTATCAAATGTAAAACATATAATTTAATAAATGGGTGAAAATCGCTTGTGTCCATAATGCGCAGCATTAAATATACCCACGTGACAGCTCATTGTTACTTTGTATTTCTACTCCACTACAATTCAGAGGTTAACCTGGTATTTGTACTCCACTACACTTATTTGAGTTACTTGAGATTCTGATTAATGATGTGAAATATAAACAACCCTTAAATCAGACTTTAGTTACACCTGAGTAAAATTCAGGGAAGGTGATTGTCAAGTGCCAACAATCAGGAGAGATGTTTGATAGTTGGTGCTTGAGAAGACTTAACATTTATCTGCAATTGACATGAATGGAAACGAGTAATAAAGTATATTCACTACTCGTTATTCTCTACTAATAGTTAATTAAAGACTATATTATGGCTATTTTGCACATCCCTTTGAAGATTTCAAGATTTTCAAAGGTTATTGACATATCATATACACAACTGCGGTGTAGTTATGCAATGAATGAAAATCTTGGGTCACAGGTTCCTCAACAGCGCATTACAAGACATCTATCAATATGTGTGTATACCTCCACCATTAAACTGTCATATTCTGCACATTTCTTATACTATCTACATACATAAGAGTATAATTAATGTGTATAATATCAGTTAAAATAAGTGCTTCAACATAGTTAACATTGCAGGAAAGCAATATATTAGACGTTAAATACTTTGTCAAGCTTAATATTTATCTGTAGATACCCCCAAAGTTTTTTTCTTATTTAAAAGAAGAACTTAATCTAAAGTATTCTTTAATGTGTTTATAAAGGTTAATTCGTTTTTCTGTTTTGCACATCCTCATATTAATATCTTTGTACATCCTGCATTAAACTGTTTTATTGTAGAGATCACTTATAGTATCTTCTTGATTTTTTATATTCTATGTTTCTATCACAGACCTTCTACTTTCCCCATGAAAGTATTTACTCTTAATATTTTTTTAATCAAATATAACATAAAAACAATAATTCAATAACGTGCTTTAACCACTAGGCGGTGCACACAAGGTGCACACAGCTATAATAACTTTGTATTATTAGTGTAGGACACTTATGTATGTTCAACATCTGAAGATGTGTAGTTTTATTCATGCTTTCACGTCATTTTACAGCATATTGCTATACTATTTCAGACTCAGTATTTACATTCTTATATTCAAAGAAAATCAGTAATATCTTTAAAAACTACAAGTCCTTTTCTATCAGCTGTGCACCATTATGGTGTAAATATAACCTATCTATGAATTAGATGAGATGTAAAAGTCAGCCGAATTAGTGTTGATACTGCAAGGAGACGTATTGTGTGAAGAGAAATTGAAGATGTTGTTTAATTGTTGATATATTTCTGTTCCACGTCAAGTATTCAGTTTCGGCGGCATTTCTTCCAGTTTTTCCAAAGGTCTTCTCATCAGGGCTCTATAAATAAAGAACTACGGCAGATCTGTAATATGTAATGCAACCGGACCGTGTATTACAATGCCGTTATGGGATGACTTTCAAAGAGAAAAGCAAGAACACTCGGAATAAAGTATTATTTTATTATTTTAAAATGTTTTTCCGATTTCATATCATATATAAACACCAAATCCCAGCATGCGTTGCAGCTAAAACATTCAATCAGCGAGCTTAAACCATAGCTGAGGATCTTGGGTAATGGCTCGAAATGCCTACGTCTGTTTCCGGTTATTTTATTTTGAAATGTAGTTCCTGATGGACGCCAAAAAAGACAGAGATTACGGAATTAAACCAATAAATAAAAGCAAGGATAATTGTGTGTTATTGGTGAGTAAATAACAGTGTGTTATTTTGAAAAGAATAACAAATTAGAAGAAAAAAAGATTTAAAAAATACAGATTTCAGTATTCTGAGGCTCTGAGCCCCATTTCTTTTCCTCACAGACGGAAACAAAAGTCCGAAATTATACGATTTAAAATAAAAGCAATAATTGTGGCTTGATATTGAGTAGGAACATGTTTTTATGAATCACACAGCTTCAGGTCTTCCACGACCCGACCGGAGAAAAATACGTGCTGCAGGCACGAAACACATTAGCAGTAGAAATACATTGCTTTTAAAATAGTTCTGTGTGACACGAAAAAAAGGGGATAATCGTGTTGGTGAACACGAATCAATAGATTACATTTCGTGACTATAACACGAAATGCCATGAGACTGGGTTGGCCTGTCATGAAATCTGCGTCAGCACCTCCAAAGCTCACTAATGAACATCTTATATCTGTTTGTTTCATCTGTATAAGAATCAACACTCAGACATATTTTAATTTCCAGCTTCATAAAGTCCAAAGTTAAGTCTCGTATGTCTGTCCAAAGTTTAATATGATATAAAATGATATTAAAGCTGAACATTTACATATTTGAGAGGTTATAAAACGGCATTATTTGCATTAAAAAATCCCTTAAGTTGATCGTTTATCGCTTTTTCTCCTGTTTGATTATTGGTTGATTGATCAGCCAATCAGTGGAGACTTCAGGATGTAAGGTGGCAACACATTTTACACTTTGGCTTTTGCACAGATCAAACAAACAAGATGGGTGTTGGTGCTGGTTGGCAGATTTGGTTTCCCTTGGACAAAGCGAAGCTTTCTGTTTCCACTCTTTATACTAACAAAAGATAGCGTGCTGTAGCTTCATATTCAATTGACACTTAAACTGTAAAACTATTAATTTGATTTAAATGCAAAAGCCTTGTCTTTACCACTTCTCATGCAAAGGTACGTATAACCACTGGCTGATTAATCTGATAAACCACATATTTCAAACACTTGAGCCAATATATCATGCCAGATGGATTGGGCATCCATTGAATCACTTTTATTAGAGATGAAGTGGTGATACAGAAGAGCAATATCAGACATGTGTATGTTTGAAAGTGGTGTGGGAGAGTGGCTGGTCTGAAGAGGCTAGAGGTGGGTTTTGATCTGCTTAAGTGGACAGTGTTGGTCTAATCCTCCGTCCTCTGTGGTCTGAGCGACCGGCCTCTCTCCCACTCTGTGTCTGGCTCTCTCTCTCTCTGCTGGAGCCCTGACAGCTCCCCACAGGGTTATTTAAGTGCATCTTATTATCTAAACCCCATTATTCCCGCTCCCCTTTGCCCTCTTCAGCACCAGCGGTTAGACCTTACAGGTCAGATTTATTCCCCATGACGATGATCAGTTAATGGCCGAGTGGCTTCGCTGCACAAACAGCTGCCATAACTCAAGTTTTTGAATTAAGCATTTACATCGTAATCTACAGTATGTGTTAACTCAGCTCGTTTCTGATGTAAGAGAACTTGGCAGTAATTTAATGAAAATGAAATGAGACTTTTGCTGAACAGCAGCCACCACTGATAGAGTTGGACTTGTGGTAAATGCTAAACTCAAAGTAGTACAAGTGGAGAAGAGTTTTTAAAGTCATGCAGTGAAGTGTGTGTTGGATGCATATATATATATTATTGATCTTGTGGGAAGCTGTATAAATAACATGGCCCTGCATGTGTTATATCGCCCCATTTTGATTCCCAAAACGTCACATACAGACTCACTTTAAATCATGTAGCCGATGTTGACAATTCAAACCAAACTATTCGCCAGTTTAGGCAACATAACAACTCGGTTATGTTCAGCAAACGATTGTGGATTTGGTTCACAAAAGTATGCTTCTCGTAGTAAATGTAAATAGATCATCAGTTAACTTTTGATTTGACATAGGACACAAACTCGAGTCCCCTTGGTGAAATTCATGTGTTTGTTTCAACCCATCCGTTCACTCTCTGTATTTTTCGCAGTTTCTTCTATGTCCTTCCCCACCTGATTTCCAAAGTTGTTTGCTCTTAGCATTTGATATTGCAACGCCATGAAAAGACAAACAAAAAGCTTACAAATGTGTAGATAACACACATAACTGCTTTTTGTTGCCTTGATCATCAAATTCAGTCATATCAAGCTGAATGGTTTTCCAATACATGCGCTGTACGCTAATTGTCACACCGCACCAAAGAAGGCTGTAGCGGCAAACCCCCCGAGTGTGTTGTGCTTTAGTCAATGTTTCAGAAGTGTCAAAAGGAAAATATAGAAGCCCTTCCAAATACTTCTTTGTATGTAACAGCAGAGAGCATATACTGTACTTTGAGGGACTGTTAACCTATACTTTTTACTTTTGTTGAGTTAAATCTATTTGATTATATTAAATACAGAGCTACTGCCAATAGATACTAAGCTTGAAAAATAACTGTTACTTATGACACACATGACATTATCATTAACATGTTATCTCTTGCTCGCTTATAGATGAAAGATTGCTAGATGGTAAGAGCAGCATAAAAACAAATAGCATACATATCACCCCCGTAAGTCTGTGTGATGTTTTAAACAAACACCATATAACATGTTGATTAGAGACATGTAGAGTTCCTCGTAAGGTTTTTTTGTATCACCTGGCTTCCAGCCTTTGTGCTGAGATAAGCTCACAAGCTGCTTGGTGTAGCCTCATAGTAATAATAGATAAGAGACTGGTAATGTTTTCTCATCAAACTCAGCAAATGAAGGTATTCCCCAACATGTTCTACTACTCCTCCAAACCCGTCAAACTCTGAGGGGGGTTAAAACAAAATAAAAACATAAGTTCAAGTTTCCTTCTGATTTCTGTTTCTTGTTTGCATGCGATGATCCCATACTGGAGGTCACAGATTAGACATCTTTCCTGTTATGGCACTATGCTGGAAAGCTGTTATAGTGCTTTCTGTATCTTCGAAGTATAGTCTTTTTTTTTTTGTAAAAGAAAGACTATACTTAGAATTCATGCATCTCTGAGTTGAAGCTTTTTAGGCTGCCTCTGGAGAGTAATGGATGGACCTTTAAGTACATCTAGCCAACCGCTATATGTGTAAAAGAGGAAAATGCTTTTACACACACACACACACACACACACACACACACACACACACACACACACACACACACACACACACACACACACACACACACACACACACACACGGTACACTGCAGGCTCCCAGATTTGCAGAGGTGGTTCCTTTGTTGTGTCTAATCACTACCTGTCCATTCGAGCTCCACTTGTAAACAATATGTTGTGATGGTGGGCGTGTGTTGTGTGTCTGTCTGTGTTTGTGCGTAGTTGTGTGTGTGTTCTATTTTTTTAATGAGCTGAACCTTTTTGTGCTTCTTCGTCCCATCTCATTTTTGTATTATTGCGGATGAAAAGAAAGCAAACGCTGGCCTTTTTTCTCCAAATGCCTCAACATTTAGTTACTGAGAAAATCATCGTACAACCAATAAGTCAGAAACCCCAAAAATAAATAAACGGAGTTGACAGAATTGGAGTTTCTTTATTATTTACTTTATGCGGAAATGGAAATGCGAAAGCAATTCAGACCCACTGGTTTGGAACACACAGTAATCTTCAGGAAACCTCAATCTTTTGAGTTTCAAATTGAGTGAGAGGTTACGCACGAAGTTTCAGAGGAAGTGTTTTCTGGGTCGGAAGAAAGAGCAGGTCTCAGTGGCTTTGTTAGGACAGCTCTCAGCAGGATTTACTGGCACCATAACACGATTTTCTCGTCCAAAGGCAGACGCGTTTTTTGTAGAACAGAATGTGCTCGTGTGTGTTTGTTTAATTTGCTGTGTGTGTGTGTGTGTGTGTGTGTGTGTGTGTGTGTGTGTGTGTGTGTGTGTGTGTGTGTGTGTGTGTGTGTGTGTGTGTGTGTGTGTGTGTGTGTGTGTGTCTAAAGGCTCTATACAGCTTGGGGGTTTTCTTGCCTCTTCTCTACTCCAAACTTGTATTTATTACAAATTGAATCATTTATGAGAACACTTTCGAAGTTCTGGTGACAGCATTTCAAGTTATTTTGTAAATATAATATTCCTGTTGGCATACAAGCTCAAGATTTGGGTTTTTCTTTAAATGTTAAAGTGTCCATCCTAGAAGATTAAGTCCTCACTTTGAGATTTATGACAGAGATAGACTAGCTCTATAACCCAGTTTCCAGTCTTCATGCTAAGCTAAGCTAACCAGCTGCCGCATGTTGCTTCATATTTACTGTACAGACAAGAGACATGGTGTCAATAATCTCATTGAACTCGCGTCAAAAAAGCGTTTTGTTTGAAACTCATACAAAAACTGTCGGTCTCGGATGGTACACTCTTGGTACCTTCAGCAAAACTCTGTAAATGTTTAATGCAGTGCCATTACGAGTCTCTATTACAACTCTGTTCTTGGTATTGGACTCATTAGGGCTTGGCAATATATCGATTTAATTTATGATATAAGACTGGATAATGTCTGACACTTTGGGTATCGTTATATAGCGAGTAAGTGTCGGTGCATTTCAAGGTTCAAGGTTCTTTATTGTCAAACTAACTACAGAGTAATTATGTCCTTGAAAATCTTAGGTCACAGGCTTCTCCAACAATGCAACACAATAATACAGATAAACAGACAATATTAAAAACAATACTAAAATATACTATACTAAAAGTAATACAAAAAGAAAAATAGTTTTTTAAAAAGTGAGAAAGCTTGTGTGTTTTGATTTACAGTAAAATCATTACATTTTCTGAGACCACCAGACTGCCTTTCTATTATTTCCCTTTACCTGCTTAGTTATTATATCCACATAACTAATGATTATTTATCAAAATGTGCACTGTGTAAATACTTTATGAAAGCACCAATGGCCAACCCTTCGATATTGTTGCAACATCAATATCGAGTTTTTTTTTAATGACATTTGGTTCCCTCATACTACCAGCACTAGACTCAATTTCCCCTCTGTGTTGTCTTGTTGGATTTCAGAAGAATAACAGACCTGTGTACAGTATATCTTTTTGTTTGTATTCGGAGCTCAGCTTGCCTCCGTCACCTCTCCCGCTCATCCCGCCATCCTCTCTGGATGTCTGCCGCGATTCCTCTCTCCCCTTTGTCGAGTGCCATCAGCTTCACATGAAATCCCTTCAGCGGGTCATTATGCCGCGATGCTGCTAATGATGTTGGTAGTTGGTGTGTAACTACTTAGTTTTGCAGCTCCTGAGTTAATCAATACTGCACAGAGAAGCAGCTAAACCCACACACTGACAGAATAGCACTCTAGACTGTTGATTTCTTTCTATGGGGTGGTTGAGTCACACTGTACATGTCGTTTGGCTGCTGCAGGTTTGCTACCTTGTTAATCTGAAGGCATTCAGGGCAGAACGAGCGTCTTCTTCTTCTGCTGCTGCGGGATGAGTCAGCCGCTCGGGTCCCCCCCCCCCCCCTTTAATGCTGAGGTCTGGGCCTCATATAAGGGCTTTTCCTGAGAGCTTATCTATCTCCAACGTAGATGCTATCAGCGAGGCAGAAAGGGAGAAACAGAAATGATGATCTTAAGTGGAGGCTTCACACCCAATCTGTTTCCTTTTCCTCTAATTCAGTGATAACTTCTCTCCGTTTCTCGTATTTGGCTAAATTGCAACTACTCTCCCCACTAAAAGAGGCTTCCTGCTTTTCCCTTCATCTCCATTCAACAACTTGAATGTCCTCCTCCTACTACCTCCCCTTCCTCTTCTTTTCAATGCTCTCAAATGTCAGCATGGCACGAGTGGGTGGCAGGCAGCGGCATCTGAACGAGCCCCGTCTCTGGATTTGCTGCAGTGTGAGGCTCTGGCTGAAGGAAAGAAGAAGCAGGGAGTGAATGAGCGAAGGCAGTGAGAGTAGTTGTGCGTTGGCGGGTCGACAGCGGACACCCGACGTGGCCCGAGATGTGTCGCTAGCAGCTGTCCTTTTTTGGACTTTTGTCGTAGAGGAGGTTGGTTTATTTGATTCCTTGAAATTAGGGGATTGAATGGGCACAGCTGATGCCGCAGCACACACACACACAAAACATGCGCAGGTACACACTCGCCAAAGCCACATGCACACAAACTAATTCACACCCACAACAGCTTTCACACACAAACACACACACACACACACATCCAGAGCTATGACTCAGAGGGGAGCAGCTGGAGTGAAGGCTCCAGTGGCGGCGGTGAGCTGTCACCATCTGGAGGAGGATATTTCTCTCTGCCTCCTCAGCCAGCAGAATAAATCACCTCGCCAACAACTGTATGTCAGCAGATCAACATGTGTCCCTGCTGTATGTGTGCCATCCGGTTTCTACTCATGCGTATGTTCAGTATATACCAACGTACCCAGTGGTGTGAAGTAACGAAGTAGAGTTTTTAAGTACTGTGCTGTTTAACTACTTTGTACTGTTACCCCACAACAATTCAGAGGTATGTTGTGTACTTTAACTCCACTACATTCGTTTTTATACCGTTAAGTTAGTTTGCAGAATTGATTAATGATGTAAAATATAAACAACACAATAAGACTTTAGATACACCTGGAGTAAATTCATAAGCGACCTTACAGGATACCAACTAATACAAATACTTTAATACTTTAAGTATATTTTGATGGCAATACTTTTCTACTTTTACTCAAGTAACTTTTCGATTGCAGGATTTTTCTACACTCTGGCACTTCGATCCGAGTACTTTTCCCGCCTTTGAACGTACCGAATGTGACGCTCTCCTCGGTTACTGCAGTCAGAGTTTCCTTTCCGCGTGGACAGTCCGCGCTCGGATCAGAGCCGCCTTGATCAAGCTTTGACGGGCCGCCTCATCTAATAACGCGCTCTATTTGTCTGCAGGCTGACAGCCGCACCTGTGCTGTGGACGCCATCGAGACACACAAGTTTGATGAGATATTTGGAAAAGAGGCTTCGGTGCATTGGCCTTGTCAAACTCTTTTCATTCTGGGTGGATGTGTCAGTTCATGTCCTCTGTGTTGTGACATATAAGAGTTTGAAAAGGGTCAGAGGGATGTTTGTCTTTACTGATAAGTCTGATATCTGCGTGTCACAAAGGCCTTTCGTCAACCACCAGTGATGTGAAGCAGCTAGTGTCCCGGAAGAACACGAACACAGGCATAAAACCTAAGAAATACATTTCCTTTTCTTGTAAGGACCCTGAAAACATTTCTCTGTCAGCTTTACATGTTTTCTATTTCAATTCTACATTAAAGCAAAAACAATCTAAATTTAGACCAGTTTTAGTCATTTCTATTTTCCTCTGTGTTCTTTTCATTGATTTAAAGTGGGCATGGTGCAGATGAAAAGTGACTGTGTGCACCGATCAAAATGTGTTATGGGGTTGTTAATCATAATGCCAGATCATTGTCTTTGTTTAATACCTGCTAATGTTTTCTTTCTTCTGAACCTTATCTTTAGTAGCTTATTTAGTCATACATGTTGGTCTAGAGAAATACTTCTTACTTAAAATGGCTTGACACAGCTTCAATTCAAGCCATTTTCCCAAAATGTGTAATACATAGATTGGAAAAACAGAGATTTAAGTCAAAATATTGTAGTATTTAATTGAACCAACATGAATTCTACAAAGGTGTGATTTGTGGACTATACCTTTGTACATTTGTCCTCATATTATTTTTGAACTTTCTTGCAAAGCAGAAAGAAGCCCTTGCTCTTTAAGACTGAAGGACCAAGACCCAAACTTGACATTTACCACTGATGCCTTGGTCTCTTTCATTTTCACTTCCACTGAATGTTCAAAAAGAAACAGCGCATTGTGACACATAAAAAACACTAACATTTGCCCAAAACGTACATCACCAAGGGAGGGGTTTAACCTTTGAGAGCTTTAAAATAAATGTAGTGCAGAGTGTAATGCTGTTTCAGCTTTTCTTTTCTTGCCAAGGACAAAACTGTGGGTAATTTTCGCCATCAAATGAATATCAATACAAAATGTTGTCCTTCAAACCGGCTCCATGGTTGAACCGTAGTTCCTAATAGTTTGTGTGTTTGCTTTGTTTGGCAGGGTCAACACAGGTAGAGCACTCAGTAACTCCGCAGGCTGCACTTAGCTGGTCTCCTTTGGGAAAGTAACACACACGGCAGCTCCCTGTGGTCAACCCCTATAAACACATGAGAGGGAAGGAACACAGAGAAACCATGAAAAAGATATACATTGGCAAAACCGCCTTAAAAGTCCCCCGAAATGGCGGCAAACATCCAAAAAAGAGGTAAGAGAGAAACTCTCAGACGCCATCTCTCCATCCGTCCTCATTTTGTATCTGTTTGTCCGTCCATCCGCCCACGGGGTGTCTCCTCTCGCCTCCCAGTGGTGCGAACGCAGCCTCATCCCGCCTCTCCAACCCAGGAGTCATGCTGCCTCGTCATCTCATCTCACCGGAGTGAAAGCACTCATTACGTGTGACTCACAGGAGGTCACTAATGGGGGACTTTTTTTTTTTCCGTATCCCTGGAGCTACTTCACGTAAACTCGTCCTCTATCAGACAACAAACACCTGTATTCCCCTGCCAGCGCCTGCCAATCAAAGAGCTGCAGGAGTGGGGGCTGCTGGGTAATGCAGCACTGAAATGCCCTGCAGTGAGTTGACACACTCATTGAAACACTCAGTAGGCAGGTGTTGTTTTACTCACTGACAGCTTTGTGGCGGTCGCATGAAAAATAAACAATATTCCAGATCCAGTGTGATCTTCTCCAATTGACTTCCTTTTTGTCATTTAGCCTTTTATGGTACTGTATTCAGTCAAGAGTGGAGTTTATTATTATTTGTTTCCATCACTAGTTGTCATACTGTCACAAAACCTCTTGGGTACATTGGTGCCTTGACATTAATGCTAAATACCATTGTTTACATCCCTTCTTTTATACCACTAGCTTAATTTTACTTACTTCAGCCAAGAAGTATTAGTTGCTTATACTTAGCTTACCTTTTATAATGGATAATGCAACCTCGAAATGATCATGTCAGTCGTTTCTGGAAACAAACTAAGCTTCCAATGGCGTAATTTGTCATTGATCAGATAACTTGTAGACTCAAATGTTCTCACTCCTGTCACAGAAATGTAAATATCTCATGATATTTCTTTCTCTATTCTATAGAGCTACTCTGCCTCTGACAAAAATGGCTTTCTGTCTCACAAATATGTTGCATCTCTACTGTGTTAAGGATTTGTTCAATTGGATTGTCAAGGAGAGGTTGAAATGCCTTTAATCACAACACCTACAGTAAAGAGAGAATATCATTGTGTTTGGCCTGTGAATCAAATGATATCAGTTATACCCTAATTGTATTATTTTTGTGACAGTCAACAATTCCTTTTCCAGCTGAAGCGCTTCATTAACAAAATTAATACATTTGATTTAAAAATACATTCTGAGGGATAACGCACCATGTAGTATTTATCATGCTTCTTAATGAGCTAGAGATTCGATGATACCTCTACTTAGTGACCTGAAAACATTGAAAGAGACCTGTCCCTGATTTTTCCCTCAGTCTTCTTCAGTCCCCACCTTGTGGTTCTCTGATCGAGTTAAAAGAGAGAGAAGGAGAGGAAGAGCTGTGTGACGACATCTCCATCCCCTCTCTGCTATCTGTTATCTGGCTGCAGATAGAGTCGTTAGCCTCCTTTCTCCATCTGTCCGTCAATACAGGGTCCATTAAGCCCAGCCGTGCACATTCAGATCCATCACGGCAACAGACATTTCCTCTTTTCCCACTCACACTTGCTCTTTTATTAGATTGAAGCCCAGGTAATGCACATACTCTGAAAATAGTCATCATTTTGCTGTCTGGTTGAATTACGTGTGGGGGGGGGGGGTATCGCTGTTCCGTAAATCTGAGACTTCACAGTCTATTCATGTGATGTATTAGAGTTCATTGGCTCATATTTCATCACAGATTACACCCTCCTTTTTTTTCTCTTTGGGACCAATCTCACTGATGATTGGGTTTCTGTGATGTGCTGCAGAGCTTCAATGCCAACAAAAAGAAACCTAATGCTTGAATAACTTAAGAGAAAGAAGTTCTGCTTCCTTTGCTTGTCCCCGCCTGGATCCCTAATGAGAGATCTGTGTTTTGGTCCCATGTTTTTTTCATACAAAGCACTTTCCTACACAACTTTTCCGCTTGTATCACCCTCTCATGATGTTCTCATCACCGCTGCATGGCCACTCGGGGGGCATTAAAAAGATATGTACCATGTAAGTCAATTTAGATAAGCATGCACCAAAGTTACAGGCTTGTTTCCTGCGCCATATGCCCTGAATCAAATCTGTGTGTGTGTGTGTGTGTGTGTGTGTGTGTGTGTGTGTGTGTGTGTGTGTGTGTGTGTGTGTGTGTGTGTGTGTGTGTGTGTGTGTGTGTGTGTGTGTGTGTGTGTGTGTGTGTGTGTGTGTGTGTGTGTGTGTGTGTAGCTCAATGCTGGAGCAGAAGGAGGACTTGAGGAAGCGGCTCTCGTACACGACACACAAGCTGGAGCTTCTGCAGGGCGAGTTCGACTCCACCCGGCAGTACCTGGAGACGGAGCTGCGGCGGGCCCAGGAGGAGCTGGACAAGTTCACTGATAAACTGCGCAGGTAGGCAGCGTACTGTGCAACGCGGTGCTCATAACCACTATACTTTCAATCAACATATGTTTGATGTCCGAGCAAATCATTTCTCTGGATCAAAGTAAAGTACGTAGAGAAAAAGGCTTCACACCATACTGCATATTAAGGATACTGAAAATAAAAAAGGGGGAAGGAGGTAATATTAACGAATGAAAGTGGTTAGTTTATGGGACAATTAATTGGAAGATGTAATTATTTTCGAAGGGAACTACATAGCTTTGCTTTGCAAGGTGGATCTTCATCACACCGAAGACTAAAGCTATCACTTCGTACAAATCGCTATGTTGTTTTCCTCTAAATAGGCCTGAGGAAACTCGTAAATGCTTATGATTATACACTGATTCTTGGCTATAATCAAGAGAATTTCCTTATTGCTAAATCCAATTGCAATCGTGTAATTTGATTAGGTCAGTCACTGCAGGCATTAAAGCGGTGTGGTTCATTTAGCCAATAAAGAACATTTCTCCAAAACAGTTAATTTGTGACTTTAATCTTTTTGGGAAGAGTTTTTATTTTTTAATATAATGTATAGGTTAATGATACCTCCGAAAATATTACTTATCATATCTTTTTACTTTCTTATTAAGTACTTTAATCTAGAATTCCTTCTGGATATTGCTTCCCCTGGCTCAGAATGTATTTGTATTTTGTCACCTACAATGCCCACTAATACGCTGTCAAGAGGTTTTAGGAATCTTTTTATTTTTATAGTAAAACTAATTTAGACTTCTATTATAAGAGATACCTGAGTATATCAGGGAAAACATGCACGCACAGGGGAGACGATGATGAAAATAGCTGAGTCCAACATGTAAAAATAAACAAAAAGCACCCAAAACAATCCAATCCCCAAAAAGGTCCTCTATTAAAAAGTTAAAAGATGAGATGAGACATTCAAGCTTTCTATCCTTTTTTAGTTTTTCACTCTATTTTCGGCTACAAAGTGCTGCGCTAAACTTTCAGTATTTACCCATGGGTTTGCAAAGTTAGGCAGCCGTGTGTTCTGGTCCAGTGAGCAGCAGCTTTCAGAGGATGTAACACACTTACCCATAGCCGTGGGAACATGTTTCAAATGGGGGGTGCTGTGGGGATGACACCAGGGCTGGTTCTGACCAATGTGCTGCCCTATAGGCAAGATTTTAGCTGGCAATGAAAAACCTCTACAAAAGACCAATACACTACAAAAAGAGAAACATATTGACATGGTGGACAGCTTATATAACAAGGCTTCACATTTATTTAGTATTATAACATGTTTTAATTGGGGGGGGTGGACTTCACATCCAGGGGGTCCGGGGGTATCCCCCCAGGAAGATTTTTTTAGCATTTTAAAGTAAAATGCTTCAATTTGGTGCACTTTGAGCGCCCAATTAGAGACTGATCTAGGGGGTACAACTCTAAACACCCATATGAAAAAGATCGGTTTGCATTTTATTAATCAAATAAGTAGGTATGTGAACATTTCCAATAATCTACCATAGCCAATAACAAATACATGTAACTTGTTTTATTTGTTTTGTTCACTCATATCTTATTTTACCAGTTAACATTTATTTATTTATGTATATTTTTAAATCTCTCCAGTTTTAAACAATATTTTTGGTTTACTGTCCTATAGTATACATTGGAATGATTTCAAACCTGTTTTTATTTATCCTAATAATTATAAAGGTGTGCCTTGGAAATATTTATTTACATAAACTGTGATCAAAACGTTTGAGACTCACTGAGATAACTTAGACTAAAGTGAACTATCTAAACCCTCAGAGTCCTTTACCTCACTGAGCCTCTCAGTCTGACAGGACAGAACTCTCTCTCCACATTATTGTAGAAACAGCTTCTTATATCCGTTAGCGCAGCAGAAGCTAACAACAATCCCCGCCGGTACCGTGGTATCCCCTCTCTCTATCTCTCTCACTTTGGCTGCGGGCGCCTGCATCCTCCACTTTCATCACTTACAGCGCCCATCATACAGGGCAAATGGAAAATGTAACCGGGGTGAAAAGGGTGTTATCTTTACTTAATTATGAATGTTGTTACATCAAGGCTGAAAATTCGTTTTTTTTTGTATTGTGGAAGTGCAGATCCCCTGTCCTCCACCAGGGGGTGCTGCAGCACCCTCAGCACCCCTACTTCCCACGGGCCTGCACTTACCTCAATCACACCAACGGTGTTTCAGGGCCGGTTCGGAGCTGGAGCTTGAAAAACACCAGGTTTTCCTCTGCACAACGCAGCGGAGCAGCCTCTTAGCTCCGGTTCCGGTTCATTTCGAGCACCCAAAAATTGTCCGGCAAGAGCAAAAGCACCACATACGTCACGCTTACGTCGAGGCGGGGGCAGGGGCAGATCAACTCCTGAACAACAACAAAAAGCTGGCGTTTTATCCAGTTTGTACACAACGATGGAGAAACTTAACAAGCAGCAGTGGTCCACTGAAGAGACCAGCTACCTACTGGGAATCTGGTCTTCCGAAGAGGTACAGAGGAAGCTGGAGCACAATCGGCCATTGTTGTTGTTGTCGGTGTCAGCTGTGAGGGGTTTCCGCGCGGTTTGGCTTTATGAAGCAGGCACGCAAACGGTTACGTCATGACGCAAACGATGACGCAATGACGCAGCACCAGTCGGACTCTGGGCAGTGTGAAAAGAGCCGGAACTAAACCGAAGAACCGGTTCTGAACCTGAAAAGCTCTAGCACGGAGCTTGAACAGGAGTTGCGTTGGTGTGAATGAGGTATCTTCTGTGGGGGTTTTAAGCAGAGGCCCTTATAGCCTAAATAAAAAAGGACAGTATGTATTCATTCTGTTGAAACATCAAATTCAGAGAAACCAAGAGACACATTTTGACCTCATTTCCCCAGATATGAGTACCAAATAATGAAAGTCTTTCTAGGAAACTTCCCTGTAGACTAACAGGAAAGGAGATCTTCACAACAAAACATTAGCAACGTATCTGCTTTTTTAGCCAAGAAAAAATAACTAAGTCTATGAATACCAAGTAGAGGAAGTATTTGTTCTTGGAAATGTGAGTTCTTGTGAATGAAGTAGTTGTCTCATCAGCAATTTGTAAAAGCTCAGGAGTGTATAGTGGCTTCTGCAGATGTCAGATGTCAAGAGCAGATTGTAATCTTCACAATGGTTGAATTGGAGCGGAGCCAAAATACATTGAAGGCAATGTTGTCTACTCTGCACAGAAATTGCCACGACAAAAATAAAATCAATATCACTTACGAAGGGTTTATATTATTATGGATAAAGAATGTCACCTTGTGGTACACCTCAAAAGCCCTTCGCTACTAATGACGGGTTTTGCTTATTGTTACTTCCCTTAAATGATTGACCTTCACTCACATGGTGATTGATTGGTAGATACAAAGTATTATCTAAGCAGAGTCAATCAATGCAGATAGCTTGTGTTTACATTGATAAACAGTACAGATTAAGATATTTCAATCCATAACAATGCAATTTGTCAGGTCAAATGCAAAAGTGAAGAGTGTTGCAGGTCTAAGCGTGATCAACACATTGTGAACATAAATTATAAAACGTTATAATAGTCACTTTTCTTAAACGCTGGGTTGCTGTGAGTCCAGTCTCTCCACCTTATAGGCAATGTTTGGGCACTAACCTTCCTAACATTGCAAACACCAACTACTAAGCCTTTTTCAGAGGAAGGATAACATCAAAACAAGAAAGTGATCAACAGTGAAGTCAACCCCTGGGGGCAATATGTGGCAAGTTCACCTTCAGGCAAACATCTAAACCCGCGTCAGCAATGTTTATTTACTGTCACTGCAGAGGGGAGATAAAAAAGTTTCCGCACTGCAGCTTGCACCCCTTAAATTTATGTTGGGGACCCCTAGATCCACGGGGCATAGGTAGTGAGTGATCCACATTGTTACGTTGCCTTATACAGCATTTCTCAGTCCAAAGTAAAAGCCATTAGCTTAATAACCGTATAAGTAGAGTTAGGTCAAGTCAGTGAGATGTGAAAACGACTTACAAGCTGCAAACTGTGGTTAGGTGTGTATCTCTAACTTGTGTCCTGCTGAGCCTGCAATACTGCTTATATTCAGTTTGTAGAAGTCTACTCTACACTGTAATGTATGTGTACTTATAAGCCATTGCCTGCAAGTGAGCATTTATTGTGTCCTTTCAGAATACAAAGCAGCTACTCAGCACTGCAGAGGATCAACCAAGACCTGGAGGAAAAGATCCACAGAAATGTAAGTGTGTGTGTGTGTGTGTGTGTGTGTGTGTGTGTGTGTGTGTGTGTGTGTGTGTGTGTGTGTGTGTGTGTGTGTGTGTGTGTGTGTGTGTGTGTGTGTGTGTGTGTGTGTGTGTGTGTGTGTGTGTGTGTGTGTGTGTGTGTGTGTGTGTGTGTGTGTGTGTGTGTGTGTGTGTGTGTGTGTGTGTGTGTGTGTGAGCGTGTGTCCCGTCATGTGTAATGCTATGCTTGAGGACCTGTCGACACAGAAGAAAGAGCCTCTCAGAGGGTTTAGATATGGTGAAGAAAACTCGGAGAGGCAATTTGAATATGACTGCCCCGCTGTTGGTCCCATTGACGTTAATTACTGCCTATTACAATTGGCTGTCCTCCTTCCAATGGCAGAGTGATAGCAAAGCCTTTGTTCCTCAGCGTGCCGCACCTCACTTCATTTGTCAGACGTAGCTTTAGCCGCTGGAAAGATACAATTAACCAGCCTGCCCGAGAACACTGCATGACAATCAGGTGTCGCTGCTGTTGAATGGACAGCTGAATGCGTGTGTTACGGCGCAAGATAATAATCATCTCGGCCCTCCTCGTGATTACAGCTCTACAGCAGCGAGCCGAGGGTCAATAAGGAGCCGAGGGTCATCGAGAAGAAGAATTGTCATTTTTTTAAAATACACTCCAACAGTTTTTATTTTCCCGAAGCGTCCAAATCAGCCGTTATTGATTCATCTCACGTACTCCCCCCTCCCAGGTGTGTGAGCGGTGCAGAGTAAGTCTCTGTGTAATCGTAAAGCGTGTTTACCCCAGAGGTTCCACAAACACTTCTGACCCCGTGGCCCTGCACAACTATAGAGAATGTAATTACGAGACAGATAAACACAGTGATATACTTTGAGTGCTCACACAGCGTAGGGAAAAGCCTGAAGAGAGAAGACAAAATGTTTGCATACACTGTCCCTTTTTTTTAAATGATCGCAGCTGTCATATAACCTCTCACACTGACAGGATTTAAACGCAGCAAACAATGGATTCACACAAACACCATCATGCATCATAAAGACAAACATTGGTTCTGTCCACATCAGCCAACAAGAGGAGAAAATGTACTCCTGCGTAGCGCTCTGTTTACTGACATCAGGGTTTCTTGGTTACCCATAGTAACCAACAGATTCAGCTACAGTATGTCCTGCTGCCACTTCTCAATGTGTGAAGTTTCTTTGTGTATCTTTAGTGTATCCATCCTGTGTTTGTATTTAGAGCCTGAATCTCACACACCATCTTATACGGAGATTATATTATACAATCATCTGGTTAGTAACTTTCAGACGCTGTTTTACCAAAGCTTCATATTCACAACATGTTACGGTTTATCTGGTGGATTAGACCCTTATTATGATTGATTGATTGATACATTTTATTTCGAACAAGTAAAATAAATAATTACAAAACAATTTTTTTTTTGCAGTGCATAGTCATGTAAGAGAAATCAAAATATAAAAAATGACATTCACAACAACAACAACAACAACAACAACAACAACAACAACAGCATTAGCAACATAAACAGTGCCACATCTAGTGTTCGAAAAGGAGTGAGAAGAAGTATAACTTATTTAATCTCCCCCCTTGTCCCTAAATGATTGATTTATAATCTGCAATAATTATCATTATTATTAATTTACATTTTTATTATTAATCTGTTTTACCTGTTGATTGACATATATACATATACACATATGTACATATACATACAGACACATACACATATATACATATATGCACATATACATATACACCTACATACTCACACACATACACATACACATACACATAGTCAAACACCTTCCCCATCCCTCTTCCTCTTGAACTGGTTAATGTGGTTCTGTATTTTAATTGGGAGAGTCTTAATCGGTGGATGTTGCTTTTATTTGGATAATATAGCAAATTCCCCAAATCATTATTAAACTTGACAGACAAGTCAAATATGTTCAGTGCTGTTTGTGCAACGATTGCAAGAGCTGAAATGCACCTTTTGTTGAGTGTTGTTTGTGACCAATAAACGTATTCTATAATGATTTCTTTGATCCGCTCTCTTGTCTTTAGTCTCAGCATCATGACGATGAGAAGCGAGCGCTCAGCAGAGAGATCATCGTCCTCAACAACCACCTGATAGAGGCCAAGCTCACCATCGAGAAGCTGCAGGAAGACAATGTAAGAGCCTCATATAATAAAGCATATTATCTCCACCCTGTTTACCTACCTACAACATTTCTCTTTTGAATGTGATGTTTTTTCCCTGTCGGCTGTTGCTTTTTAGATAATTTTATATACTATTTTATATATCCACTTTCATGCTTAGATTGTCGGGGGGGGGGGGGAGGGGAAATGATCAAACACAAAAATGTAGAGGCAGTTCTATGCAAATCAAGCCAAGTTTATTTATATAGCACATTTCAACAACAAGGTGATTCAAAGTGCTTCACAAGAAACAGTAAAGCAATGAAGCCTTATGCAAAACAAAGAAATCATGAATACATAATCACATTTAAAAACTGTCATTGAAAAGCCAAGAGAAAACAAACAAATCAAGCTAAAATAGAATAAGATATGTATAAAAATCAGAAGAATAAAAGTGACAGTGCTGTGTACTGAGTAATATTTGATATTATTAACCTTCCTCATTTTGCACACAATCAACAACACTCAAGGCAAAGTGGGTTTAAGTGGTAGAATTATCAGTTGACATTATGAAAATACTTAACAAAAGAAGTGAATATTCATCCCTAAATGTTCATTCCTAATCGTGTCTCCATAGGACATGTACAGGAAGGACTGTAACCTGGCCGCTCAGCTTCTGCAGTGCAACAAATCTCTGTACAGGGCGCAGCTCTCTGAGGTGAGGCCGACACCGACTGCTGCATGTCACGCAGCGCACATGTGAATTGTGTTGTGCTGATTTCATATCTGATTTGATATCTCAAGTTTAAGTGTAATGGTAAAATGTGTTTAAAATCGAACACAAGCCCAAAGCAACTTTTTGACCTGATATGTGCACAGTTCAACCTGCACTCGATGTACAATGATAGATAGCCAGGTACTGTGAAAGGGAACGACTTGATGAAATAGCTGTGATTTGTAAAAGAAAGAACAGAGTGAGAAGCATTTAGATACATGTTCCACTCACCGTGACATAAAGATGGCCCAAAAAACATAAAAATGCTGTCACGACTCTAAGTGAAGGTCATATTGCCCTTTTGTGAGGCAGGAGAGATTAAAGAAGAGACATGGAGGAGCGGTGAAGGCTGCGGGTCACTGCAGGACAACCAGAGAGAGAAAGAAATCTGCTTTTCGGCAAATAAACTTCAATTTAGAGGAGAGCTCATTTAAAACAGCTGAACTTAAGAAAGAATACAGTCTTGACGTACAGTGTAGGTTACTTAGACAGTAGCTTTGAAAAATCAAATATACAATGTATTTTATTTGCTATTCAAGTGTGGTAATCTTAAAAGTGGGGTAGGTAATTTTGGAGAAACCAGCTCCAGTGCGCTAGAATTTGAAAATACACAGCCGGAAAAAATCTGCCACTTCCTTACAGAGCTCCTCCTCCAACACACACGAACGCGCACATGACCAATGAGGGCACGAGATAAGTTTGTGCACAGATGGAAGGCTGACAGGCAGGTAGGCCATCCAGTTACTTTAGCCGGGCCGGCTCAGATGATTGGTTGTGCTTTTTACAGCGCCACGGCTTCAACAGATGATATTTTTTTATGGATTTTTTGTCAAAGCACTTCAGATATTCATTGCTATCGGGATGTTAAGAGCATTCCATGGAATATAACAAAAAGTGTATCTTGAGCCGGTTTCTCAAACTTACCTACCCCACCTTTAAGCTGTAAAATAAAAAAGGAACATTTATTATTATTATTATTATTAAGCATAATGGTTACCTTACCAATATTTTTGGTACTTAAAGTATATCTTTCTGTGCTTATACCTTTGTACTTTGACTTTGAAAAATACAGTCAAATTGTTAATTTCATAACTTTTACACAGTATTCCTTCAGGGTTGTATTGCTATTTTGTATTTGCTAAAACATCTCAGTACTTCTGAATATAGTTCACTTCGATTTGTTTTACATGCAGGCTTTGATGTGAAAACTAACAGTAGCTCAAATCTTGTGTACAAACCACCAGCGAGTGTTTTTTTCTTCCTCTCACATATTATGCAGTGACGTCAGTGTAATTATTCTGCACAGGGTTTCAGTAATCATGTAATTGTTTGACAATGATTAGGCATGAAGCACAGCGAGAACTACTTCAAGGCACGTCATGCGGAAATGTGAGGGACAGCTCACTGTTCAAGGAGAAAGAAACTTCAGTGTGTTGCAAAATGTAAATGTAGAGCACACTGCAGCCTCATCATGCTATCCTGCTGTTGCTTGTGAAAACAGACGCACGTGGTTATTGATGAGTGTCTTAACACCGGGCTAGCTTGGCGCCACTTTCCGCTGCATCAGCCCTGGGCCCTGTGCCTCAGTCATGCGACACGAGTGGCTTTTAAAGCTGGCAAACATCCAAAAGGTTGAAAACGGCTGCATGGAAATATCAATGCAAACTGCATTTGGTTACGTAAGAAATCCCCCCACACACAAACACATGCACAGCCTCTCTGAACACGGTTATAGAGTGAAAAACTGTTATGCAGGCTCGACGCCAAACATAATGGGGGTCAGAGGCTATGCAGTCTTTGTATGTCCACTAGTGTCCTGTGGGCGGGAGCTAATCGAAAGCATATTGATGAATTGTGCTGCAGCATTTTGAGGAGGGCAGTGGCTCTTCAGCGCCTACTGAAGTCCTCCAGTCGTTTGTTTTGCTGCAAAACAACCACAGAAAGGATGTAAAAGGATTGGGCTCTGAAACGCCGGATTAAACTGTGTGGACAGTAATTAAGTGGCGTTTACTTTGGTTCAAGTTGCAATGAAACTGTTTGGATGTAATGTCTTTTCATGTTAGTCTTCTCTCCGTCTACAAAGTTATAATTAGCTTGGCTCTCATCGCCAATTAGGAACAACTGACTGGATTCCTGTTGATGATGTGCTGCAGTCGGCTTAATGCTTGTTGCTATGGAGAGGCACACATAGTGGATGGGGGCTTTTTTATTATCAAGGAAATTCTCAGAATAGCTAGAGCGATGCCTTTATTTTCCAAGAAAGGAGACTCGGTACACCTTTACTTTCACATATAATTCTCTTTGGAAACTCTTGTCACTGAATATGACACAAATACAATGATTCCAGTAAAGTCAGGTATATTCAGAGGTTGTTGTGATGGGGTATGACTGTACTATATGATACAGAGTAAGAAACGGCAATATATTTCAAGGGGACCTATCATGCAAAATGCTCTTTTTTATGTCTTTTATACATAAATATGTGTCCCATGTGTGTCTGGGAACTCACGCAGAGTCAAAAAATAAAACCCTCTCTCTTTTCCTCTATACCCAAATCGCTAAAAACGGGTCTGCGTCCGATATGACGTAATATCTGAAATGTGGGCTGGCTTTACAACCACGGCCCTATCAGAAACGTTGCTATCAGAAAGTTGCTAAGAGAAACAATGCCCGACTGTTTTGGACGTAATATGGTCGGTGTTTACACTCAGAGCTAACCTGTACTGGAGAGCATGTGTGTGAAGAAGCAGGAAATAAAAAGGAACTCACCTTGTGGTATAACCGGCAAGAGAGAAAGCCTTTGAGCTCCATACTGTTTCAGAGATAATCCTTGATAATCCATGATATGGCGTTTCATCATACGCAGTATTTAGTTTAGACGGTAGCTGCCGGGTCCCGCATGAGCTCAGCCCCCTCCTTTTTTTTATCAAATTTTTTTAAACCCAAAATCAGCACTTTTGAAACAGGAAGTGAAATAGAGGGATATGAGGCATGGCTAGAATGGGTGATCTGTTTGGTATTTTGAGCAAAACACTTCATAGACATGTTTTTTATATCTTTTTATATATCTGAGACCTATGCTATTGCCTAAAAATAGCATGATAGATGACCTTTAAATCAGAAAGTACGCTGCAGTTTAGGCCCAATTACAATGAGAGATTTGGATCAATCCCAAAAAGAAGTTCCTAGATTAAACTGTCAGACACATCCACAGACAAAAGTTAAGCCATGGCAAAGTATTGAGTGTCAGAAATTCACGAACATTTAAATTCACAACTGTTTAAAGATCACAAGGTTTCAAACCTACTTTGATATTTTGCCATGTTATAATGGATTATGAAACATTTGTGGCATGGAGCATTTCCCTTTGTCTTTATTATTTTTTTAATACGCTTACCACTATTTTTCCTTTGAACATCAGAATGTATGGCCACAATGTGACTCTTCTACCATCTAACCAATGTGAATACATCATGACATGAAACAGAGTGCACCGGCTAACATGACATTTTATAGGCACCATTTTGGAAAAAGCACTCACAGCCCAAAGGATGGAGGCTAAATGAAACAGTGTTTTGTTGCACCAGCTTTTACTACAATGAAAATAAAAAAGCAATTACAGAACAACAAAGGCAGCAACAAAGAAGCCAGGCAGAACAGAGTACTTACTGTTGAGGAAAAATGAAGTAAAAGAAGCAAGGCATGGGGAATATATTGTGAAATACAGTCTTTGTGTTTTTTTTATTCATCAACTGGAGACTTTGATCAATTCAATCAGGTCGAAATAAATCAAAAGAGGGACGTCTGATTGTGTTCGATGTGCTTTTTTAAATAAGATCCAAACGCAGTATGTAAATCTTGTTTGTGGTGAAGAAGAAAAACATTGCAGAGTTTATTATTATGACATACGCTGCTGACGTCTCTGCTTTCATACACTATTTTCTATTTAGATCACATCAATAGACTTCTCACTAAGTGTGACATGAAAACACTTAAACTAAATAGAATAAGGTGCTTGGAATATTCTATAATCGTTATGAAGTCTTTAAATGTTGTAGTATATGTAAAAACCCTCCTAATCAATCTAATACATTAAGAAATGACTTAAGTAATCCCAAAGGAGAACATTGTGTCTGAGACTGCTCATAAATTACAAGAACATAGTGTCACGGTATGGGAAAGGTAGGACCCAAATGCAGAAGGAGGAGAGAAGCAGTTTCAAAATGGAACAAAAGGCGAGCTTTAATCACAAAACGCTGAAAAAACAAGAATCCAAGAAAAAGGTACAAGGCACGAGGTAGCAACCAAAACAAAAAGGGACTGTGACCAACATGAAGGGAGACATGAACGACAAATAATGAACCAACACCGAACACAGGAAGAGACAAGACTAAATACAGGGAGGGGTAATCACGAGACGAGAAACAGCCGGGCAGGGAAGGAGAAACACAAGGGCAACAGGTGAACACAATCAGACACACCAGGGAAACTAACGACAGGGAGGACAGAACAGCAAAATAACCCCAAAACTAGACAAACAAAAACTCAAACCCTGACACATAGGGATACAAAAAACATGTTATACATATACAGTATACTAAAAACAGCAGTGCCAAGAATACTATACTGTACAATATGATACAATAATACCATACGATTGTCAGATCGAGTCTGCATTTGTTCTTGCATCACAGCTGCTTCATTTGCAACCTTAACAAATACAAGACAAGAAAACAGGTAACAGGTATGAAACCTAACATGACACTAGAATAACAGTAACAGTCAGATACATGTAAAATAAGTCAACTAAAATAGAAAAGCAATTGGTAAAGCAGATGTGATCTCAGCTCCACCTGTCGGGACAGAATCATTTACATCATGCCTTTCTCTTTTCTCTGACCCTTCTAGCTGCCGGCTGACTTCCAGGAGCGCCTCACCATGCACCTGGAGGAGTCTCCTCTCTGCCGCACCTACTCTGACTCCGTCGCGGCCTCTCTGATCGGAAAGGTGCTCGAGAAGCCGGACGAGGCCTGCAGCAGCAGCCAGGCCTCCCGCTCCCCCAGCCCCCAGACTCAGGAACACACTTTCGTTTTGGAGAGTTTGGGACCCGGAGAGCGGCTCAGGCTCCGCGCGGCCTACAAGTCGGACCTGTACAGCAGCGACACGGCGCTCTACTGCCCTGAAGACCGGCAGCGCGAGAGGAGGCCCAGCATGGACGTCCATGGTGAGAGGGCGCTGCTCTACGGACCCCAAATCTCCACCGACAGCAACCCGGAGGAGGGCTCAGTGGGTCTGAGGGCTGGCTTCTCCCAGGAGCACTTTGCTAAGTTCCCCGCCCCGCTGAGGGCAGGCTCCAGCTCCTACTCCAGCTTCAGCGGGGGAGGCTCTGAAGACAAAGGCAACGGGCCGCCCAGCAGCGCAGCGTCCTCCCCCAGGCACCACTCCCTCTTCATGGAGTGGAGGGATGCAGGGGACTATGAGAGAAAGAGTGACTCTTCCTGGGAGAGGGATAGTCCGAGGGGCTTCCCCAGCACTCACCCCTTCCAGCAAGCGGAGCTGAGCCACCACCAGAACGGCAGCTCGCCCGTCTACAGCCGCACCATGTCCTCCTGCTTCAGCGAGCCCTACGAGCCGCTGCCGCCCTCTTCGTCCCCGAGCGTGGCCTACGGAGACAGTCGACGTGGCAGCACATTGGCCCCAGAGGAAGAGGAGCTGATTGGGCGATGGAGACAGCTGAGCGTAGAGGACCTGAGCGCCCAAAGCTACCGCAGCCCAGGCCGGGCTTCACCCTACAGCTTCTCAGAGCAGCACTTCTCCGTCAGGCCGTCTAAGATCCGCCTCGGCCCGCTCTACAGCAGCTTCCAGGAGGGGGGTGACTTTTACCCTCAAGAGGGCGTGGACCCTGTGTGGGTAGCTGCCATCCCCAGCCCAGAGTGCAGCCCGGGGCCGAGCCAAGCCCACCTGTACAGGGCGGAGGACAGCCACGGGTCGGAGCACAGTCTCTACCACTCAGGGAGCTCCAAGGAGAGGGATGGGAACGTGGCAGCGGGCGGCCAGAGCGCAGACTATGTGGACCCCAGCCCCAACAGCTCCACCGAGTCCCTGAACCAGAGGACCCTGGAGATGGCCACAGAGCTGCAGCACTACCAGGTGGAGATGCACAGCCTGCCTGCACAGGGCAGCGGGTCACCACCGGCAGGCCCACCTCCTCCGCCTCCCTACAACCAAACATTTGGCTCCCTAGGACTTTCCAGGAAAGACAGTCTGACCAAGGCACAGCTCTATGGGACACTTCTGAACTGAAGGACTGAACACTCAGGTTTATTCTTTCATCAGACGACGCCCTGGTGTGTCCCGCTACACCTTCTGTTAGCACCACCATTTGGTAGAAAATGGTTTGAATAGCAGCCAGGGGGAATCACTCAGCATCATGAACATGTATCTGTTGCTGATTATTGAAAAGCTTTGAACGTACGGCAGTGAGTGGCAACAGTTTACACTACGAGAAAGTCACGATGATAGTTGGATGTGGGGCAAAAAGGAGGCGAGGATCTCAAGCTGAAAGGCCCCTTACAATTTATAAGAATGTGTATGTATTTAAATTACAAATGTATAAATATAAACCAATATCTACAAATTCAGTGATATATTTTGTATGTAGCTGTTGGCAAGAAATACATCTAAAACAATCAGATAACAATTCAAATCTTAAATACACCTGGAACTTGTATATAAATAGTAAAACTGTCGATTCGAACACTGAGAGAGGAGTTATAATTTAGATGTGACGCCCGTATAAAGTGCACATGAATCCAGTCATTATTTTTAATGGACAGTGTTGGCCCTGTGAGGATTTAAATGTGAATGTTGAACAAAGGGAGACGACAAAAGTCAATTAATCACTTAAATGAGAAACATACATTTTGTTTTTCTTCTGTTCATTGAATTTGACAGTATCGGTGGGTGTGTTAATTGTATTGATGGAACGTTTTGAGATCTGTTTTAGCAGTCGGTATTTTTTACATTTTTGCTCTTCTATATCCCACAGAGAGGTCCCGCCCCCATTCTACCTCAGATTTGGATGCCCACACCCCATCAAGCCACTGTAACCCTGTTCCTTTGACGGCAATGCATGTTTATATATTTTTGGTTGTTTTGTTCACCTAATAAAGCACACATTATACATACACGCTCCCAAGCCTTCCTTTAATGTTCAGGCGATGCTGTGTGGGGACTTTAAATATACTTTAAAGTCCAGTTGCGTATGATCTATCGCTGTCTTGGAGATAATTACATGTCCGCTGATGCAGAAGTTGAGTGGTTGAAGTGGGAGGAGGGAGACCCTTCATCACTCACGATGCTGCAGCCATGTGGCGCTGCATGCTGAGTCATTGCAAAGCCCTGCTTCATCACCAATTGTAAATCTAAAAATAGCTTTGTTGAGACAGATTTCTGCCAAGAACAGCAAACTCCAAACAGAAAGGAAGGTTATTTGTGTCGTCAAGAAAATACTACAAAGAAATGTTTGTTATGCACTGAGTTTGTGTGAAATTAAACACAGCTAATAATACTTAATATACTGATGATACCAGTGTCATGCTGGTATATTAAATAAAGACGATGTGGACAGAAAAATAAGATTACATTTATATTATAAAACAACAAAAAACGAAGTTTGGAAATGTCATAAACTGTAACAGAGACCTGCTGACTAATCTCCTTTTAGGTTAATATATGGACTATAGTCAACTATCTTTGTTTCTATCTTTATCTGTTTTAAACTGAATATATATGTTAGTTAAACCCAGCAAGACATTAGAAACCTTGGACCTTAGATTGTAAAATATATTTTTGATGATTGATTAATTGAAAGGTAAATCAGAAAGAAATCGACAATCAAGTTGAATCCGTTTCAGCCATACTGAGGTGTCCCATAATTGTCTTTCTCAGAAGATTCAAATATTTTAAAGCAAGTATTCAAATAATTTTGGAACAGTTTATAAATTCTAATTTTCACTCTTTTCAGACAAACATGACAATAACGGGCAGATTTTGTAAAATCTAAAAAGATCTGCTGAATCTGGCTTTTAGTTTAAACCAACATTTTTCAGTTTTGCAACTTTGGATTTTCCTTTTTTCTATGTGAAGAAATGTGAGCTGCATGTTTGTATGGAAAGTGCTATAAAATTAAATAAAGTTGATTTGAAAGGATCAAAATAGACACATAGTACAACACAAATATTATTATCTGTTTTCTCTGATTTCATTTATTCTCATTTGAATTTCATATTGAATTGATTGCGACATTTCCTTCCTCTCTCTCCTGCAGAGGTGAGATTGAAAGTTTCCACAGGAGGGAGCCGCGGTGCTGCATCATCTCACTGATCTGCACGTCAGCCTGATTGTTAGTCTCCTCCGGACGCAGCAGAAAACATTTACACTTCAAACACATCAACAGAGGGAGACTAGATTAACAGCTGTCCCCCCCCCCCACACACACCTCCTCATTTGTAACACTGCAAAATACATGCTAAACTATGCACAAATGTAGCATTCAAGTACAATAACTGAACCGAATGGATAAGCTATTCTTAGACTTTGCACAGCACGGGCAATAATGTGACAACTCAGCGTGGCTCTGATGGATGCAGAGGAGATGAGTTCCATCATGGTGTGTGTGTGTGTGTGTGTGTGTGTGTGTGTGTGTGTGTGTGTGTGTGTGTGTGTGTGTGTGTGTGTGTGTGTGAGAGAAAGACAAGGGAGAGAATAGAGTGAAATCTGGATTTTATTTTCAATAACCAAGATTGATCTCGTTTGCTCTCACAGCTTACTATTTAACATTAGAAATATTTTCGATGTTTGCTTTGCACTTTTACATATCCATAACTGTGAAGCGCCATGTGTGCCCTCTTAGTATTTTTCCTGTATTTCGAGAAAGCCATAATGTCACAACTTCCTGTGGATGTACTTGTAGCCTACATGCACCTAAGTAACAGGGTAACGGCTTTCTGCTTATTCGATAAATGTGGTGTGAAAAACATTTCCACAGCTGCATTTCTCTCGGTGAACACAGACTTTGATAACCAGATGTTTCTATTTACTTTGTACATGTTCATATGTGCATGGTGAAAACTTCAGACAGGGGAAGTCATGGTGGAGCAAGTGGAAGAAATAAGGGGGCGATGCATCCTGGTTTGAACCTTCACGTTTACATGTTTTAATTGAAACTTTATCCAGTCTCTGTTTTACCCACTACACTGCACACATTTAAACACTTCATCGGCACAACATATCATTCCATTATTGATGAAATCCCCAAGGTGGCAATCAGTCTTAGCACAAGCCATCTCCTGCACAGCAGCGTCCGTTTGAGATTAAGTATTTTGTCCGCAGTACGGGACTCTGCTCAGTCAGCGAGCCCGACCATCCTCCTGCTTATGTCCCACAGTTTCTTGGCTGCCTGCTCATCTGTAGCCTTGGCCATCAGCTCCTCCTCCGCACAGTTAGCGAAACACTTCCCCGACACTCCCTCCACCTCGGGGGAGCAGGCCAGATAGAGAGGGGTTTGGGCTCCCTCCAATGGACTCTTGAAGAAGATCAGCGAGGCGAGGTAGAAAAGCGGCTTTGCAAGGAAAGGGATTTGAACGTGTCTTCCCAGTCTGGTCCTCACGATGCCGGGGGTGAGAGCGTTGACTGTGACCCCCGTGCCCTCCAGCTGACGAGCCAGCTCCAGAGTGAACAGCAGGTTGGCCAACTTGCTCTGACTGTAGCAGAAAGCTTTATTGTAGTTATTCTCACTGTTCAGGTCGTCAAAGTTGATGTGGCCGTACTTGTAAAGCTTTGAGGAAACAACAACGATGCGGCTGGGGGCCGAAGACTTCAGGAGGTCCAGCAGGAGGTGGGTGAGGAGGACGTGGCCGAGGTGATTCACACCGAGCTGCATCTCAAAATCATCCTCGGTCTTTGTGTAGGGACACTGGTAGATTCCGGCATTGTTGATGAGAACGTCAACCTTGGATTCCTCCTAAAGGGTCAGAGAAAAACAAATCATTTAAAGTTCGACTTAATAACTCCCATCAAAGACAAAAATACCTTTACATACAAATGAAGCTATTTAAAATGTTTCATTGTTAAATCTAAAGCTTTTTAAAGCAATATAATGAATATATTGAGAGTTGAGTCTCTTCTTAAAACATGGTCAGTGGGTGGTGTGGGCATTGAATGGGAAAGGAAAACAAGGGAAATGTCTGTTAGGATTGCTAGTGTTTTTTGTTGCAACAGTGTTTATGCTGCCCTTCTGGGTCATTTATTTATAATCTAATAATAAGTGATAAAGCTAATGTTTGTTAGGTTGAAGGTCAATACAGAAGTTCAGCACCATGGACAGTTTCTCTGAAGCTAAAGTGCTTGTTATGCCTTTTTTTGTATAGGCCTTACAATAGCTGGAATAAACTAGAAATCAGTCATTTAAAAAGCTCAACTTTATCTAGTAAACAAACTATACATTAAGCCTGAGAAACTGTGGGTCACTTCTCCATGTATCAGCTCAACTAACCTCTTTAATTTCCTCACAAAACCTCCGGACTGATGTGAGAGAGGCGAGGTCCAGGTGTTTGATGACCACCTCTCCCTGCTCTGGTCCCGCTTGTTTCCGAATGTCCTTCGCCGCCTCCTCGGCTCCCCGCAGGTCACGACAGGCGATGATGACCCGGGCCCGGAGCTTCAGCAGCTCCCCGGCCAGGGCCTTCCCGATCCCGCAGTTAGCCCCGGTCACGATGACCGTCTTTCCCCGCATAGTGTCAGCGGAATACCGGAGCAGCTTCAAGGCTTTCTGTTGCCGGGGGAACAGGCGGCGCATGAGGAGCAGGACCCCGCCGCCGACAACAGCGGCTACTAACACCGCGGTGGACATGAGAGAAGCACCGGGGACAGGTCAGATCTCCCGGTGACAGCACGGTGTGTTATGTGTAAAAGTTATAAAAGTACACCGGAAACAATTCTTCTTCTTCTTCTATTCTTTTATGGCGGTTGGCAAACAGCTTTTAGGTGCATTTACCGCCACCTTCTGGAGTGTGGATCAGCACGGTGTTAAACTAAATTCTTAATATAATTCCTGTCCTTTAAAAAAAAGGAAATACTGCCCTGTATGCTACATAGTATACCTTAACCCTAACCCTGAACTCTTTCTCAAAATCTCTACTATATTTATTTTAAACCTATTTGATTTCTGTTCAGTGCTTCCTTTAGTATTATACGACAGAAACACTTCCCTGCTAATATGTCAATTTAACGAACAGCGTTCCACTATAAATAATCATAACAAGTCGGTTTTTTGTTATAAAACGCGTATAAGCAATATATGACTTTAAACAAACTAGTGGACTGAATGAAGAAAGATACATTAAACATACCGGTGGTTACGCCTGATTAAAAAATGTCTGTAAATCGAAGAAAAATGTTTTTAAAATATATACACGGAGTACAATAAAACTTGCATTGACCATATCATAAATACATATTGAATAGAAAACAATATATAAGAATAAAAATAAGAAGGATTGAGGAACATCACCGGCAGTACAGAAGGTAACAATCGTGTTTTCTTCTAATAATAAACCAAACATAATAGTATTATGGTCAAGCATTGCTGTGGTTTGGGAGACGATATGTGTGCTGGGGAATGGATAAGACATTTTTTTTTCTCATTGCAGTCTTCTCGTCTTGTAAACTCTTTGTGAGTTCTATACACTGAGCACTAGGTGGAGCTGTTTGCACAGAAAAGTAGTACAGTAATTCACTCTTATCTAATTCCCGCCTGTTATATAATGTATTATATTATTGTTTACTCCATTACAACCAAAAGTTCTGCATTCAAAGTCTTACAAGTTCGGAATAAAAAATCTAAAGTGACTCATTATAACAATTAACATTTTCCAAAAATATTTATCATATCACTGGACTATAATTATCTTTTTGTACAATTGATTTTCATCAATTTAATGTTGCAGGGGAGAAAGGTGGAGCTTTTTGTAATTTGAAGCAGTTAAAAAATATAATGTTTTTGTTTATTATATTATATTACATTAACAATCTGAATCTGTCAAGTAACTAGCCTAACAAAATTTCAAAATGCATGTAGTTGCGTAAAAGTACATTATTTCTCCAAAAGATGAGGAAGTATTATTAGGCCTGGGCTATATGGAAATACTCAAGTAAAGTTCAAGCAAAATGTTGGAAACTTTTATCTACACTTTCGCAAATGTAAATCCATTAGATTCTCTCTAGATAGGGTAGCCTACAGCAGAAAACGCGTCAGTCAATTAGCAGGCGCTGATATCGAAAGTCTCTGATGATTAATGGCTGAGTCATATCAGTACATTTGAAGTGGAGAGGTGTGTTTTGTGTTCACGTTATTCTACGTTGCTCCGGGAATAAACAGACAGGATTTATTAAAGTAGAAGCTGGGGACGAAGTAGCTCACTTCCTCTTAGCTGTCTGTGTTTCAGTTGAGTAATAACTCCCGTTTATTTCAGGGTTTGCTTCAGTTCCTGTTAGTTGAAAGCTAATATACAGAGTTAGTTTGAAAATGCGGTGCGGTGTTGGTACAGTTGGTCTTATCAGACATAGTTAAAGCGATTTTATTTATTTGATCTTGTGCACCTGGATATATCACATCTTTAAAAGTCTTTATTTCTAGTTATAAAAGAAATGCATTTATTTTTAGCTCTGTTTATTCTGGCTGTGAACCCCTCCATTTGTAAGGGTAAGTAAACCTCCTATATTTGATATTTATTATCAAAGTTAAAACATGATAGTAAAAATACAGAGCACCTAACTTTCCTGGCCGGGATTTATAGGAAATGCGTTTTGTTTTGGTTTCATAACAAATGTGTGATGAGCTTGTGGGTTACTAAATGCGTCATAAATTAATAATACCTTAATCTAACTAAACCCTAACCCTAATATTAACTTCTTGCTCCATAACCTAATTTATATTTTATTTCCTGGGTGATCATTGTTATTCAATAATATATTGTTTGAAATAACCACAAATCCTACTTGTGACAGAGACATTTTGTAAGTTATTCAATAATATATTACTAATTATTCTTAATTTACACAGGTATGGATAAAAATATACAATATTAATTGCTTTAAGTGTCTACAAATCTACTCCCCATCTGAAAATAATAAAAATACTAATCAAATTATATTTTAAAGTCTATTAATGTCTAAATAATGCAAAAGGAAATCTTCGTGTCGCTAACTGCAAAAGGAATGTTTTTCATGATTTCCCAAAATCATGAAAAGCACAAAAATGGTGTTTTCACTTGCTGCAGATCTTCTGGTCTAATATTCCCCTTTCTTTTCAGACAGGTAAATACGTGTATTTATTAAATGCCATAATCATCTTTTGCAGGCAAGGATGAGAAAAAGTGCGACGTTGTCCCTAAAAATAATTACATCGAAGTGGGATCCGATATCAATATAACTTGTCTGACATGTGGCCATGGCGAAATCTACTGGACACTGGACACATCACGTTTGAACTCCTCACACCCAGTCCTGTCCCTGAGGAACTTCACACACCAAAGTGCCACGGTGCAGTGCCACAGTACAGATTCTCAGCAAGTGATCGGAGGCACCACCATCAACACGTATTGTAAGAAGCATTTTACATCAGAATAGTTGAAAAGGCTGTAGATACCGGCAATAACATGAAATATTGGATATTTCTGACTTGCCTTTTTCCACAGCGAAACCCTGTAATATATCATGCATCTGGCATCAATTCGATCAGAAGACGGAAGGTCAACCAGACATGTTCACATGCAAATGGGATCATCGGATTGATCCTAAATTGGATATAAACTACACAGTACTGCAGTGGGTAGACATATTTTCTTTCTTTAGTGTAAGAACCTAATGAAAAAAACGTTTTCATTGACTTTGGTCCTTCATGTGAAACCTGTGTTTTTTTCAGCTCCTCTGCCCAGAGAGAGATCTGCAAAACACGTGAAACAACATGCACGGTTGAAGGTGTTATAAAAAGTATCTTTTCGGACATCATTATTACCGTGAGAGCTAAAACTGCTGATTGGGAAGTTGATTCAGACACTCGTGAATTTCAGCCAGCGCACATACGTAAGTACCATAAAGTAAATTCATTAGGAAATCATTTGATATATTTGTCATCCAATGTTGTGTGTTTCTGCATTTTTATTTGCTGTCATAATGCCATTCCCACAGGGAAAATGATCCCTCCCCACTTGAATGTAACCAGCTTTGCTGATCATCTGTTGGTTGAGTGGAAGCGGGAACTCATTAAACAAAAGTCTCGATGTGAAGTCAAATACAACGAGGTAAGTACCTCTCTGATCGCCTACATGCAGCATTCAAGACAACCATAGTATTGACTAACTCCCTCATGTTAGGAGAAAAAAGGCAAACCATAAAAAGCCTTCAGTCTAGTTAACATATACCAGCGTATAACCTAAATAAGTTATATCAAGTGCATGATAGCGATCCCATCAGTAAAATAACATTCAAATTCACGTTGATTTGATTCCTTTGTTCATGTCATTTGAAATCTGACTGGTGTGTCCGACTGGTTTATCAAATACATTCTGGTTTAATTGCCTTGACTGTCAATGTCAGTTTTCCATGGAAATAAAAGTTGCTAAAAAGTAGAAAAGCAGTTTTTATGTTATTCCCCTACATGGCTAACTGAGGTACATTCTGTTTGCCCTTCTCTTCCAAACGTTCAATAAAAGACCCATAGGGATAAGAGAAAAATGTCTCCCTGTGTAGAAGTATCTTATTTCAACTGTGGACCTTCTGTGATTTCCCACAAATTCATTTTTCCCCCCAGACGAAGCTTAATAAGGCTCTAGAGATTAAAACAAATGGAAAAATGAACATTGAACCAGTGGAGTCCTGCACTCACTACACAGTTTCAGTCCGCTGCGCTTTACTGGAGCCTGCTCCCTGGAGCGACTGGAGCCAGGAGAAGACAGTTCTGACCGAACTGAACAGTAAGAGCAATGTCCAAACAGCTGGCATCAACACCACATCTGATTTAAACATCCTTAAAGTTTGTATTTTGGATTACCATAATATCAATTGCTTTCAGAGCAGACTGGGAGGTGGCAGTATGAGAAAAATAAAGAGCATTTTGAACATTAAAGCATGTAAACATGTCAAAGTAGAGGCACAAAATAAAAATATGTACCTGAAATAAGTATAACAAGGCCCCTTTAAGTATGTGTATGAGACACAGTTTAATAGAATCAACTCGTTACAATTACTCCTGAGAACTGATTTCAGCTCGGTGATGTACTATCCAGTTGAGGATTGATAGCTTCTATGTATTATGTTGCATCACAAGTTCTTGATAGATCCTTGGAAAACATTAAAAAAAACATAATTGTTGGGAGTAGTTGCCATTAGCTCCAGGCTATTTTGCTTTATTCGGTTCCAAGTGTGAACAACAGTTCATTTCAAACCCTTTTTGACTTTTCAACAAAGCTGTTACTTACACTCTTTGTGTCTTCAGTCAACTCTGACACCTTTATCCAAGTACGACTGTTTGCAAAGTTTTTAACCCATTGTCTTTGTACTCAATCAACATCCTTTACACAACATTTCAAAAAGGCCCAGAGGATTACAGGACCACATCTTGAAGGATTATTACAGACTGCATATGTCACAGTTAAGTCAGGATTTAGAAACCATTTTAGTTTTTTATTGGCAACACATAAGGAAACCAGATGTTATACATTTAAATGAGACACATTCAACTTAATGAAAGTGGTGGTTATTTTTCTTGCAAAGTCTCTGGAAATCATCCATGTTATTTTTGTGTCAGTTAGTGGAAATAACATAAGGTCAAATGCAACCACAGCAACTTAGTTAACATATATTGCTGAATTGCCATATTTCTGTTAGTGTATTCGAGTGATATTGTTTATATTTTATACTCTTTACAGAGAATCATGTCAGGCTGCGTCTGTGGAGAAAGGTAGCTGAACCGCAGAAAAATGGAGTTAGAAAAGTTCATGCCATGTGGAAGGTAAGAACGCCTCTCATTATATTGCACGTTTTTTACACTTTTAAACTCATAATTCAGCTTTTCATTCCCCCACGTACTCCTTACATAACTTATTAAATAAAAGAGCTCTGATCTGCCTACAGGAGATTCCTTCAACATGCCGAGGCACATTTACCTACACTATTGAACCGACTCCTTACAAGGAAGCCATGATGGGAGGAAACTATACGCAAACTTTATGCAGCGAGTCAGGCTGTGATGTTGAAGTGAACCAAGATGCACACAGAATAAACCTCAACATATTCCATAATGAAACCCTGCTTGTTGTTGACGCTGTTTATGTCCCAGCAATTGGAGAAAGTGAGTTTTAATGCTATTGATTTTGCTCTTTTAATTGGTAACCAGAATTAATGGATCATATTGAGCTTCCTTTCACTTGATCTCACTTGGCAGGCCTCCCTCAAGTTACCGACATCCAGACCTCTGCCCTTGAAGGCGGTATTCTGGTCACCTGGAAAGCCCCTATCCAGCCTGTCAGTGGTTACATGATTGACTGGACCCCCGATGGAAAACAATACTATTGGAAGGAGACCAATTCCCCAAATGCCACTCTGTCTGGTAGGTCATGGAACGAGCATTAAATGGTTAATGGATGTTGGATAAAAACTTTGTGTGGTTTAATATTACAGTGTTACTGATGGAGTATGACTCACCATCAAAACCGGTCCGATCCACTGTGGGCTGTGACTTAACATGTCAGTCATTAGAGCCATTTATGTTTTATCTTTCATCTTCTGAGTGTGGTAAATAATAGATTCATTGGCATTGTCATACGTAATGATAGAAGCTTTTCTGAAATGCATTTTCCATTAGTTCAAGATCTTTGACGTGCCTCTCATAGAAATTAGATATGCTACAGTCTTTTCTGTTGCTTTCCTGCTTCTTTCTCTTAAAGGCAAGAGACTACAGGCAACACATTATTGTTGTTTGTTAAAGGGGCTGTTTTGCTTCTTTTATTTTCTGTCATCTTCTGGTGCTATCTTTAAAGTGTAACCTAAAGGCTATTAATGGCAGCACTGAGAGAAAATCAAAAGTAGAGGACCCCAATCCATTGCTGCGTCTCAATTTGGTAGAGCACTTTCATGCATTATTGTCAGTACAATGTACTTAATTGTGAGGTGCGGTACATTTCAACAGGGTAGTGTTGTCTCAATTGGAACTCTGTTCTTGCGCGCTTGTGAAAATACAGATTGCTAAATTTGACTATTTCTTCTTCTTCTACTTCTGCTTCTTTTTAATTGCACATTTTAAACGGACATAGCATTACACTGCGAGTGTCGCCTGCTAAAAGGTATCCCTACTGAACAAATGTATTGAAGTAAATTAAAATGTATGGGATTTTAACTTTAGCTGCTTGTGTATCCTCCTGTTTCACGTGAGATGGAAATACACCAGCATAAAACCACCTTTTTGGTGTTCTTTTATATTCTGCTACAAAACCAAGATGGCAACTGTTAACTGTGTTCGTTATTCTCCCGACCAGGAGAGAAGCTTTAAAAGGAGACTAAATGGAGTCTCTGTGAAAGTTCAATTGGGTACTTTAATTTAAAAAAAAAAAAGGCGCGGGTTGGTCACAAGCATGATATTGTTCAGTCAGACAAACAGCTGTGATCCGCTCCTCGTTAGGGAAGAGAAGAGCCTCGATCTCTCCTCCGGTGCTCTTATATATCCTCTGCTGGCTCCTCCCCGCCAGCCGGCTCGCCTCGTCTCCAATGTCCGTTGTTGCATTTAAACAGAGGATTGGTTCTTTTGACATTCAATATATGCTTAACACGCCTTTTCTCCTCATATTCTCTTTCATCACTTTTCATGCAACACATTCTAAACGCTGTAATCAATACTCTCGGCTCGTTTGGTTTCCGGTCATTCCGGATGTTGTCACATGCTACTCTCGTCTGTAAACAATAATGTATTCAAATAAACTGTACCTTCATTTAATATTCAGCATGGTAGTATTTCGACATCTATAGTTGTAGCGTTAAATCAGTAGGCTTCGGTTTTCACCACTCCACGTCATTTCGCTACTAAATTCACCTCTTTAGGAAATCGTATATTAGCCACATGCTAAATGCTAACCGTAGATGAAGGATTTTCAGAATAAAAGCTTAACTGCTTGTGCACAAGAATTTCTGGTTTTTCAGTATAAAAGAGCATTAAAACTGACGGCATGTTTAAACTACATTTCCCCATTAAAACATTGATTTTAATTTCTAACACAACCTTTTAGGTTGAGAACTGTCCACCGTTCAACATTAAACTTTTTGAGTTTAGACAGACTTAGCACTGAAAACAGCAAGAGTTTGACAGTCAGAACCCAAATTGAGAAACAGCACGTCATTTTAGTTGTCAACAAAATGGGGAACCACCTGACTGGCCGAGAGAGAGGATTAAATCAATGGCTATATTATGATTTAACAACCACTTTCCCTTTGAATATCTATTTTATTTTCTGAGATGTTTTACTTCCTTACAGGTCTCCTGGATAAGAAGCCATACAATGTTACAGTTACTCCCCTCTTTGTTGATAAGACTGGTCATGGCACACAAGCCCTTCAAATCTGCTCCAGAGTGGGGGGTATGTCATTCTGATAAAAAAATTCTGATTCTGAATATATAAGTATTTGTTTCCATGTTTTACCAGACTGTTTTTGAAAATGTGTTCCCGACAGGTCCAGGAAATGTCACTATCCACATTAATAAGACTAATGCCAAAAATGCTCTGGTGAGCTGGGATGTGAAGTCCCAGGAGGAATGCAGTGGTGACGTTGTCAAATACATCGTCTTCTACCGTAAACTGGACCGTCTGGAGCTGTGGCTCAGTGAGTCCAACTCAGGCTCATTTAAAGTTTGCAAATCTGTTGAAATTATATTTTTCCACTTATCTTTATAGCATTTTTGTCATGGTCTTCTTCCAGATGTGACTGTAATTGGCACAGAGCATGCCATCTCTTTGGAAAATCTGCTTCCAGACACCCAGTACGAATTCTATGTCAAGGCCACGGCTGCTACTGGAACAACCAAAAGCACTGAAATGTTCTTTAAAACAAAAAAGTTTGGTGAGTACTCTGTAAGAGCTCAGACACACATGTATATACATTTGACCCTATGAGCACAATAGCAGAAAACCAAGAGAAAGGTATAGGCATGAATATAAATAATCTATTCTGAATGTTTTCAGCCCATTGATTGGTCCTCATCAGTTACTATCACTGCCACTCAAATGGTTCAGACAGGGCAACATAATCAACTGCACCTACTTGCACTTTGCAAATGTAAGATTCACATTGTAAACGATAACAAAATAACTTATTTTAGGGTAGGTGAGATAACTACTTAGTTAGGTTAACGAAAAGATCATTTGGGTCAAAATATATCCTTTAAGAAAAGTATAGAAAAAGAAAGTAGCAGCGCTTAGTGCTCTCAATCTTGAAAAGTGTATCGAGTGCACGGTAATGGCTCTTACATTTTGTGGGAATAAACAAGCATGTTTCAGATAGAAGCTAGCATAATCAACAAACAACAAACTCCTAAAAGAAATGTATTCTTTTGTTCTGTAGGTCGGTGGTTCATCACAACACTCGTTGTCTGTGGAGGCGTCGTTATAATTCTTGTGTTATCTCTTGGATTAGGCTGTGCTATTTCGTAAGTTTCAATCTTTTATGGTCACTTTTGTTGTGAATCGGATTGATTTTTAGTTTAGAGACTGAAGCAAGAACATTTCCATATCATCAGTAATAAAATGTAGTAGATTTTGCTGCCATACAAGGAATAATCTTCACATTTCTGACCACAAAATATTGAAAAATGGTGTTCTGATGATTCTAACAATCTGATTTTTAGGTGGAAGAAATTCAAGGAGAAGCCGGTACCGAACCCTGGCTGCAGTTCTTTGGCATTGTGGCCACCACGTGAAGAGGTGAAATACAACATTATTAGAGTATCTGTGGTAGGGAGAACATTCAATATTAGTTTATTTGCAGTCTGGGAAGAACACATGAAAAGCTGTTGCTTTCAGAGGGTAGTCATGAAAATGATTTAATAAACTGGGGTGTTTTTTTAGCTATGACCACTGAGCTATAGCCCCTTTAGATACTATTAAATATGTACTAAAAAGATAGAGAATGCTGATGATTTCACTATTTATTTTTCCAATTAAACAAAAGAGAAATATATATTTATGTCTGGTGAGCTGCAGCCCTGTTTTAAATGGTATTTCCCAGCATGAATATCAAATGTATTTATACTGTATGTATTTAAAGTTATAGGTACACATAGTTTTGTTTCCGTTCTGTTTGTATGTTGTCTTTTGTTAATAATGAAAAAGAGAATTACAGAAAGAAAACATTGATGAGAATTTCACATTTCTCAGAAGGTTTTAGATGGACAGATCCATGTCATAATCATTGAACCACAAATGTTTTACCTCCTGGACAATCATCTTTCTGTGTGTGTCATATACATAGGGAACGGGATCCATTTTGCAATTCAACAATCCATCTGAGAGCGTCTGTGACAGGGTTTACACGGAGGAAAGTCAGAAAACGTCGACATCTCCACTAGGTTTAGATTTAAATCCAAACCCAGCCTTTTACCAGACAGACGAATACATTGACCCAGACATGGCATCAGCACCAGAAACAGACACTGAAGAGCGGCTCAAACCTGCAAAGACGCAGCACCGCTCCTCTCCTAATGACTCAATGGAACCGCTTATTCCTGAGAACAGCCCCTGCAGCCCGTATCGGTGTCAGACTTCTGGGGAAAATCCGGGCAAGAGGCCTAATAAACAAAATAAACATTCTCCAGTGAAACAGCCCGATAGAAAAACACCTGTGATGGTCTATGTGACTTTGGACATGTTTGAACAAAACCAGTGCAGGTGAGGGAAATGGAAACTATAATAACATTCCAAGAGTCAAGAATCAACTCCAGAAAAAGCAGATTCTTGCGAAATAGAGTGTTTGTTGCATTACCGATACAAACATGTAATATATAAAGCTAAAACATTTGTGTCGAAGATGCTTTATTGAGTACATAGATATGTGTATTACAATAACGGTATATTTATCCGGCAACAGTTTCTGGTCTGATTTGATGCAAAGTCAATGAAAGGAATGCATTTTTTTTAATTTAGTATTTACAATCAGTACTAAATATTAAGAACACATTCATTTTAGGTCGTTTTTATTTCTATATTGCAATACAATTGGGGCCATCTTATGAAGCTGAAATTACATACAAATATCTGTTTGTGCAATGATAGCATGCTCAGAATATATATAAACGGTGAAAACTATATGTTGGTGTAAAAGTCATAATATTAGCTATGTATTATAATAATATTGTCTTATGTTTCCTGTTTTTTATCAATGATATCTGCATTTATTATAAAAAAGTAAACAACTTACTTTACCCTGGAAAGCTATTAGTCACTCCTTGTTTTACTCTACCATTTAAAATGTAAACGTAACTGTAAGGGAAACTTCTGTAGCAATGGAGAGTCAGGACTCAGAGAGACACGAGGAGAGTTGGAGCTTTGATGTCAAACACTGATGGTTTATTTCAAGTATCGGCTGTAGGATTCACATCACAACTCACACAGCCAGAGGTTCTGACTGCACGGGCGAGTTACCACGTCAATTCTCCAGAGTCTCTCTCTCGATAGCCCTTTTAACTAGTTCAGAGAGAGAGTAAACAACATATTTGGGGAGATAGACTAAACAGCTGGGCCCACTGAATCACTTGCGTTTGACCCTTAATGGCCTCGAAGCCAGCGTTCTCACAACCATAAACCATTTGTGACCGAGAGTTGACCGGTCATGAACTGGGAATATCAACATATGACTGCAGCAGCGCATTCCTTAAGAGATAACAGAGTCAGGGTTGGTCATAAACGTCAAAGGACAAAAAGGTTATATATCTTAGGAGTAAATGAGAATTATTCTCTAACAGTAACAATGACATGTACTATTCATAAGCTATTTAATATTAAAGAAATTACATACGTCTATACATGCTGTCTTGGTATTTGTGTAAAACAATTTGTATTGTTCTGCTGGTAAATGCTGTACTTAACTACACCTTTGAGGTACTTTGGTTATTTTTTCCTTAAACTTCACTACAATTCACAGTAAAATGTTCTACTTTCTTCCTTCTCAACAAGTTTTTAAGCACTTTTGTTTTGTTATCACTGTTTTATTTGATGGTTATTTTCCTACAATTTATCTTCTTTGACCGTGTTTATGTATGCACCAAATTCACAAATTCCTAGTGTGTATGATTTTGAAAACAGAGTGAGAAAATGTCAGTGATAGGGTCAGAGAGCATGACGGTAGTGAAGGGGATACTGGGAACAGAATGAAAGGGGGTAAAAGCTACCATAAATGCACTTTTAGATTTTTTGGGGTGAAAAAAGGCTGATTATAATTTAAAATAGTTTAAACATGGTTGTATACTTCCACGAGTGATGATCTGGTCACATGATGATGCACATTATTGCATCCTCATGTCTACTCTACAGTGGGTGGCGGTATGGACCTTTACATTGTTTGCGCGCCGCCAATATTTCGAAAGAAGAAGAAGAAGAAGAAGACGTAGAATGCTAGCTACTTTAGCTCAAGCTAGCTAGCTCGTTGGATGCACTGAAGTGATGTTATGCTAGCTATTTGCTAACTATCTGGATTTCAGGGAAACAGAAAAAAAACATAACATCGTTTTTGGAATGCTTAACCAGCCTTGAGTCGATACACCCTATGTTTGGTGTAATTACCCTCCGGTCCGTCATGAAGTTGACCGGGCACACAGTTGTCGGATGATTCTCCTGAATTAGTAGCTAAAGGGCCTTGAGTCCGCGGTGCTCGGGTGAAGGACAGCCGGGGATCAGCGCCTACTGAGAGCGGGAGCTTTGAGCCACAAGCCAACTAGTAATACGAGGTTTTACTTATTATAACTGTACCACAACCTCTCCTCATCATGTCACACACCGGACCCCCTCCTCGATGGCGGAATTGTCCCAGAAGAGGACAACCTGTGGCAGGTGAGTGAAAAATAATTTGACATTAAATTAATCTGCTTAATGTACGGAGTGCTATTGCTACGAGCTACGCAATATGCTGGTTTATCATGTATTTCTGATGCATTATGATGTGCTTTTTAATTTCCCAAACGTCCTTTTATATCAACCAGTACTTGGCTGTTGATGTTCAGTTTCAGTCATACATACATTGAATGGCTAGCATCACAACATTGTGACGATGGCCGCCAGTGCAGCCCAACTTCATACTATTACATTTAAATGTCGCCATGGCAGTTATGAAATTGGATGCCGAACTGACTAAATAACCTTAATAAACGAATAGAGCTCAGGCTGTCTTTAATTGAAGATATATGTGTGATTTGTGGCGAGAACACCTTAAATAGCCACATTTGTAAATGTAGATTTGTACGACACTGTATTCAGGCGCGCAATGTTTGGCTAATTTGGCAGCTGTGGCTAACTTTCTGGCTACTCCTTGCAGAAATTTGTGCTTTTAAGTTCAAAAACCCTTATTGAATTAGCAACATAAAGCTGTTGTTGGGATGTGTTTGGATCATTTATTCCCCACTGTCAGAAAAGTGCTACTGTGTTGGCTAGCTTCCTTGTCACGTGTCAAAACAAACCGTGGCTATAGCATGGCTGCACATGAAGCTGTGTTGTGGTCCTTATCTATAAAAGCCTATAGCTCTATAAAATGTCTACTTGGATAGCACATTGCCAGGCTAATCTGTGCTCCAAGTTTGCTTTGTATCAAAGCAGTAGCCTAGAGAGATGTGACATTATAAATCACAGCTACTGTTAGTGACAATTTCAGCTATATCTGCTATTTAATACAGGGATGGGTCCAATATTTTATTTGATATGAACCACCCTTAGCTTTGCAAGCACGTACGATTTCATCCTTAATTCAACACGATAACAGAACTTAATTCAACCTTGGTTTGACACTTCACCTGCTGTTTATATCAGATTTTATTTAGTATGATGAAGTGTGGTTTCCATGGTAACTTTTGACAAGTGTTTACAGTTTTTCAGACTGTGTGTTTGCGTAATTCACTACTTATATTAAGGATAAAACCTGCCTGTAAAGAAACATTACGTTTTAGCTGAGCCAACTCATCAGGTTTCCTATTCAGAGTACAGATAGTTTTAGTGAGAAATTGTACAGAGTTTTATTGAGAAACACTGGTTAATTCCTTGTTCAACTCCTGTTTGCTATATCAATATATTCTTGTAAATTCGTTTTGAAGACTTATCTTTCAGTGTTTCTCACAGAATTTGATTCCATTTGTGGGGGCACCCCCCCCCTAATCCCCCCCGGCAAGAAAAGCCAAAGGCCCCTTAAAGAGCAACTTGCAGGTTAGAGACACCAGTGAATAAATGTGTAGGAAAATGATGAAAACACTAGATTTTCAAAGAAATATAGAGAAATATACACTACAGTGACATCTGTCATTTTCACTTCCGCATAAAAAAGCCTCCGCACGTGACCTCCCGCGTGTGACGTAACACGGGGGAGAGCGGCCGGTCTAACGTATGAATGAACATGGATCACAATGCTAGTTTTGACACAGAAGAGGTTGAAAATATATATTTGAATGAATAGGATTTATAATTATGAGCCTGCTATACATCAAAGAGACCAGGAGCAGCCAAGGATTAGAAGAAATTAGGAAATAAACAAACACAAAGGAGACGGCTGGAGCAGTACAGCCACCACAGCGTTACCTTATGCAACTCCACACTACGTGTAAGACGTAGTGCCGTGTACCGGAGGGGAGAGAGAGAGAGCAGCGAAGGGGGGGGGGGGGGGGGGAGAGAGAGATGTAATACGGTTTCCTGATAAAGCTGTGGAGAGTATGTGCTGCAGGGAGGTGGATGCACAACGCACCCAGGAACGAACGCTAGCTCCGGTCCTTTTCCCGTGGACTCGATGCCCTGACAGGCTTGCCCTGACAGGCTTGTGTTTGTGCATCCTGCACAAACACAAGCTCACCATGATTACAAATGGTGAAATGCAATGTAAAATTACCGAAAAAATACCAGCTCACTAAAACACAACCGCTCAAACCAACTACAAACTACTACCGCGGATTGGGCAGAGAACGAGTCCGAGAAAGTTGCTCCCCCATGTGACGTAATATGACGCGTTTGACGTTAAAAGAAAGTAGCAGAGCTCAAAACGGCTCCCTTTCCTCTGAATACCTGCCATTATGTTTTATAAAACATATCAAATCCTGCATTAACATTTTTAATTGTAATTTTCAGGCAAGGTTAAGCATAAATGTAGTAAAAAAAAAACCTGCAAGTTGCTCTTTAACCTATTCGGGTGGCCCACGCATCCACCCCCCCCCTCAAATAAGAAAATACATGTGAGTTCATGGCTACTGTAGACAACGTTCTTGTTGCTCTGTGTTGCGTTGGTAACCGGAGTTGAGGATCTGTGGGGTTTATTGTCCCGAAAATATCATTTAAAATGTACAATTCAGGCATTTAGCAGACGCCTTATTCCAAAGCGACTTACAAGGACCAACTACAGGGACATTCTCCCTGGAGTAACTGAGGGCTAAGTGCCTTATACTCAAGAGCACACTAGTAGTGGTGTTCCAGGCGGGATTTGAACTCGCAACCTTCCGATCATCAGCCCACCTCACTATCCATTACACCACCAAAATAAAAATAGATAGAATAATTATCTTCAATTTGTCGCGGACGATATTTAATTGTGGCGGCCCGCCAGGAATAAATCAATGTATGGGAAACACTGTCTTTATTCAAAGGCTTTCTTATAATTTCTACTCTAATTCATGATCTTATTTGTGTTCCTTCTTTCTAGTGTTGTATGCCTTTGTTTTCAAGAGCCATACAATAAGGTTTATTATTCTTTATGTTCCATCCATAGGTAAATTCCTGCCAATGAAAACGATGTTGGGTCCCAGATACGATGACCAAGTCCCAGAGGAGAACAGATTCCACCCGGGCATGCTGTCCAACTTTTTAAAAAGTCTAAAAGTAAGTAACTCTGTGAAGACTTGATTCCTAAGTGACATTTTAAAGTAAACAAAACAACTAATGAGTCTTTTTTGTGTGTTATTCTCTCCAGGTGAAAATGGGTTTGCTTGTGGATTTGACGAACACTACGCGTTTTTATGACCGCAACGACATTGAAAAAGAAGGCATCAAATATATGAAGCTTCCGTGTAGAGGGTACGAGTGAATTCCCTGTCATGCGTTAAACGAATTGTGAGTTGTTGTTTATGTCTTGCTATTGTGCTAAGACGAGTGTCATTCTGTTTGGTTTTAGCCATGGAGAATCCCCTTCGACAGAGACTACTACATCTTTCATCAATATCTGTGAACGCTTCATCGAGAAGAATCCGACCGAGATAATAGGTAAGTAAACAAATCTATAACTCATTATTTGTTCTCGCACACGATTTGTATTTTCTTCAATAGTCATAGATATGACATTGTAGCATCACATCGATGTTTAGCATACAGTAGGTATAAATGCAAGTTTTCGGTCAGATTTCAAAAATAAAAGCAGAAGTTTTCATTTCTTTGAGCCATTTCTTAGCTCTTTTAATTAGCAGTCAATTTAGTAGTATTAAGGTTAGTAGTAGAAAGTATATTTGATTATATACAGTATTTGGTTCCCTCTATGACTCATATAGTGACATTCTGCCTTTTTTCATTGAACGATTGATTAAATACTTGCATCAGTTTTCCATGTTGTTTATGTCAAAGCCTCTTTGCATGTCTCTGGTTTTTTTAACCTATATCAATGTGACTGAAATCCATGAAGTGTGATATTTAGGGCTGGCAAGTTAATGCGTTAATAAAATGTTTTTTAATGCTACTAATTATTTTAACGTGTGATTAACGCATGTGTATTTGTCCTCGGCCCGCCCTGTCGTTTCAGAGCCCAAAGGCTTGACGTTGTTGTTGTTGTTGTTGTTGTTGTTGTTAGTTGGATGGTGGGAGATTCTAGCGAGAGATATGGATACAAAAAAAGGTGTTTTAAACGGCAAGCCAAGCACACAGCTGATGCTGACAGCCCCGCTCCTGCCGCTCGCTTGCGGCAGAGCACGCTTGAACGTTTGCCGGGGAGAAGCCTGGACAACCACAGCGATAGCTAAATGGGGGGCTACAGCTTAACATTGTGGAGGACGAGGGGCTGCGTTAGATCATTCGGATCACATCCAACGTGTCGACTGCACATCACATTATTTTGACCCACAGTGGGATCTTCAGTCTCATGCTTTGACTGTTATGAAGACAGAGGAGCGACATTTAGCCGACAACTGTAAACAGGCTTGTCTGTTAGAGCAACTGGCTCAGTGCGGAGAAGTAAACAGGGTGGGAGAGAGTGTAAGAGAGAAAGAGAGGGAGAGAGGTTCCAGGTTGTTGTGTTGAGAATATTCAGGAGAATATTTGTCATTGATCAAATGATAATAAACAGACATTTGCATAAAGCACATTTGTCCACTCATATGTTGATAAGAGTATTCAAAACTTGAAAAATATTCATCTAAGGTTCATTTAGAACAGATACAAAATGTGCGATTAACTATGGACATCATGCGATTAAATATTTTAATCGACTGACAGCCCTAGTGATATTACAATATATAAAGGTAGAATTTCAAGTGTGCAAACAGCTGGCGCTGTAAAAGAGTTACAGCTTTGCCTTCACATGATCTCATTTGGAATTTTCTTTGATGCGTTTTATCACCTCCCAGTTTTCTAAGTATCCATTTAGTCCCCCTCAGTACGACTCTTAACGTCAAATCGTAATTACCAACAACTGGCGCACAGCCGTTTTTATTTCAAAAAAACATTACATTGCCGCTTTTATTATGAAGTTAAGACGAATTGAAACTGCACATAATACACAGACGGGTGATGATAGAAGAGGCTTTAAGCAATATAGTTTTATAAATGTCTGCCTTATCCATTCTACTGTGATATTAACCTGCACACTGCTTACTTAAGTTAAGGTTATTTGTAAAATAAAGTAGCTGAGATCCACTAAAACAAGCTTTAAGATGTTCATAAAATGTCTGCCTAGCATTATCCCACAGATACAAAAATAACAGCATCCTGCAACTAATATTTCTAAACTTAACTTTTTTTCCTTAATTTCTAATGATATTCTTGTGTTGCTTCTCTGATACATCATGCTAAACTATTAACAAACATCCATTATGCGTATTAACTGTATGCAGTCTATATATAACACTTATTTTAAGTGTAAAAGGAATTTAAATATATTTTCTAAAATTGATTGTTTGTCCAAATACTGCATGCTGACTTTATATATACAGTCTATGATGCTGACCCATGAGTTGCATCACATTATGGTTCCAGCAGAGAGCAGTGTTACTCTGTTGTCAGGTTGCATGCTTTATTTTATGTTCAAAAATACAATGCATTTTTAATATTAATATAGTAACACTGGTAAACATCAGACATCTTCCAAGGACAACAGTTATCAGCTGATGGTCACAGAGCAAATCGATAAAACATCAGGAGGTTAAATGGCCGTCCAAAAGATTGAGTCACAGGTCAAGTGGCATCTGAACATTTCCAAAAATACATTGATATCTAATCCACATCCTTAAAAAACAAAATATTGTTGTGCAAGTGATGTTGTTTGTATGTGTGGGAGTTTCACATGAGAAAAGCACTCCTCCCCCACTGTGTAGGTGATGTTAAGGTGAAAGGACACCAGTCGGCACTAAGCCTAACTAAAAAAGTAAATATGTTTGGTTTGAAAGTCAAAATAGTGTATATTTAGTTTTGAGCAGGCCTTTTCCAAACGTTTTCTATCCATTTTATTTTGCCATTTTTTGTTGTTTGAGATTATGGTATTTCTTTCTTCATCTCTTTCTTAAGTCTGTTCTTAAATGTGGATAGCTGGTGCTCTTTTATGTCATTGCTATTGTTTTCCAGCCCGACTCTGCGTTTTCCTGTAGCTCCGTTTGTCTGTTAGCCCTTCCTTGTATTTGCTAGCTTCAGAAGCGTCTTCAATTTCAGGTTCTTCAACTTTGTTTTGCTTTTCGTCACTTTTCCTGCTTCTTTGTTTGATCACCTCACCAATATCCTTCTTTTATCCTTTTTAAATAATGAATTTTCTCCTAATTTTTCCCTTTAAAAAAAAAAAAATTGGGAACAATATTCCGCTTTTACATTACGCTTTTGTTTGTTTGTAGCCTTTATTTAACCAGGTGAAATCCCATTGAGATCAAACCATCTCTTTTTCAAGGGCGACCTGCAGCAAGTTGGTTACACAGAAAAACAGAAAAACAAAAAGGACATCATGCAACATAATTACGGGGGTAACATTTACAAACCTATGGGCAATGACAGGTATCAAATTGCATTGCATCTAGCCAAGCTTTAAAACAATGCATTGGAACCAAAATGCTCAGTTTCAAAAAAAGTTGTAGAGTGTTCCAAGCTAGAGGAGCTGTGCACATAAAAGCTTGTGTACCTAAATCAGTCCTAGCATTTGGCACATGTAATAAAAACACATCCTGAGATCTTAGGCAATAGCTACTTGCAACTCTCTGTGAGATCAGATGTAAGATGGTAGTTTACCCAACATGGCTTTGTAGATGAACATGTACCAATGACTGAGTCTCCCAACAGTACGTGAAGGCAAACCTGCCCTGGCATACAGGGTACAGTGAGGAGTGAGTACTTTACAGTTTGTAACAAATCTCAGCGCACTGTGATAGGCGGATAGGTTTGATTGCAGAATTTATTTATTTATTCATTTATTTAACAGGGACAGTGCACATTAATGAACATTTCTGTAAATGTGCCAGAGTTAGCCAAGAGGCTATTTTTCATCTGTAGTCCCTGGACAGATTTTAAAAGTCAACCTAAAACCCATTTCATTTTAAACAAGTAAATACAATACATTTAAAACATGCAACAGACATTACTGGGATACTTAAATAAACAATTTGGTAAATGGTAAATTCCTATCATGGACACATCGATATAGAAGCTGCACTTCCACAGTTTTGCCAGCAGGGGGCTCTCTTATACTTCCCCATGGCATTATTACCCTGTCCAGATCTGCTCTTACCTACCTACTGCCGCCTGGCCTTTAAATCACATCGCTCCAACATCAGAGCAGAATGTGTGAATGTCAGCTCAGCAGTGTCCTGTCTTTGGCCAGCTGTTGATTAGGCTTTGTGGTACTCGTGTCCAAATCACACAGTTGGGCTGGTGAATGTGATCCCCATCCTCTGATGTTGGTTCATTTCATCTTCATTAACGGCGCCAGGCAAACATCTGTCATTTGTGTGTTTTGGACACAATTTACATCAAAGGAAAAGGCATGGTTTTATCAGTTGTTGCTCTTGCCCACTCCTTTTCATCCACTTTCTCCATCCCTGAATGTTTCATCAATCTTTGCACCTCTTCTCTGCGTGTGAGGCTGGTGTGTTAATGTGGGTATAAAGGCAAGACCCACTCTAAGTATACATCTTCCTGTAATCTCTTTGAATTGATGCCACTGCTCAAAATATGGCCTCATTACATCTCAAATAGGCCTGATGTAAGAGGGGAAAACTTTAGATAAGATTGTGCTTTTGGAAAACTGACTCCACGCTCACATCAGGCAAAATGAAATTCAATGTGTGAAGGCGTCGAGGATAATTCAGGGACAAAGATGAAGATCTACAGAATACTTCATGATTACACTTCCAGAAGGGTTTGCTTAAAGGTGGGGTAGGTAAGTTTGAGAAACCGGCTCGAGATACACTTTTTGTTATATTCCATGGAATGCTCTTAACATCCCGATAGCAATGAATATCTGAAGTGCTTTGACAAAAAATCCATAAAAAAATGTCATCTGTGGAAGCCGTGGTGTTGTAAAAAGCACGACCAATCATCTGAGCCGGCTCGGCTAAAGTAACTGGATGGCCTACCTGCCTGTCAGCCTTCCATCTGTGCACAAACTTATCTCGTGCCCTCATTGGTCATGTGCACGTTCGTGTGTGTTGGAGGAGGGGCTCTGTAAGGAAGTGGCAGTTTTTGTTCCGGTTGTGTGTTTTCAAATTCTAGCGCACTCGAGCTGCTTTCTCCAAAATGACCTACCCCACCTTTAAGTCTTAAGGTTTAATATAAATGTAAATCTTAAGTGGGATTCTCAGTTTGTAATCCCCCTCCCGCCTCTTTTCCTTTCTCCTGAAGGTGTTCACTGCACACATGGCTTCAACCGGACTGGCTTTCTGGTGTGTGGGTACCTGGTGGAGAAGATGGACTGGAGGTAACACTTGACCTCCTTTCATCACTCCCTCTGCTCCGAGTGCAGTTTTAGTAACTTCACGTGTCTTGCATGATAATGTGAAGCCCCTCCCCCTAGTGTCTTCCATCACAACCCCTGTCAGTCTGTGAATGCCGTCTCCTGCTGATAGTTCCTAAATGTGTGACGGCACGAGAAGTCGCACTGTCAGTTTGAATCAACAGAAGCTGCCGGGTTAGCAATGACCGCGCTCGTGCCCCTGTGACAGAGATGTTAAATAATTTACAGCGGCTGAGCAGAGCGGAGGGCGGGGAAGTGTCTTTAGTCAGAGGTGGAGCAGCAGTCTGAGGAGGCAGAATCCCTGGGAGCTGTCTGCATGTATAGGCAGGATGAAACCCTCTCACCGCCCACCTCCTCCTGAGTACTGAGGGATCTGGGAGCATTCACAGCCTCCTTCCAGTGTAGCGACATCATTTTAAAACCACATAATCAACACTGATACATTTTTATTATGGTATGTGGCTAGTCATTGAAATATACCTGCCGTAAATAACCTGCATGAGGGTTTCACCTTAGTTATTTTGTCTATAAAACGTCAGAAAAAAGTAGGGCTGTGCAATTAATCGTATTTTTTAATCTCGATTTTTGCTTGCAACGATTAAGAAAACAACGTAACCGAAATAAAACTTTTTTAATTAATTAAAATTTCTTTTCTTTTTTTTATTGGTTTTTCAGTTGAGTTAGAAAGTTCAGGGTAATCAACTGTTAAAAACATATTGTTCAATTTTTTTTTCTTCAATAAATGGATGTTTTCAAAGTAAATGGATAATCGTTTTTGATAATCGTGATATCAATTATTGACCAAAATAAATCGTGATTATTATTTTTGCCATAATCGAGCAGCCCTAGAAAAAAGTATATCAAAGGAACACCACTCTTTCCTAGAACCAAAGATGATGGCCTTTGATATAATGATTTGAAGTAGCTCGTTGTATACCACACTGTCAAAGACCCTAAACCAATCGATTAAAAGCTGAAGCAATCAATGGAATAATTCATCATTGAGATAATTAGTTTTTGCTTTCAAGATAAGATGAAAAACGTTCCACTTTTTGTATATCCAATCTGAGGAGTAGCTGCTTTTACTGTTTGTTTGTTTGTTTATCTTTGAATATTGGACTGTTATCTGACACTAACAAGATATTCAATGAACCAACCTTGGGCTTTAGGAGAATGTGAAGGGGTGCCTATTTCTTTTTACTACTGTTTTAAACACTAAACTAGATCATGCTCAGGCTGACGTACAATACAAATGGTCCTCAACTGCAGCCACTATTTAATTAACTTCAATGTAAGACATAGAAAAGCAGCAAACTCTGACATCTGAGACGCTAAAATCATCAAATGTTTTGAATTAATGCTTTAAAAAAATGTCTTAACTGATTAATCAAGTATCACAATATATGCTGATTCATTTTTCCCACCAATTTCTACCACTAGTTATGATAAAATCTGAAATACAGAAAAAGAAACGACATTGAAAAGAATCAAATATAATCTGCTTCTTTAAAGATTCCCTGTCTGTGTTGTTGCCTCTTATCAGCGTGGAGGCAGCCGTGGCGGCGTTCACGCAGGCCCGGGCCCCCGGGATCTACAAGGGAGAGTACCTCAAAGAGCTTTTCCGTCGTTATGGAGACGAGGAGGACTCACCCCCTGCCCCCGCGCTCCCCGAGTGGTGCTTCGACGACGATGACGAGGAGGACGTGGACGACGATGGAAAGTCTGTGGGCCAGGATTCGGGCCCCAGCTCCTCGGGGTCATCGGCTGGCAAACGAAAGAAAGAAAAGATCAAGCTGGTAAGACTTGCGGGAAAAGGGCTGCTAAGTGGACTGCATTGGGTTTCCCCTCTCTGCAGGACATAGGCCTCATGCAGTGTCTAGGGAGGCATTTCTTCTCAGTGGAAAAAGCTCCTATGTTATATATAGAAAACAAAATGCGCATCACAACATCTCAGACCAAATGTTCATATGTCAGGGTGTCCGCGGGGTTTTAAAAAGTATTAAAAGTCGATAAATCAATTTAGCAAAAATTAAGGCTATTAAAAAGTATTAAACGGCATTTTCCAAGGTATTACATTTTGTAGCTTGTTTTCAATAAGTATATAAATTGTCCAAAGAGGTTGTATTCTACAGTCTGCCTGAATGTAATCATTGCGTAGGTGTGTAGTGTGATTCTGTGTAGTTTATTTATGGCATCCCGTTGGATTTGACGTCATCTGAACAGGACATCGCACGCTCACTACTTGATAGCACGCGAAGGTCCGTTTACGCCGGTTGTTAAACAACATCGTTATGGGGAAATGCAAGTTTGCGTCCAAATGGTTGGAAGATAAGGAGGAAGGACAATCAATACTGTATATATTAATGTGAGGTAAAGTGTGTCGCCAAGGTAACCGGTTAAAACTCCAAGTGGCGATGAGGTCTTAAAAAGTATGGAAAGGGTCTTAAAAAAGGTCTTAACAGGTTTTACATTTGACTTCAGGATTCCTGCATATACCCTGAATGTATCCAAACTAGGGGTGCAACAACTAATCGACTTAATCGATTAAAATCGATTACCAAATTAGTTGCCAACTAATTCAGTCGTCGATTCGTTGGTGACGTCATCACGTGTGTTTTACGCGCCGTTAAGCTCCAACGTTATCTGTCTTTTTATCGGTACTGGAGACATTTAAAAAATATATCTAATGTATATGTAAACATTATATTGCAGTTAGTGTCGCCAACTCGTTTCTAACATGCAAAAAGACAAAAAAATGCGTCTATGGTGTATTTTCAATCTTTCCAATCCAGACGAGATCTCTCTCCCCCGTCTGTGTGCGAGGCAGTCTACACACACTCGGCTGCTACGTGCGGCAACACACGGCGGGGATGGCGGAGAGAAGCGCTCCAAGGTGTGGTTAAATGTTACCCGTCTTGAGGTGGACAATGCTTGTTGCCAATAGAGTTTAGCATGTAAGGATTAACACAAGCAATTTGTTTAAACATTTAGCAAAAGTGCTCCACATCCAGACGGAGGAATGCACCGGGTTCCACTGCCTTTCTAGTAGCTCTGTAGCCTCGTCCACGAGTAACGTTTCCACGTCAGGTGTTATGTATGCTAGCAGCATTACACACGGACTTAACTACATTATACAAACATGGGTTAATGATTAGAGGAAACTGAGTTATTTATTCTGTTAAAGTTTCAGCTATTCTGTTTACAGTTCTGTCATCAGATTATTTAATATCATTTGTTAAAACATTGTTGTTTCTTTTGATGTGAAATATTATTTATTTAATTTAAATAAAAAGCAATGTTAATTTTATTTAGTTAATTTAATAATATATGTATTTTTGAATCAAGTATTCATCTTTATTGTCTTCATTGTTAGTTTCCACATGCCTAAAACAACCTCAAGCTAAATCTAAACGTTGATGGCTAAATAAGAGCGCTTGAGAAATTGTGAAAGGCATAAAGTAATAGTCCGAATAGTCGATTAATCGTTTCATTAATCGATTCATCGATTATATAATTAGTCGTTTGTTGCAGCCCTAATCCAAACAATAGTCCAACACCACAGGATCGTCTACTTATCTCTTATACGGCACAAAAAAGCAACAAATCGTCACTTTCACAGTAACTAGTACATTTGTGTCAGTTTTGCATTATTAACTTATTAGGACAAACTGTTTAACTTTTGCAAAATTATCCAGGTTGGAGATTTCTTTCATGCGAAGCTTAACATAAGTAGAGAGGTAATTTGCTTTGATTGTCACTCCGATATATACACAGTTTTGTGTGATAATTTCCCAACATGATATGAATCACTACCACAAAACAATCTTTAATAATCTCATGATGAGGTTTTCCGCCGTGTCGTCCAGCCACACTCATTTCCATTGGACTTTGGGATTCTCATGTGCATTCTCTTCAATCACATTTTCACATCTCTTGAATACTGAAGGTGAAAACTCCTTTGGGATCGAAAGGTGAATCATGACGAGGGGGCTTTCTCTTCTCACTGCAGCTGTTCATGCAAAAAACATATGCACTAATGGCTCTTGAGGTGACCTATTATCATACCACATGTGTTACTGATCTCATAGCCATGTGTTATCATGTTAGGCCAGTTAGAAGACTTATTTGCCCAATCAGGAGGAGAAGGGTGGGATTAGAAATTGAGGTGAATCACCTTTAGTCGAGAGAGCAGTGATACAGACATCGTTAGTGTATCTCTCCAACCACATATGAGATGTAAGGGCTATAGGCGTGAAGGAAGTGAGGGGGTGCAGAGATAGTGAGGTTCCCTGGGAGATGAATCAGAGGAACAAGGTTTTAAAGGTGAATTCATAAAATGAGTGCAATGTTTTTTTTCTTTAACGGAGGTAAAGAACTCGAAGGAGCAGCTGTTTGTGAAATATCTCGGGGATATCAAATGTTTTTTTGCCTGTACGTGTAGGAGGGTATGAGTGTCTCTTTTAATTCAATCCAAGTCTAACTTTCTCATTCTACATCCTCCCAGGGTGCAGTATTCCTTGAAGGCATCACGGTGAAAGGCGTCTCACAGTTCACCACACAACCCAAACTCGGAGAGATCCAACGAATGTGTCAGAGGATGGCCGAGTGGGAGAGGTGAGAATCTCCCTCTGCCCTCCTTTCAGCCGCTCCGTGTGTACTAATACATGTGGGTGTACTGTACTGTGTTGTTCAGAGTGATTCATTTGTTGTAAGCGGTTTAAAAAAAAAGAAAAACCATGTTGACACTTTGACAGGCGGCAGTCGAGAATACATTTTTCAGGAGAAATTTGCTGCTGTAGCTTTTTTTTTTTTAAAGAACTTGCAGAAAGTCAGCTATACTGATGCGTCAGACAACACTGCTGTTTCCACCACCTGCTTTCCCCAAAGTTTCTGTTATACTTGAAGCAAGCATGAGCTTAAAAAGACATTTCACATTGACTTTTGAAGACGTTGTTTTTCTAGCTCTGTATGTATTCAGAAAACAGCCAGATAAGGTCAAACAAAGGCTTTTTAAAGAAATAAAGAACTTAAAAGTAACTAGAAAAGTGCCATTGCTATGTGCATTGACTCCTAAGCCCTTTGAGTGCACTTAGAAAGTTTGTCTGGATCAATCAATCAATCAATCAATGTTTATTTATATAGCCCAATATCACAAATGTTACATTTGTCTCAGTGGACTTCACAGTTTGTACAGAATATCAGTATGACAATACGACACCCTCTGTCCTTAGACCCTCACATCGTACAAGGAAAAACTTCCAGAGAAAACCCCACAGTTTAAAGGGAAAAATGGGAGAAACCTCAGGGAGAGCAACAGAGGAGGGATCCCTCTCCCAGGACGGACAGACGTGCAATAGATGCCGTGTGTAAATTGAAAAGATAATACATTTGCAACATAGGTAGTCCAAATGTTTTGAAATGCATGTGTGTATAATAAGAAGATGAATCCACGAGGATATCCATCCAGGACTTATGATCCAGGACCGCAGCCACGACTCAAGATCCAGGACTCGCAATCCATGACACAGGACCGCAGGATCATCCATGACTCCGGATCCCGGCGTATATAGACACCAAAAAGAAAGAAATTTGGGGAAGCTGGGTTAATCGGAACATGAGAGTACACAGGTATAGACAGAGAGAAGGAAGAAGTAAGATGTCCCCCGACAAACTAAGCCTATATCAGCAAAACTAGGGGCTGAATCTAATCAGCCCTAACTATAAGCTTTATCAAAAAGGAAGGTCTTAAGCGCACTCTTAAAAACGGATAGGCTGACTGCCGCCCGAACACAAACTGGAAGCTGATTCCACAAAAGTGGAGCTTGATAAGAAAAGGCTCTGGCTCCCATTGTACTTTTAGAGACTCTAGGAACAACCAACAACCCTGCATTCTTGGAACGCAATGCCCTACTAGGACAATAGGGTATAATGAGTTCTTTAAGGTAAGATGGCGCCTGCCCATTAAGGGCTTTGTAGGCGAGAAGAAGAATTTTAAATTCTATCCTGTGTTCTATAGGGAGCCAGTGTAAGGCAGCCAGAACAGGAGTAATGTGGTCCCTTTTCCTAACTCTGGTTAGTACACGAGCTGCAGCATTTTGAATCAGCTGAAGCGACTTGACTGACTTCTTGGTACACCCTGATAATAAGGAGTTACAATAATCCAGCCTTGAAGTAACAAATGCATGGACTAGTTTCTCTGCATCGTTTTGAGGCAAGATATGCCTGATTTTTGCAATGTTACGTAGATGGAAGTAGGCGGTCCTTGAAATGGATTTTATGTGGGTGTTAAAGGATAAATCCTGATCAAATATAACACCAAGATTCCTTACAGTCTCACTGGAGGCCAAATTAATGCCATCCATAGTTAATATATCTTTAGATAATTTGTTTCGTAGATTCTTCGGGCCAAGTACAATAACTTCAGTTTTGGTCGTGTTTAACATCAAAAAATTTAAGGTCATCCACGTTTTTAAGTCCTTGAGGCAGTCTTGAATTTTATTTAGATGATTAATTTCATCAGGCTTGATTGATAAATATAGTTGAGTATCATCCGCATAACAATGAAAGTTTACAGAATGATTCCTTATAATATTGCCTAACGGAAGCATATATAGTGTGAACAAAATAGGTCCAAGCACTGAGCCCTGTGGCACTCCATGGCTAACTTTGGTTTGCATGGAAGATTCATCGTTGACACGTACAAACTGAGAGCGTTCAGATAGATAGGACCTAAACCAGCCTAAAGCGGTTCCCTGTATGCCAACTAAGTGCTCTAGTCTTTGCAATAGAATATCATGGTCGATAGTATCAAATGCAGCACTAAGATCGAGCAAGACAAGAATAGAGACAAGTCCCTTGTCAGAGGCTATTAGAATGTCATTTGTGACTTTAACCAGAGCTGTCTCTGTGCTATGTTGTGTTCTAAAGCCAGACTGAAAATCTTCAAATAAATCATAGTTTCTTAAGTAATCACACAGCTGTTTTGCGACTGCTTTCTCAAGAATTTTTGAGAGGAACGGAAGATTAGAAATAGGTCTATAGTTGGCTAAAACCTCTGGATCGAGGTTGTGCTTTTTAAGAAGCGGTTTTATCACTGCTACTTTGAATGATTTTGGAACATAGCCTGATAATAAAGACATATTCATAATATTTAATAAAGAAGTGCTAATTAATGGAAAAACTTCTTTTAACAGCTTAGTTGGAATCGGGTCTAAGATACACGTTGATGGTTTAGAAGAGAGAATCATTGAATTTAATTGTTCAAGGTTTATGGCTGAAAAGCATTCTAGTTTACTATCTAGTGTAATATTATTAGAAGTTACGTTTCCGGGAGCTGTTGATAACACTATACTGGTCAAAGGCAAGAGGTCATTGATTTTGTTTCTAAGAGTAACAATTTTATCGTTAAAAAAGCACATAAAATCATTACTACTGAGTGCTATGGGAATAGAAGGCTCAGTCGAGCTGTGGCTCTCTGTCAGCCTGGCTACAGTGCTGAAAAGAAATCTTGCATTATTCTTATTCTCATCTATTAATGAAGAGTAGTATGCTGCTCTCGCTTTACGCAGTGCTTTCTTATATTCATTGAGAGTAATATGCCAAATTAAACGAGATTCTTCAAGTTTAGTGGAACGCCATATCCTTTCAAGTTGTCTCGACTTTTGCTTTATTTTGCGGGTTTCGGCATTATGCCATGGAGCTAATCTATGTTGTTTTCTTTTCTTCTTTTTCAAAGGAGCAACAGAGTCTAATTTTTATTCGCAGCGCATCTGTAGCACTATCAACAACATGATCAATTTGGGGTGGTGTACATTTTGTATAAGTTTCCTCCCCTACATGCAGACATGCTATCGAGTTAAGTATTGGTGGAATCTCTTCCTTAAATTTGGCTATAGCACTAACAGATAGGTTTCTGCTGCAGGAGCTTTTGGCTAATGCTTTGTAGTCTAGTAACAGTACTTCAAAAGTTACTAAGAAATGGTCGGATAAAGCAGGATTATGCGGTTCGACTAATAGTTGCTCAATTTCAATACCATAAGTCAGAACAAGGTCAAGAGTGTGATTATAGCAGTGGGTTGGTTTATTTACACTCTGACAGAAACCAACAGAATCTAATATCGAGTTAAATGCAACAGTAAGGCTATTTTTATCATCGTCAACATGAATATTAAAGTCACCTACGATAATTACTTTATCTGTTTTAAGTACCAAAGCTGATAAAAACTCAGAGAATTCTGATAAGAATTCTGAATAAGGACCTGGTGCACGGTACACTGTAACAAATAAGATTGGCTGCAAAGTTTTCCAGGTCGGATGCGTAAGACTGAAAATGAGGCTTTCAAAGGAGGTATAATTTAATTTTTGTTTAGTATTGATAAGTAAACTTGAGTCAAAGATTGCTGCAACTCCACCTCCTCGGCCCGTGCCTCGGGCAATATGAGTATTGATATGGCTGGGTGGAGTGGCCTCATTTATGCTGACATATTCTTCATGTCTCAACCAAGTTTCAGTGAGACAGCATATATCAATATTATAATCTGATATTAAATCATTTACCAGTATTTCTTTGGATGCTAGAGATCTTATGTTTAAGAGACCACATTTAATCTTCCTGTTTTGTTGCACTGTAGTAGTTGTTACATTTACTTTTATTAGGTTATTATGTATGACACCTCTATTAGGTTTTACCTTAAATTGTCCTTGGGCAGACACACACACCGTTAATATTGGGTATTTTATTGGGGTCGGGATTCCTATGGATGACTGCCTAGGAGAGAGCGCAGAGAAGCGTGTAAGACTGCGACTCTGCCTCCTGGTCTCAACTCCAGTTTGTCATGGATTAAGTCCACAGAGCCCTGAAATGTTTGCCGAAATGAGATTTGCACCTTCCAAAGTAGGATGAATGCCGTCTCTCTTAATCAGACCAGGTTTTCCCCAGAAGGCTGTCCAATTATTCACGAAGCCCACATTGTTTGCTGGGCACCACCAAGACAACCAGCGCTGAAATGATGACATGCGGCTATACATGTCATCATTGATCAGATGGATGTTTTTGTCCATGTGAAATTGGCACCCATCATGGCGCATGCAGCTAATGCTGACCTGACAAACAAAAAGGCGAATGTCCTGGCAGCGTCATAATGATATACGAACAATAAAACATTTTTTACACGGCCCTGTTTTGGCTTAATACGAGCAAAACAGGTACTAGAGTCCCTGCCGACAAAATAATTCACAGCTACTCTCCCACCTGCTGTTTGATTATTAGCTGCTAAAGAGTCAGCATCACACCTGTAGGCCCCTGCTATAAATGCTACGATTAAACAAAATCTCTAAGGCTTCATACATACTTCATCATAAAAAGACCACATACATAACTTAATGTAAGGTCCCATGTCGTGCTCTTCCGGTTATTAGCTACCCGTCCCCTTCTGTGTTATGAAGGATTTTATGCATGGAAACTGTCTGCAGAGTCACAACCCTGTAGCGAGTAAAACTCTAACACAGAAAAGACCTGCCTATGCTGCCCCAGAACGCCTCGTTGGAGATTTTTCATTTTTCATTTTTTTCTTCCGGGAGCCAAATCACGTAACGACGACAAATGGTCTAAATGGACCAATCCGCGGAGCCGTTACGTTACGTCCGCGGAGCCGTTACGTAGACTTCCTCACACACACACACACACACTCGGCGGGACGTTGCGAGGTTCGCTGCTGCGAGGCTTGGACAGTGTGAGCTGGCTTACCGGTGTGTGGTCGGCGAGACACCGCGGAATTCAGCCTGAGCACACGCACGCATGCATGCATGCACGCACGCACGCACGCACACACACAGACACTCGCCGCGTCCCGCCGTCTCAGGCTGAGAAATCCGCGGAGCTGCAGCTGAGAAAAGATTGAACACGGCACCCAGACCCCACGCAGCATTCTCATCTGTTTGTCATTACTCGTGTCATTTTCTGGTTGCTAACTAACGCCGTTGTAACGCATAAACACACATCAGAGCACAGTGGGCTCATGGAGGGGGGGGCAGGAGCTCCAACAAGGCGTTTAGGACAGAGAGTGAATACACATACTACACAGAGATGCTGTATGAGGAACCAATGTGATTTTGGAAAATTGAACAATGTAAATGTATTCTAGTAGACCTCAACAATGGAATTATGATCAGTAAATGACCATGTCATGGGACCTTTAATGTATCACGTGTAATGTTTGATTTCATTGAATGTTTATTGGGAAGCCCACCAATCGTCTTTAGTCGAGAGAGGAGCGATGCAGTCTTCGTTAGTGTTTCTCTCAAACCATATATGAGATGTAAGGGCTGTAGGGATAAAGGAAGAAATACACAAATATAAGAAGTGTGTGTTCACTGTTGTTTCAGATCTGGTTTCCCTGGGGCTCAGCCTGTGTCCATGGACAGGACAAACCTTCGTTTCATGGAACAGAAACCATACAAAGTCAGCTGGAAGGCTGACGGCACACGGTATGTCTATCCTTCACGACTCTCTCTACAATAATTGTCTCCTCATCTACATACATCAATACAAGCATCCCTCTCTGTGCCTCTGATTGGCTTCTCTTGCCTTCTTTTGAGTAACAATACTTATACAGGGATTTTGTATTCAACAGTTGGATGTATCAGGGGTGTTGATGAACATTTCAGACTGAGAGAAAGCTAACACGACTTCTGTTTCTCATTAGATTGTAATCACTTTACCTTCATACTCATCAAGCTGCTCAGTACACGGTGAAGATGTGGGCAGTGGAATTGTAAAATGACTAAACATGGGGGTGCCAACATAGAATGAGAAATGCAAAAAAGGACTATTTTCTTTCTTGTCACATTTCAGGTTCAATTGGTTGTTTTCTCTTGTTTTAATGCTCTTTTGCCAAAAGCCAGTGTCGAGGGGGTAAACGTTGTTAGTATTCCACTCGGGTGCTGTTTCTCCCGCTGGTGAATATTCACTCACCGCAGTCAATTTCCGATTTTTACATATCGGTTGCTTATATTTCCTGCTAGAGGGAGACTGGCAGAGTGCAGATTTGTCCACTCACCAAGATGCTGCAGATGATGGTGCTTGAAAGAGTTGTTAGAAAGTTTTCTGCTTGAAAGTGAAGTTGGAAAGTTTTGCTCTTTAATGGTTCAGTGATGGTGGGCTCTTCCTCCTCTGCCTGGAGCTCTTGTCCTTCACCCCCAATTACCTCGGGATACTTGAAGAGTCTTGCTGAGTAGTGACGCCTTTTTCTTCAGTCCTGAGATACAGGGAGAGGCAGAATCCGAGGTACAAGTCATCCCTCAGCTGCAGGATATGCTGAGAAAATGAAATACTATCTCCTCAAAATATCAAGATAAATGTATTATTAGAGACTTACCTTACCACATGAGGAATACAATCATACTTCCTATCATCAACATAAGATTGGCCAATACAGGAACACCTTCTCCTCCTCTAGTAAAGTCAAATGTACCGTAATCACAAATGCATCAAAAATACCCGAAAAAACTAACTACCGTAATTTTCGGACTATAAGCCACGCCTTTTTTCCCATTTTTCGACGCTGCGGCTTATATAACGGTGCGGCTAATCTAGGGATTTTTACAGCTAACGGCCACTAGGGGACCTCCTAAATCTATGGATTTTACAGGTTACAGTCCATCACCTTTAACTCTATGGGCTCTATGGCCGGTCCGCGCCCCCCACCTTTAAGCGGCGGGTTCCAGCAGGAAAAGCTGGAGGCCGGAAAAGAGTGAGACAGGTAGCGTGCAAAAGTAAAAGTGGAAGCGAGAGTGGTACGAGAGACAGAACGAGAGCAAGACAGACAGACATTACGAGAGCGAGACAGTTTGTCCCCGTACCACTGGTTGAAAACCAATGCTGTAGATCACTGCCGGTACGTGCGCTGGGAGCGCACCGTTTAAGTTTGAAAGTTGAAAAGTTTGTGTGTCTGAAACGCTATGTGATACAGTACAGTTTACACAGCACATGTTCTGTAGCTACTATTGCACTAAATGGTAACACTTGAATACGTTTTGCAAATATGCAACTTGTTTGTTGAAATGTTAATAAATGGGAGCTTCCTCAAACAGCCCTCTCTTTCCCGACAATCCCCTCTGTGCACGAACCCTTACATATGGTAATTAAACATTAAAACACCTGCGGCTTATAGTCCAGTGCGGCTTATATATGTACACATCATTCAATTTAGCTGCTGCGGCTTATATTCAGGTGCGCCTTATAGTCCGAATGACGGTAAGTGAAGTAAGATATGCAGTCTAGCAATTTCCTTTTTCATTTAGTTCTTTTCATTTAATAATCAGTAGTTGCTAGGCAGGATCATTTATTTAGGAAAATCTATTAATAACCCAAGTGTGTGCCTTAAAATATCAAACTGCCATCTTTGGGGTTTTACCTTTCCTGTTTTGTGTTAATCAGGTTTTGGTGCATGTAAATGGTCTCCAAGGCTAAAATCCCAAAGTTCCCCCTCGAGGGAGTTTCTCTTCCACACTGGTTTCAGACAGAGGGTGAAAATAGGTGCTGAGAAAAATAAATACCTTTTTGAACATTAAAGTATGTGTACTGTCTATCTCCCGACAGTATGGGGGAAATCAAGATGAACGGAAACAACTCCTAGTTTTGATGATTTAATCAAAATCCAAATAGGTTGTTCACCTTAGAAGAAAAAGGACAACAACAATTAGGATCACACATATCCCATACAACTTAAATCACATTCAATATAATAATCACACTTACTAGTGACCTCTCCTGATTCCTCAATCTCAATGACGTTCATTTATTTATCCCCTCTATTTATAACATATCAATAAACCCTGCGAATCTCCACCCAGATTTAAAGTCACACTCACATAAACTGAACCCCATGAATTGGACCCTCATACAACCAGCACAACACATGAGACTGTCATATCGTGTGTTATGAAGGAATCCCAAGAGACACCAGAGTTAGCAGTGGATGTGCAATGTTTCCAAGTATTGAGTTGTTTTGTGGACTGATTGGAAATTCCTCTGTGGTTCATTTGTAATTTTGGGCTTTATGAAAAAGTTCTATCAACCTGAAGAAATGGCCGCCAGCGAAGCTAGAACCTGATTCTGTGCAATAATCCTCTGTTGTCTCCAAGATCTATTAAAAAAACATCAGTGAGTCACGCTGGTGCTTCGGGGAACATGTTCCTTCATTTAGACACATTTGGCTACAGTAGTTAATTTCAAACACTCTCTGGAGCGCTAAATATGTATTAATAAATACAATCTACAATAAACAATCGTAATTCACGAGATTAAAGTCGTAAACTTGCTCGAAAAAATGTTCTCTCGTAACTTTGTGAGTAAGCAAAATGGTGACTCAGATCTTTAATTTAAGCCTTTCATCTTGTGATGAATAATTATAATTTTTTTATTATATTTGTTGCAGTGTGTTGCCCGTATACAGTATACTTCAATAATAAATGAGTCTGCCATTATTATTTATTAACCCCCATCAAGTTTTCTAAGCTGTTTTTAAAATGTATGCCCTAAGAATCGGCGTGCCACAGACTTGGTCTTTTTAATGACATTTGTTAAACGTCTCTTGTAACCAATCTGTTACACAACTAGGACAACCCCCCCAGAATAATTTAGACTTTAGTCTCACCAGAACATATTATGCTCCAGTCTCATTTGGAGAGTGTAAATCAGACTAATTTATAAGTTTAATTCAATCACTGCACATGGTATTTGTGTTAATTTGCAGATGCGAGGGTCTTGGTATTCCATAACCTTCTCCTGCTTAGCCTTGAAAACTTGAAACATTCATTATCATACGTAATGTTGTTGCTGCCCTAATATATGCAGCCGTTCCTCACAGTCGCAGAACTCCAGATAATTGGGACCCCATGTTAAGCTGGAAACTAAAAGATGTGCTGTTGGTGAAAGTTCATTAAACCGTATAAACAACAGTGAAGTTCAACAGTAGGCCTGGGCAATATCTTCTATTTCAAAAATAGTTTCATATGTTGATTAAGATGTACTGTAAATCACAATACAGCATGCTTTCTGGCAGTCAATCATTAAGTAGCCTATTTTAAATAACCATGTTGTAAAGCCTATTTGTTTATACTCATGTATGAATTACATTTTAGGCAAATACAAAGTACTTGGTATGTTGAATTGCACCTTAAAGGTAGGGTAGGTAAGAATGGAGAAACCAGCTCGAGTGCGCTAGAATTTGAAAATACACAACCGGAAAAAATCTGCCCCTTCCTTCAGACTTCCTTACAGAGCCCCTCCTCCAACACACACGAACGCGCACATGACCAATGAGGGCACGAGATAAGTTTGTGCACAGATGGAAGGCTGACAGGCAGGCAGGCCATCCAGTTATTTTAGCCGGTCGTGCTTTTTACAGCGCCACGGCTTCCACAGATGACATTTTGATATGTATTTATTGTCAAAGCATTTCATATATTCATTGCTATCGGGATGTTAAGAGCATTCCATTGAATATAACATAAGGTGTTTCTGAAGTGAAATACCTACTCCACCTTTAAGTGCAAAATATAAAAAAAACAAAATCTTCAAATGATATTGCTTTTAAAAACATATTTTCAGAACAATGTCGATTTGATTTAATCACTTAGTTAACGTTATATATATTAATGTAATATACATTGATATTAGCAGCCTTATATATAAAAGCCTAACAATTGTTTTCATAGGAACATAATGTACTTTTCCAGAGCTGCATCCTATCTTCTCAACAATAAGAGTTCTAACTGCTTTAAAGAATATCTGCAAGTTGTTGTTTTTTAAAGCTTTTTGACACCTGTACAGAAACCTGGAGCTTCTATTCATTTGGGCTTCTTAAAAAGATTCAATCTTGATTTCTGCTTGTCAGCCTGGTTCCTGTCTCCTGTCGCTTCTTTCTTCTTTTTAACAGCCCACAGTATTGTGCTTTCTTTATTATTGTTTTTCTTGGAAAATGCACAGACTGTACAGCATGTCTCACAGAGGCAATATGAAGTAGCAGAAAGGGTGGATTCAGCTTTGCTTGGTGGATATTCACAGCTCAACTCCAGACTGCAGGTAATAAAGTTGAGTTCTCACATGGGGAAAGCTTACATTGATGCGCTGGATACGCTGGGTTGAAAGCTGTGAGGGACAGTCTATGTGCTGCTCGTCTCATATTCATTTGCTGTCCTCGGCGGAAAAAATATATCTCAGGTCTTAGGTCCTCCAACAGTGCAACACAATACACACATACAATAGTACAAGTAAATATAATAGGATAGAAACCGTGCAGAATAGTCTATACAGTAATTAGAATATTTATATATAGGTCTTTCTTATATGTTCAGATTTTGTTTGTGGGAGAGAAATTCCCTCTGGAAGAAACTTTGGGATTTGAGCTGTTGCAGACCATTACACAAACCTATATATCACACTACAGGAAAGTGTCAAAGTCAACTTTAATGTCAATCTTACTACAGTTTGAGAGAGAAATGACGTTTCCAACAATTCCGAATTTAAAATTATACGATATATGTATAAAATATGTACATCCTATATACACAATCAACAGACACATTTACACATATGCACACATTAAGATAAAAAAAACACAACAATCAATACGAAATAAGAGTCAAGTTAAGTGGAACTCCCATGAAGCATAAAAGGGCCCCTTTAAAGGCACACATCCATTAGATTTCTTAATGATTAAAGTTCCACGGGCCTCCCACATGTCTGTTTGTGTATCCTCATTTAATCTGGATCATATCTCAGATTGAGCGTTAAAGCTGAGACAGACAGTCTTAGGCGGGCAGTGAATAAGCCGTCATCATAAAAGATGATGATTGATGTCTTGGGCTCTATTCATCCTAAAATCTCTCTAATGATGGGGAAAGTATGAAGTCTGAAAAATGAGCTGTAATATGTGGCGGACAGCAATGCATCGGATAAAACTAATGACTTGATGTTTTTTGTACATTTTCCCGGAGATGTACTGATCGAAGTGCTGCAGTGTGATTTGTCATTCTCGTCATGCATTGCAAAGAGAGTGTGCAGAGAATTACTTATCCTGTTTCTAGCCCATGGCATTTTTTCATAACCTGGAGGGGATTTCTTTATAGGAAATGTTTCTCTTCAAGGTGGTCCGGAAGATATTTTCTCTTTGCAAATTGCCAGAGGTCTTCACTTATGGATTACATATTTTAAATCCCTCCAGCTTTGGTGAGGAAAAGAACGTTTCCTATTCTTTTGCAAGTCAATTTTACTTCTAAAATCAGCTATTTCTTTTCTTCTATTTCATACTATAGCATGTTGTTTGACGTCTAATGCCAACAGCCCCACGTGGATGATTCCCTGCAAGGCATGGCAAGTTTATTCATGAAGCATGTTTCAACACAAGGCAATTCATTATTGTCCTTTACAAAGTAATGTACGTTTAAGACTAGGGCTGCACGATTTTGAGGAAAAAAACTAATTGCAATTTTTCTGACAAATATTGCGATTGCGATTTGCGATATTTGTTGTTAAGCGACCCGACGTAAGTTTATTGTAAAATGCGGCCATATCTCGGCTAGGAAGGTCGCATCAACATGCTCCCGTCTCTAGCACCCCCGCAGCCCGAGCTACGAGTGAAAGAACTAAACTTACATCAAACTTCCGTTGGGTTGCTTTAAAGTCAAGCTTCAGTTTAAGATTCACTCTGTAATAGAAACATGTGATGGAGCATTACTAACCTGACTCAGACGGTTTGTTTCACCAAACCGTCTAGGAAAGCTCCACTGGAAGCCATTTGGAAAGGGCAGGCACTTTCAAAAATACTTGGCAGGTGATTGGATCAATCTGTCTATCACCTTCTATCATGGGCCACTTCTGATTGGTTAACAATGGCTGGTACATGTGGAGCACATTAATCGTTCAGCCCTAATTAAGACACACACTATAACATTTACTTTAAATACATCTGCTATAGTGTTATTTCCAAATCCCTGTATTGTTGTGCTGCAGAGAACTCCCAACCTACACATCGTCTTTTACAAATGTACAAATCATTGCTTGGTACAGGTCCTCTTAAAAAAATCCCACCATGATAATTGCCATACATTTATAGTGTGAATAATGTTTAAAAATTATCATTCCTTTTTTAATTTCATGCCTTGATTGCAATTTCAGTCAAAAATAAACGCAATTAGTTATTTTTATTCCGCTTTCGGCAGAGAAGCCTGGCTCCTATCAGGCTTTGGAAAAGACGGCCTCATCAGTGGATTTGCAAAGAGAGGAAACACAGGCAGAGTTGGGATTTTAATCAACTTGTTGCAGAGCCGCCTGTCAGGGCTCGATTGGTTTTGAGCCTCAGGGAAGAAGAAGAGGTGAGAGAGGGGCAAAGTACGTCTTTGTGACTTTAACAATAAACACTGCTCGAATTGGACTTTATTAGTGAAATTGGAGTGGAGGAAAAACAGTCCTTATTTCCTCTCAAAGTCTCCTAGCACTTCAGTCATTTACTGAATTTCCCCACAGGGATTATTAAAGGTCCGTCTTATTTTATCTCAAAGGGAGGAATCAATAAACCAATGTTTGCTTCCATATGCCAGATTATCTTGTGAGTTGAACACGGCTTTCCGGTTGTTTTCGGTGCATTATTCCTTCTGTTTGCCAGTCTCTGTTTGTTACGTTGTTTGTATGGTCCTTGCACCCCAGACTGCACCAACTATTATTTATTGCTGCTCCAAATAGCTTGAGTAATGAACATGGGAGAGAGTTCAGCTCACAAAAGACAAACGTGTGTACATGGGAATTTGTAAACTGCACTACGTAAGGGATAATGTGGGTCATTATGGGTAAAAGAACACCCGACAGGCTGATCAGGAGCCTGATGCCAAGCGGATCTTGATCACCATAATGACCAAGTCGCTGCACATTATCCCGCTTATTACACGGCCAACATTCTCAACAAAGTCACGACATGACTCCCAATGTTAATTGAAATGCTTTTATAGATTTTGAACATGTTTTTATTGATTTAAAATGACATGCATCCGCTAAGAAAAATAGTCCGTTGTTACCGTTTGAACTAACGTAGCAACGGCGGGAACTGCTCCGATAGCGTTTTTTGAGGAGCTTTTTGATTACAGATTTGAAAACATCATTGCGTGCTTTCAAAGTAGCACAATTCATTAAGTCAAACATTGGGAAGTATCTAGATATCCCTGTCCTATTGCCAAAGTAACTGGCAACTGAATAGGTTTTGCCGTTTGATGTCTATGTCTGCGTAAAAAGGATGGTTTCTGCCCCGTTACTTCTCCGCTGTTTTCTTGTCCCTCTTGTCTTTTTGTTTTCTTCGCTGGCGACTCATCAGCCACTAACCATTCATCCAAATTACTGTGCTCTCCAAATATATTAAAATTAATATTAAAACCCCTCCATTTTGCTCTCAGACGGTAGACAACGGAAAACGGAAGACAAGCAAACCGTTTGAAAAGCCAAACTGTATACAGTTAAATCGACCAGACTTCTTTCTGCAGATGTGAGCGTCGTTAACAACGGTCAATAAATCCTTGACAGCGGTCTGTACTGCCGGATTAACAATGTGTCACGTGTTCTGAATTGACCAATCAGAATCGAGTATTCAACTAAGCCATGTAATAATGCTAATTCATGTTTCCAGTACACCTGTTCTTTAAAGCCTTTTTCTAATCAAAGATAATGCTGGGACACAAGTTCCAAAAGCTCTAAGTGTGTCTGCTGAGCTTTAAGAACATACTCCCTGCTGCTCCGGAGAAACTGTGTGCTTTTATACATTATTTACTTTTTATTTGTCAGTTTTCATTTGCAGGGTATGGTCTATGGCTAGTTTAGACCTGCCTCTCGTCACATTTGGGTTTTTTTCCTGTGAAATGTTCCACATAATGTTTTTGTTAAGGGTAGTTTAGGGTTTGGATATGGCTTGCTTAGTATTTTATGTTTGTGTTTATATCGTTTTTGTCTCGCTTTGTTATTTCTCATGAGAATAAAAGTTTGAATCTACCACCAGAGTAGACGATGGGAAAGTTGGTTGGTGGGAAAGTAAAACCAAAAAAAAAAGCACTTGTTTTTTATTCGAGTGCATTTTGCAAAACAGTGGTACGAATGCGAGGTTCACTGTTTATGAGAAGGGTTGCAGTTTTACACGAGAGAAGGATAAAGACCAAATGGTTGTTTTTTCTGTGAAACCGTCCCCTCTGGGATTAGGTGCAAAGCTGCTTCCCTGAACTTTTTAGTGGGTAAGTGTTGCATCTGTCTTCTACCAAAGGTCAGACAGTCCTTAACTCTAGAGTTGTTTTTTGGCTAAATTCGGTGAGACCCCTAATAGTGGGAATGAGACTTTTTTTTTTTTTCTGCAGTGACTCACAAAACAATCTAATGTGATTTGAAAACATTTTATTTTTCAGCTTACTCTGAATCTCCTGATATACATAGCCCACTTAGAGTATACATTTGATACATTATCAAACCCATATTACATCTCTATTTCACCCATGTTACTCTGTTTGTACACCATTATTGCACCCAAATTACCCTCATAAAACACAAAAATGACTTCCATATTACGCCGACTTTACATTGATATTACACTTCTAAACACCATTACTACACCGACATTACAATTATATTACTCCCATGTGAGACATTGACACAGCCTTTCAAACAACTGTATCCGGCAGGACACAGAAACCATTTAAGCATTTCACTTTTATAAAAACCACCTGAACTCCGGAACATCTAAAAGGAAAGTATAGTATGTGAGGGCCTTTTATGTTTTGATGCCGTTATCTAAATGACAAATCTACCAGCCTTTAGACAGCATTGACGCACCAGTAATGATGTGCAAAGCTGCTAGATCTGATCTCAGACCTCCCCTGGAGCTCAGCTGCTGTCAGTCAAGCCACGGGACTACACTGGAGAAGTCGACACAATGGCCCGCCTCTGCTTCATTAGGCTAAAGTGCTCTTGGGGGGGGGGGGAAAGGAGCTCGGGGGATGAAGATGAAATCTGACGCTCGCAGCACCCATCAGAGGACCGGAGCAAAGAGCAGGCGGGGAGGGAATAAAAGGAGCCCATTAGATTGAATATTTTTCCCATTGGTCGTTAGGGAAGTACACAGTGTATTTCAGGGAGAGATGAAGAAACTATGACGAAGAGGAGGACCACTGGGGGGGTTACACAGCACTAATGGTCTCCTTCTGAACACACTTGATGGCTAACTGGCCAATTAGACAGCAGGGGAAGCGCTTGTGCTCGGCGCAGCCCTGTTGGGTCTGCACTGGTTGTCTGATATTCTCTGTCGTGACTCGCTGTTTGATCTTCTCTGTCCTTTCCTGAGACAAAAGATATCACCAGGATTTTTCTTCTGTCTGTGGGAATAATTTGCCTAAACTGCAGGCGTTTCCTGTTCCCTTTTATTATTTTGTCCACTCTTCCCTGCCTTCATGTCTTTTTAATGCTTTCATTGTGCCCGCTCCCACCCTGAGAATGTGCTGCTGTATCTAGCCCACTCACCATTCTTTCCTTCACCTCCCACATTCTGCATATTTTCCTTTTGCAGTTTCCAAGAGACTTTTGGGTGACCCTGATTTTATACCTCAAGGCTTGTGTGTTTTTGTGCTTGCTTCTGTCATGACTGGAGGGGGAGGGGAGGGTCTCACTTATCGATCGGAGCTCTCTTTCAACCGAAGTGTGTGTTGAGGGTTATGATTACCACTTTCCTCGGCCAGCCTGCTCAAGTGCTACTCGAGTATAATGGAAATAATTGGGTTTTACGTCGAGCTTCTCAATCCCCCTCCTCCCAAATGAAAAGCCCTTGTTGAGATTATAATAACTTTGAAGGGAGTGGCATCTACCTCCGCATTTATTCCTGGAGGGACAATACAGCAGAGCATTTCATGAAAGACAGGCACTTTTTATGAAGCTGTTTTCTTCTCCTCTCATCCCCATCCAACTTCATTTAGTTTTACTACAATAGCACGTAGCTCGATAATAATTGTATCATACTGTTTCTCAAATACAATTGAGACGGCCGCCTCGAAGAAATGCACCATCTTTCTTAATTCAATTTTAGAAAAAGTGTATTATTGGACAAAACATTATTTGTCATGGTTTTCTGTGGTGTAAAATAATCCATTGGAATATCTCTCCATGGGAAACAACCCAAATTGCAGCTTTTATATTGATATACACCCTGTGATAATGACCCTCTGTTCACCCTTATTCATGTTATCATACGGCTGTTTTTGTTACATTAAATCGTCATTATTGGGATGGCTATGGACAATTTATATGACGCATTTCTGACATCTGAATAAACCAAATATTAAATCAATTTTCTAAGAAGATACGCATCAGATAAATCGATATTAAAGACATAAATTGCAGCCTTATACTATAACATTTAAAAACAATTACATTTTTTAGTATGTCCCTCACAAATATTCAGCTTTCAGTGTTGTCTCCTGTCTGCTGGTTTATCATTCTGCCCATATATTACATTTTGGCAGCTTGTCAAATGTCAAACTTTGAACCAGCTGGTATTTATGGCATATTTATTACATATAATCCCGTTGTGATAATGGTGGAGAGTCACAGCAGGTATGAGAAATGCATAGCTCTGTCAGTGGGGAAGCCATTAATCTCAAGTCTGTCATCGGACTCCGTTTTCCCAAAAGGTGTCCATCCCATCAGCCTTATCAGCGGTATCTCACAGTGTGTGCGCCATAACTGCTTTCTACTCATTGTAAGCACACTTGCCAACCTTGAGACCTCAGAAATCGGGAGCATTTCAAAACCACCGCGGGGGGGTTGGCGGTGTGCTAGTGGATCGCCGGAGGTGTTAGATTAACATTAACATGCTTATTGTAGTTGTAAGTGCAATGCCTTATTGCGGCCTCCTTGATGGAGCATATGTGTGGGCTGGACCTGTATTTTACAGGAAAGGGGTGAGCAGAGGGTCGAGTTGTCCATTCTTGTTCAGTTTTCTGTGACTAAGTTTCTCACCCTCTTAGACTTTCAGTTGCACGCAACTAAAGACACGCGCTACCATGGAAACCAAACAATGGCGCAGCTGTATTAAAGTCCGAGTGGAAACAGTTGTGAGTAAATCTGATTTTGTCAGAAATCAGGGGAAATATGACCCCGGGAGGAAACCGGGAGAAGTCAGTGAAATCGGGAGTGTCCCGTGAAAATCGGGAGGGTTGGCAAGTATGATTGTAAGGCATAATTATCCTTATAGGTTAAACGATAATCAGCCTCTGTATTCCGATCACATTGACTCGTATACCTAACCTTAAAAGTAGCATGACTGCAGTAAGTCATTAGTACTCAGTTTATGTTGTTTCATTCAACCATTTGGATTTGTGTGAGAGTGCAGCCGGCAGCCAGGTGTAATTGGGTTTATAACAAGTGTGTAATGAAGCCGTCAGTTTTCTAGATATACTTTTTATTTTGTTCGATATGTTCTGTACAATATGACTGAGCACACAACAGCATGCCTCACCAGATAAGCCCACTCCAGTATAACTAATCAACAAGAAAACAAAATAATGCTGAACACAGTCGGTTAATGAATCACATGGTTGAATAGGAGAACAATTATTGGGAACAAACATTTTCAACATTCAGTTTCTCAGTTCACTTCCTTTTTTAGATCAATTATCTTTGAGTTTAGGACCGTTTTTCAGACGAAAGATATTTCAACGACATCTTCTTTGGGCTCTAAGAAATCTGCTTATCTACTAGAAAACAGTTATTTACCATGCAATGTGTTTCTACGCATTGTTTACTTGAATCAAGTTGCACTGGCTAATTAAAATGCAATAATCTGGAATGGGAAATGCCGTGCCAATCAGACGTTCCTCCATTTAGCTTTCAAGTACTTCGACGTTGTTGATCTCCAGCAGAAAACAGCTGTGCTTCCATTGGATGAAAGGAAATGGATGGCTTTGTTGCTCCTACTTGTTGGAGGACATTTGTATGAGCTTGAATTATTCTCAGTGTCACGCTGACATTTGATTCTTGAAATAAATGCGCCGTCACGTCTCTAACGCTTGAGTCCATATGTGTGAATGTTGGTTTAAAATGACACTACTGTGCTATTTATTTTTCCGGGTAGCAGAAGTGACAAAACAGATGTCTCCGTAAAGTGTTAACAAAGCAGTAGAAAGAAGCTATTTCAGCAGTGAGTGATCAGTGTTGTTACAGTGACTATTCTGGGGGATAAAGGCAGCAATAGAGCCTGTGTTTCTCTTCAGCTCGTCTTAACGAACCGACAGAAGGGAGGATCAAGGATTTTGTCTGTTTGCTGTCCCTCATTTCAAACTACCTATCATGTCTGCCAGCTCAGTGATCAGCTTACTCAGTTGATCAAACAATAAACATTCGGTATGAACGTTTTTGCATGATACTCGTGCCTCTCTGAACTATTATACTTACAGATAAATCCAGTGATTATGTGGAGGTTTAGTTTGAACATCATTTGTGTCGTGTGTTGATGGTCATATTTTATAACACATCTGCTCATGGAAAAGGAGCTGTTAGCAGGTTAATTGTACAGGCTGCAGCTCTCAGAGATTATACCATGAAAACATAGGGTTCTTCTCTTTGATATTCCCCCTTCCTATGCATTATTTCTGAGAGCTGAGATGAAGGTGTAACGGTGATAAAAGTCTGAAAGGTCTCAGCGTAGAAGTCTTAATGTCTCTACGCTCCAGGAGTCTGACACACCTGTTGGCAGGGTGGAGAGGAGAACTGGCTTATCATGAACCATGGTGGTAAACTGACTTATTTTGACAGCTATTTGAACAGTCTGAATGTCACTGCTCTCCAGTTTTTGAATCTCGCAGCCGAGTGCACTCGTGGATGAAAAAGACATTTTCCAGCAGTATCCCGTTTATCAAGTTTCTCTATTGCTTCTGTTAACTTGATTTTGAATTGCACTGAAGCCAAATTAAGTAACTATACAGAATGATATGCACAAAATAACAGATAAACCCTTTCAGTGTAAAGCGGTGTAATCCAGTAATACAAAGTATGGATTGTACAACTACTGCAATCAATCACTTTTGTTTAATGGATTTTACAGAAACCTTATTTAAATTTTTTATATTCATGCAGATATTAATTCTGTCTTTTTCTCCCATGCAAAGGCTGGATTCGTTAAGCTTCAGAGGGGGGAGTGTGTGGGAGAGAAACTCCCTCTCTAGCAGGGGTGTCAAACTCAAGGCCCGGGGACCAAATCCGGCCCGCGACTTCATTTTATGTGGCCCCGCAAGAGCTTGCAAAGAATATAATACGTTTATTATACGGTTACATGCCACTTTACAGAAGCAGGTTGCCCATAAACTACATGTCCCACAATGCATCTCGTTTTGTGACATGCGCACTGAAGAGACTTGCACATATTTGCCCTGGACTTCTGCTTTCAGACTTAGTTAATTACTAAATGATTACCCTATCCAATAATAATCCAATGCAGAGGCAATAATATAATATCATACATTATTTCATATATATTATGTATTTTTTATATATGTATAGTTACAACCGGCCCTCTGTGTGCAACCATAATGCTAATGTGGCCCGCGATGAAATTGAGTTTGACACCCCTGCTCTAGCGGGAACTTCATGATTTTAGCCTTTGCAGACCATTTACATGCACACAGACCTATACATCACACGAAAGCAAAAGGAAAACTCCAAGAAGCATTATAGGGCCTCTTTAAGTAAAGGCTTTTTGTGTTGGCAATGTGTGCTTTTAATAAAAACTGAGTTTGTTTGCAATTCCTAGAATAAAGCATTTTATTCCTGTGGCTGTAAAAAGTTTAGTAAGTATTTGTTGAGTAAATTCCTCCTAATGTTTAAAAAAATAAAGGTTGGCATTTTTTATGTGTTTATTTATTGCAAAGCTGTCGTTATGCGCTTGAACGCTTTTAGTTTGCAATGATGGTTCCCACAAAGCACAGCTTGATAAAAGGAAAAGTGGTTGCTTTAATATTATGTTGCAATTAGAAGCTATCTGTTTGGTGATCTTTCTCCTCTCCTCGGGCAAACAAAAGCTCTTACAGCTTCACCTCTTGTTTTTATTTGACCAATTTGCACATTAGAGATATCCCCGCTCTCTGTTGTCTGGTAGTTACCGAGTGGAGCACAAATCTCAAGTGTGGTTTTCTTCGCGCTCAGCAATTCAGCTTTATAATGTGATAACTGTATTAAGTCCTCCGAATAAATAAATAAAAACTAATTATAGAAAGCTTTGTTTGTCTGGAAAAATGGAATTTAAGCATAGTAATAGAATAGAATCAAGTTATTATCCCAATTATTTTCGCTCCTCATTTTATATTTAATTTATGTACATGGTTGGGATATATGCAAAACATTTTCCAACTTGTCATTGCAGATATATTCAGTTTTTGATGATTTTGAGTGTTGAATTTGCTATGCTCTTTAAGTTTCAACAGTTTAATAAATAAACAAAATAAACTCACAAAACTTCAAGCAGGGAAATATTCTTAAACCTATTTTCTTTATCGCATAAAAGGCACCTTTTTCAATGTAAGTTTCTCTCTTTCACTGAATTAGATGAACTAGCTAAATTGTCTTGTAAGCAATCATATTACGTTCAATTGAATGTTTTTGTCCAAAGGGACTTACAATAATTGCATTTGACCATGAAGAAGTCAGTAGGGGCTTGGACTGGGAGCTGTAGGGTCGCCGGTTCAAGTCCCCGACCAGACTTAAAATATGGAGTGTGGACTGCTACTTGGAGAGGTCCCAGTTCACCTCCTGCCCTGCCGTGGTGCCCTTGAGCAAGGCACCGGACACTCCCCTTCCCCCCTCACTCCCATTGCTCCCCAGGCGCAGTACAATAGCTCCCCACTGCTCCTAGTACTAGACTTCTGGTACTAGGATGGGTTAAATGCAGAGAACACATTTCACTGTGTGCTCTGCATGTAAGACCATTAAAGAGGGTTTCATCCCTCCCAATTTTATTCTATTCAAAAGCAAGAATCCTGCAGGTACATTTCCTATCTATAAAGTGCTACGTACAGAAGATTCGTTTGAATGAATGATTCATATAACACTGCCTACTTCATTCAAACTCGACCGAAAAAAATAAAAAATTAACAACTTCCTCTTTAACACAGCATGAATAACCCACCTTGCTCCCTTCTGATTAAAATACATAATGTTTCGTCCTCTCCTCCTGCAGGTACATGATGTTGATCAACGGAAAAAATGAAGTATTCATGATCGACAGAGACAACACGATCTTCCACATAGCGAACCTAGAGTTTCCTTTCCGGAAGGATCCACGTGTACACCTCGCAAATACTCTATTGGATGGGGTGAGTGAATACTGCTCTTGTTTTTGGATTGTCATGTATTGTGCCATGCTAGCTTCTCTTGATGCTCCTTTAAGCCCCTGTCACACTGTCCGGAAATTGACACCACACGGACACACGATAAAGGAAATGTTGAAATTCGGCTCTGATCGTAACAACATCGGGCCATTCGTGAGGGCATCGTATGACAGCCGTTGGAGTTTCTCAGGCTCCGGCAGCAACTTTGTGAGCGGTGGCAAAATCTTTGGCATACCAAAAAATTGCCGAAGGTTCATTTTCGTGTTGAATTTGTTTGTCCATTTTGCCCTTCGTAAGGCCATCGTGAGGGCATCTTGTCAAATCGTGTCATCTTCGTCTGATCATCGGTGCCATTGGGCATTTTTCGCCTCACGAAGACAATACGAAGGAAACAAGAAGCTGCCCGATTGTCTTAGGAAGGCAACACGACTACGTGAAGCCCTCGCAATGCCGTCATGTAGCCATTGTATTATAGTACGATGACATCGAGATGAGACCACGGTGTGCGATGTTTCCGAGCAGATCGCTTCTCTGGTTGTTTTATTGCACAACAAAATCATGCAAACATATTATGTAAATAACCCAATTTGTGTTCTGTGGAACTGATAGGTTATTACATTGCTTTTGTTACTTGCGTTGCAGTTGTAGGTCTTAAATGTAATTTAGGTTAACTTCCTGTTTTATTTTTGATGCTTTTATTTTGAAGGCGAGTTTACGCTGTTGACAGGAAGTTGTTGTTGCTATGGAAACAACATGACGGTGAAAGCTTAATATCTTCTACATATAAAGACGAAGAAAGTAAAGAAGAAAGTCCGGAAATATCAGTGACAATTTTTATTATATACAATCTCAAGTTTCCAAAATGTAAAGTCCCATAGTACTTTAACATAATTGTTTTGGTTACTTTCGTTGCAGTTGTATATCTTAAATGTAATGTAAATGTTGCCTTCGTGTGTGGTTCGGGCGCCATCGTGTGGCATTCTGTAGGCATCGTACTTGCTTCAGCTGTTGCTTGGCCGTTGACGAAGTTCGGGGCCATCTTTGTGCGAAATTCACAATTCCTTATTCGTGTGTCCATCTGGTGTCAATGTCGGGACAGTGTGACGGGCTTTAAAAAAATCCCACAGCCGTTACTTTCAGTAATCTTCCAATATCAGAGTATCTCATGATAACAAAGGCCCTACATAACTGTGGACGTAACAGGATGTATGATTACCCAGAAGAGCGTCAGGACTGCTTTAGGCATATGATAGCTATGTGATTAACATGATAATTCAGCCTCTATGGAGATACACAAATGACTGTCATGTTTATTGACTACGTCGGCCTTAGCTAATCTGAACTAAACATTGAATGTTGCTTTGAACCGGTATTCCTGCATCCTGTGACTGTGATACCCCCTCTCTTGTATATAAGCATGTGAAGGACACTGTTCTGGGAACTATTTGTCCCATGCAGCATTGTATTTGATGACTATTTCCATTCTTGGAAGGATAATAAATACATGTATCCTGATTATTGAAGCTCAAGCTAGTCCCCTCCATTTCTGATGTCTCACTCACTTCTTGCCCCCTGCCGCGCAGTCTTGCAGATAATTGACACGAGTTGCCAAAGCTTAGGTGAAAGAAAAGCATGTCTGACAGTCAAGTCTTTACAGGCTTACAGGAAAACGATCGTCCGTTTCCTGGAGAAATGTTTAATAGTTTTGTCACTGTTTCCTCTCTTGCCTCACACTGTGTTGTAATACTCAGTATACGCTCCCCAGGGTGATAGTTGGGGTTGCTGACTTCTCCTCCCTCATCCATAATACCACGCACGTTTTCTTATTTGCATGTTCGTGCTGTTAATGTCACACAAATCCCCAGCTGCAGGTGCACACACATGAGTCATTATCCCGTTCCCCAACTGGAAACACAGCCAGCCAAACTGCTTTATTGTCACGCAGTCAGTCGAGATTTAATCATACATGTCTGGCAGTGTTTTGCGTTTGATGTTCCGGCCCTAGAGATGACAGATAAGTTGACTGTGATTGTTTTTTGTTTTGCCTCTGGCCATGTTTTGTTTAGCAATTTTATGTAAAGTAGGTGTTTGCTTCCTCTTGGCTTAACAGCTGATGATTGATGCGGCGAATGTGGTTTCCTCACTCAGGCAGGACATCTAATTGCGGCGCATTAGTGCTATTTGGAAGGAGCAGGCCATACTTGTGTTTGGATTGCTACAAGGTTTGTTTTGACTGTGTTTATTCAACTGTTGATGCTTCTGGCTCTCTCCGTTGAGAGAGGCTATGTTGAGCCCCGTAGAAGCCAAGCTGTGTTGCCTGATATGTTTCATCTTCAACCCAAAGGCACTGGTCTTAGTCTTGACATGCTGTTCTGTTGTACAGTTTTTAATGAGCTTTACATCAACTTGATGTCCAACATTGGATGCGTGCGCCATGTAGATTGAATTTGGTTGCCTTTGGTCACATTAATGTATTCCTCCGCCGCTGTCTGTCTGTGCAACGCTTCAGTGCACCAGATGCATAATGATGCAGCCTCCAAAGGACATCATTAATTCTCTCTGTGCCTGCCATTCACTCTTCTTCATCCACTCCACCAATATGGCTCTGGCCCTATTTAAGTGTTGCTGTTTGTTCTTGCCTTTTGATATAAACATATAAGCTAGTAAAGAAGCACATTGATGATTAATTGTACCACAATATGTATAGTATGTTCGCTTGATTCAAAATAATTGCAGGTACTTAATTGGCGCCCATTACTACCAGTGTAGCCTATATCAAACGGTCTTCCACCACCAGTTGTTGCTAAATGTTGCGTTCAAAGTGAGCAACTATATTAAGGGGTGTTTAAAAATCCATGGTTTATGGTGAAAGTTAAATAATTTACCAGACCCTCTCATTAAATCAGTACACTTCTTCTATTGTCCATCTTGAAGAGATATTAAAGGTCACCTATCATGCTATTTTTAGGCAATAGCATAGGTCTCAGATATATCAAAATATATAAAAAACATGTTTATGAAGTGTTTTGCTCAAAATACCAAACAGATAACCCATTCTAGCCATGCCTCATATCCCTCTATTTCACTTCCTGTTTCAAAAGTGCTGATTTTGGGTATAAAGCTTTAAAAATAAAAAATAAAAGGAGGGGGCTGAGCTCATGCGGGACCTGGCAGCTACCGTCTAAACTAAATACTGCGGTGATGCAACGCCATATCATGGATTATCAAGGATTATTTCTGAAACAGTATGGAGCTCAAAGGCTTTCTCTCTTGCCGGTTATACCACAAGGTGAGTTCCTTTTTATTTCCTGCTTCTTCACACACATGCTCTCCAGTACAGGTTAGCTCTGAGTGTTAGCGACGCTAATGTGAGCACCGACCATATTACGTCCAAAAAAGTTGGACGGCTGGCTCAGAGCCAACATGTCTGCCGCTTGGAGATATTTCAAAATATCAGAGAGAGAGGCGTGGATTGCGATTTGTAAAACGTGTTCAGCTGACATTTATCGAGGGGGTGTAACGGCAAAGACTTTCACCACTTCGGGATTAATCCACCACTTGAAATCAAAACACCCGGACAAATATGCGGATTATGATCAACGTAACCCTGTTCTCTGACATTCGGTGAAAGGGCCTTTTATAACCATTTTCGGCCGATAGTTTTCGGTGGCCGAATATCCGGTGCATCCTTAGTTTTATTTTCTAACGCTGCGTGAGTTTCCTGACACATCGGGGACAAAAGACATCAAAAAGTGCATTTTGTATGATAGGTCCCCTTTAAGATACATTTGGACAACTTTCTTATATACAAAAACTATGGATGTTAGCTCCACTTTTGTCCCACTTTATCTCCACCCAGGTTTCATCTACGACTTCTGAAACCAATGGGTGATAGTCATTACGTTTACTACAGCTTATTGACTACTGGAAACAAAAGCAGCTTTTCATGTTCAAATCAAACGGGATTGCAGAACAATTTAGACAAAACTGAGCTGTCTTTTCATCTGGCAGTTGTGATAATAAGAGATAACAGACTTTGCTTGGTGCAATACAATATAAAGTCGATAAATATCCTGGTTAGAAATACATAATTATTGTATCAGCACAACAGGGCTGGAGCTTAACAACACGCGGCACAGTTAGAACAGCAGTGGCTTAACTGTTATTTCCACTGGCCCTGTGGAGAAAAAATGCCCATCTTGGGCCACATTGTGAGTTAAATGAAATTTTAAAAAACGGCACATTATTCAGTAAACTCATCTGGACTGCCCAGTACAGCAGAGTCCCTGGAGCTCATATACAACCAAACTCAATAATAACAGCTTTATCTAGTGGGAAAACAACTTTAAAAGAGGGCTGCAACATTACATGACTCATTTGACCCAAAATAAGTTATTTCTTTGAACAACATGAAGGCTAATACATCAATTATAATAAGGTTCATTCCTGTCATTCAGCCATAACACTTCCTTATTTGTTCATTTGTATGGAAAAGTATGCAGCATCCTTAAAATACTTCCCACCCTTCCCAGCACCTGCTTCTCCTCTACCTGTCTTTTACTGCCGCAGAGCACAGTTAGTCACCTGAATATTTTACAAGAGTTAAAAACATATATATAGTTCTATAGTGCTTGAGCGGTGGTGACGTCTGAGTCTGCTGTCGCTGCCTGGTTGTGTAACAGCTCTTTGAAAACGTCTTATGTGTCTGATGGGCGTCCTGCACCACCGCTGCACCTGACTTTCAACTGGAAAGTGTTGCATAATGGATGGGCATTGCTATTTCTGCTTCATGTCCTTCTTCACCAGACCTCACTGCGTACACACAGACACACGCAAAATTCCCCAATTCCAGACTACCCTTGTCATTGCTGCAGGCGTTCCCCCCTGTGAACATGCGTCCCCTCGAGAGCGTTCACCCTCAAGTGCTTCACTGTTTCTACCCTGGTTTCAAAGAAAAACTGCACATACTATACAGTGAAGGCGTCCTCCCTTCTTCATTCAACTGTATATATCTTTCTGTCAATAACAACAAAGTGTATCTCTGTTCTTTATCTGTGAAGGAGATGATCATCGACAAAGTGAACGGTCAGCCGGTGCCCCGCTATTTGATATACGACATCAGCTAAATTCAATGTGAGTAGCCTTGGCTGTTTGAGAATGTGTTGTCTGTCTTTT
>NC_136906.1:72861845-72919510 GCF_949606895.1 Notothenia rossii
TCCATTTCTTTTGTCGCTGTGGGAAGTAAGACAGAGGTTAATCATAGACCGTTCTCTTATTATTTGCCATTTGAAAATATTGATGCAATGTTGTCATTGTGCTAATGTTGTTGAAAACAGCTTGTTTTGCATTGACACACACTTCCTTTACAGCAATGTGTATGTACTAGTAAATGTACCATTACTAGAATTACTCTGATAAATGAGTACGCCCCCTTTTGATTCGTTTTACTCGAATCAAAAGGGGGGTGCGTATGTCTAGAACTTGTTTGCCCATGAGGGAACCTTTAATGACCTTTAATAATAATAATAATAATAATAATTCATTTAATTTATATAGGCGCCTTTCAAGGCTCTCAAGGTCGTCGTTTAAAACACATTTCGTAAATAAAAGGTGTTCATGAGTTGATGATTAAATGACTCCTGCTCCATCTATAAAACAAATGTTACTTACAAATATAATAACGGATGTTTGGGGACATGCAAATGTACCCTTGGCACACAGAGGCATGCAATAAAGAACCGATCATTTAAAGTATGACTGTGTTTACTCTTTGACTGGCTCATGTTTTGCAGCATCCTGTTGCGAGCCTCGTTCAGAACGTCCTCCAGAAACACCACCTCCCCGCTGCGGGTGCTCATGCCCCGCACCAGGCCGAAGGGCACATGCTCACACCTGCAAACACACATACATTTATTAAGAAAATCAGTATAACACTTAGAACAATTTCTCAGTTATAAGTGTGAGTGCTATAGTCACAGTTTTAGCTTGGTAAGAATGGATACGTATTTTTCGAAACAGCAGTCATTTTGCTGAACGGCCCTTTTTAATGTTATAACATATTAATGGATATCATTGTTTATCTTTATTGATACATTAACATGTAAGCAGCACTTCAATGTTGAAGTCGGTGGAGGTAAAGCTTATTTTAACACCTATTTGGTGTTATGATATTATAGCCTATATGTATTATATGTTCTGTGCTTATCAAATTATTTAAAAACAGTTTTTTATTTTAAAGTTACTAAACTGTCAGATGAACACAAAAGGAGTAAAAAAGGAGCATAACATGTTTATAAAACATACCTTAAAAAGTACATACAAATCTAAATAAAATGTTAACTTAAGTGAATGAGTAAATGTATTCAGCAAAGCATGTAAACTGACACAGACAACACAGCTATCTTTGAGAGCTGTTTCTGATTAGAAACCGCGGTCTGTGGGTGGGGTGATGATTTTGTGAAATATTGCTCAATCCATGTTTTTACATTTGGTTACAATTATATAGACAGAGAAAATACTGTTCTCAGAAACAGAATATGTATTCCAGAGAAGAACACTTACTTGATTATATTCCTATTTTAAACATGTGTAGTGTGAAAAGTAAACTATCTCCTAAGACCTGTATACAACTACAAAATTAACATTTAAACAAATTCAACAAATCAATGAAACCTCCACTGTGTTATGCTGTTGGTGTTTTTCTTGTTTTTTCTTGCTACCTGTCAGCCCAAGAATGTCCCAAAGCACGCAGAACGTGGAACAACTGGTTGAAGTGATTGGCTTGACCTTTATCCGTCTAAAAAAAGAACAAATATGCTTTCAATTCAGCAAAAATGATCAATATGTAGCAATAACAAGCATGTGAAGAGGGTTCAAGTAAAGAAAATAGACATTCAAGAGTTGTAAAAGTTGCATAAACATTTGATAAACCGTTAAGAAAATTACAGGATTTGACGTCACAAAATAATAATAATAATAATAATAATAATAATAAGATTCCCTACATTTATTATTGCGCTTTTCCAGATGCTCAAAGCGCTTTACAAATACACATTACACACATGTAGCGGTCATGTACTGTGGACAATACCCACAGAAGCAAATTCAGGAGAAGTGTCTTGCCCAAGGACACAACGGCTTTACAGACGCAGCGGCGGGTTTCGAACTGGTGCTCCCTTGATCTGATGGTCAACGCACAGCCCACTGCGCCACTCCGCCCATCTTCCCACCTCAAAGTCATCAAGGGACTTTACAAGTACACATTACACACGTAACGATCATGTACTGTGTACCCACAGGAGCAAATTCGGGTGAAGTGTCTTGCCCAAGGACACACACCGGCCTGACGCAGTGCCGGCGGGGGCGGGAACTGGAGTTCCCCAACGCCACCATTGATCTGATGATCAACGCACAGCCCACTGCGCCACTCCATCCCGAACGCAATCAGTTTTCGGAATGTTTGTTTATACCGCAGGACATGGCAGGGCATTTGTTGCATACTTGTTTTTGTTCTGTCAATACATTGGTTCGTAAGAAGGACGTTTTAAAAAAAAAAGTGACACTTCAGTGGGAAAGTCCAGTATTTAATATGCCAAAGTTTTTTTATGTTGCATTTGTCTATCATTTTTTATTTCTTTCTCCTGTGTATGTTAGTCAAACATAGTTTTCAAAATCTTATTTGTATTTGTCCTATTCAAATAAATGAATGAATAAATAAAAGGACTCGGTCAATAAATATATGTAGAAATAAAAGTCTCAATTAGCAAATAAATGAAGTGGTTAATTTGAAGATTAAGAAAAAGGCACATTAATAGGAAAAATGTATAAAAAATTAAATGTATTTATTAGAAAATATACCTATGTTCCTCATTAACTTCATTATTTCCCAAGCTATTATTTTCTGTTGACATTTTATTAAGCTTTTTATTTATTTTCTTTTTATTAATTACTTTATTTATTAAAATAAATAACACTTTTGATTTGCTTTTTATGTTATTTTTCACAAATGAACCTGGACTTTGTATTTATTTACCTACTTTTGATTGAGTCATGTAATTGTTTATGAATTAATGGCTGCTTTATTCTTAAAAAGACGGCAGGGTTAAAAATGTAAAAAGTACAAATAGAAAGCTTGAAACCCCTTTCCTTACCACATAAATCATCTCATCAAAATTGTACTTTTCTTTTCTGTCGATCGCTGCAGCAAGATCCCTGAAATCCAGAATATTAACCGTTACTGTACGGCCACTTTCACTCAAACATCATTTCCTATGCTATTATCATCTGATTACATAGCTATGATCCGTTATGTAATTTTTTAAAAGTACAGTGGTTATAAAATGTAAAATAATTGCAGATGTAATTGACTGTATCTCCTCGCACTGACCTGGTGATGTACAGCGTTGTGCCGTCGGCGCGCTGCACCGCACACACGCTGCTCATGTCTCCATCTGTGGACGTATCCACTACACCGGCTCCTGTCCTGAAAATACGATAATACTTTATTGGTCCGATCAAGTCTGAAATTTGACTTGCATCACGGCAACTCCATGTGTAACATCATTAGGCGCTTTCACACCGCAGTACTTTTCCCACAAAGGTTCATGAGAATTTAGTTCATCAGAACTCTTTAGTTCTGATGAACTAAGTACAGATCGCGTTCACACCGGAATAAATCCCTGGGGGTGGATTAGGCAAATGAAGCCACTGACGTCACTTCCTCTTCTTCTGCTTTGGGTTTATTGGCAGGCCGCAAACAACTTCACGGCGTATACTGCCGCCCAAAATCCCCGGCCGGAAGTCCCCGGAGTTGTCCCAGCAGCTTCTACTGAAGCCTTCCGAGTAGATCGCCAGAACCTCCTCATCTCCACCGCTCCCATGTTTTATTTTGTGTTGCCATAATTTACTCTCTCTGCGCTGGGCTAATGCTAATAATGCTAATGCGAGGATAATAAAATGGTGGCTTCACAACACTTTTTTTGAGTTTTACGGGGCGTGGTTTGCAATCGGCCCAGCCAATCAGAAATATAGCTCTTTTCTCACAAGAGAGCCGCATGAGAGTCCCTGCTCTCTAGCAGGGACGGAAAAGGTGGTAAAAAGGTTCTCATGAACTAATTATAGTTCCGGCTCTTTTTGGTGTGAACGCGACATTTCGGAACTATATCGGAACTAAAGTGGGAAAAGTACTCCGGTGTGAACGGGGCTATTGACAAATATCAAGACACAATACATGAACAATAAGCAACAAACATTGAACATAACAGCACAATCACTGAGGGAAAACATGCTCAAAGAGCCTTCAGCGCGCATTTGATCTGGATTCAGCTCTGTGTTTACTGTGAGGGTTGACTGATGCACAAAGGAGTGCTTCAGTCTGACCGTATTGGATCGTGGGACCCTGTATCTCCGATTAGAAGGTAGCAGTTCATATTCGCTGTTCAGAACATGGTTTGTGTCCGCGATGATGTTGTGGATATAGCACGTCCATGTTAGCTCAAGTTTTTAAAACACCAATTTCTACTGCAATGAAGTGTGTTAAAAATGTAAGAAAACACAGCCTCCAGGGGGAAATAAATGACTAAAAAGTCTTCACCGTGTCACTGAAAAGGTGCAAATAGTATTCAATGTGGTATTTTAAGTTGTTATAGTGTAGAGGGGCAATTGTTTGGCAAAAGGAAGTGTAGTTTGCAGATTATTTTTTACTATAATTTTAATATTTCTCCATATCCTACTTTTTTTTTACACAATATATTACCAATACTGTGTCTGTACCTACTCTAATGTTGCACGTTTCATACTGGTTGTATTTTGTATAATAACTATATCTACCACTCACTGTTTATTATTGACAATACAATCTAAAGATGTGTACAGGACAATATCACGTCAATGTGTCAGCGCTCTCTGCTGGACAAACTATGGAATGAAGACATCCTAAAAAATATTATTTCTGGACAACAACACATATATAATCTAAAGATAAAATCAAATCAACTTCCAACACAACACATAAGATGGTATGTAACAAAGTAACCGAAAACCAAAAAGGACAAGGGTAACAAATATCTCACATTACCTGCTCCTTATTGAAAATAGATTAATAATAAATAAACAGATGCTCAGCCAAGAGAGTTCTGCAGGAATTAATCCTAAAATGTAATGAGTCAGCATTTTAACACATTTGTTTTACTTATTTAAAACTCTCCGACTCTGTGGCAGAAACACTTGTACAGGCCTTCATCACATCCCGTCTGGACTACTGCAACGGAGTCCTGTCCGGGATTCCCAGCAAAACCCTGGACAGGCTCCAATACGTCCAGAACTCTGCCGCTAAGCTTTTCACCCGCACCAAGCTTGGCAACACATCACCCCCACCCTCATCCACCTCCACTGGCTGCCGGTCAAGTCCCGGATTCAGTATAAAACACTCCTCCTCACGTACAAGTCCCCCCATACCCTCGCCCCCCAGTACTTATCGGACCTCCTCCATCCCTACACCCCTTCTCGGAGTCTGCGGCCCTCAGACACGGCCCGCTCTCCATCCCCCGCTCTCGCCTACGAACGGTTGGTGACAGGGCGTTCAGTGTTGCGGCCCCCACCCTCTGGAATGCACTTCCTGCCGAGATCCGTCATGCTGCCTCCCTGGACATCTTCGAATCATCATTAAAAACACACCTGTTCGCCCTGGCCTTCGGGCCCTAGCCCTTTCTTGGTCACCCGGCTTCCTTTATTTTTTGTTTGCCCTTTGATTGTCTGTTTGTCCACCATGTACCTTGGGTCCTTTGAAAGGCGCCATATAAATATAATTTATTATTATTATTATTATTTCAGAGTCGATTTTTGAATGGGATTAGCTAAAATGCCTGAAATAAGGTCGGTGATAAACACAAATTAAGGAGATTTTATACGATCTATGATATAAAATAAGTCAGTAAATACCCTACTCGTGAATCTTTGAGCCTTCAACATTTTACAAAAAGAGGAAACTCATCTACTCAGCAGCGGTGATGTTAAAGTCCTCTTTTAGCCACACAGTGAATCAACCATCTGAGAGCAGGAAGCTGAACCACTGGCCTCATAACACATGTTTTTGCTTGTTTACATGTTTACATACTCAGAGGTTTTCAACAGGCCTCGGCTCTGCAGCTGCTGCACCACGTCCTGGGCTCCATGTTGGTGAAAGGACTCCCCGGAGTAAATATCAAAGTGGACGTTTAAACGCTGAAAAGATTTGAAAATAAACCTTACATTTAACATTAAAACAATGGATTGGAGCCAACTCAAAAGGGACATCATTGGTATTGGTATTATTCCAGCTGGTCTCACTTTGTAAACACGTTGATACTCGTCCACTGTGATCTCTCTGAACTGTTGCCATAACGACACAGCTTCGCTCTCATGCTGCTCCAGCTGTCTGAAGAAGTCTCTGGCCGCCTGCATCGTTGCCTCATTGTGCTCCGCTTCCTTGTTTACTTGAACATAAACCTGCATGACAATAACAAAAACAAAGGCCTTGGTGGTATTGAAGAAAACATTTTTTTTTCAAAGCAGCAACAGAAATGTTTCCCACCCCCCCAGTGTTCTTAAGTGGTATTATTGATTGTGCCGCTGCAGGAATTATTTCTATTTGCCGTGAAGCTAGCATTAACACTGCAGTTGTTTCCAAAATGCATATTCACCTCAAACAAATGCTGTAGGGGATTCTGTTTCAGTTTTTCCTGGCAGCCAAATTTTCCAAACCCAGCTCCTAGCAAACCTGAAATAACATATATAAAGTTTACACAAAGAGAAGCATTTAGGACTTAATTCACAATTCAATATGTTGCGCACTATTTACTCACCAAACTGCATACCCCAGTCTCCGAGGTAGTTCATTCTGATAACATTGTTTCCAAGTGACTGCTTTAGGTTGGCAATGAAGTTACCTGGAGACGGAAATTATAATTATATATATATATATTTATGTGTAAATAAGTTCAAGACAAAACTCACCAATAATTGTAGATCTTAAGTGTCCAGCGTGAAACTTCTTGGCAATATTTGGAGAGCTGCAAAATGAAATACACATTGATTCTGTCTGTTGACAATCTAAGATACATGCATGTGGTGGTGGTGGTGGTGGTGAGGTTATTTGTCAAACATACCTATACTCAACTAATGTTGTTCCTTTCTTAAGAGTCTTGAAGAGTTCACTATTTAATCCAAATTTGTGATCATCCTCCTTTCCAAATGGCTCCAACATTTTCTATAATCAGAAGTGAAAGAACAGATTAGAAATCGCAGTACAAGCAAACAGGACTTTAATTTTTTTACCGAAGAGGAAAATGAAGCTGACAAACCTCGACAAGAAGCTTCCGATTCACTTTGAAGTGTATCACTCCATTTCCAGCAGAAATATCTTCCACCACACTGTCCTGGTTTAACTGAGACATACAACATTGATTTGAATGCAGATATATAAGATCATGTGTTTCTTATTGTTAAGGAAACAGAAATGTTCAATTAACTTTTTGATTGAAGTCAAACTTTATATAACACACTTAACACAATAACAAAACAAATACACAAACAATAATAAAACCCATTAAAAACAAGCTATTTATTCTATGTAATAAATCAAGTATTTTGTATTAAATGGTGAAAAAACAGTCTATTTGTGAGCCTGCAACATCACAAGTTGTATCTTTAACCAGACTTTCTCCACATGTGATCTTACCCGGTTGGCTAATTCCTCTGATTGCTGCTGGGTGTCACCACTGGATGGTAAAACCCCACTGCTCCGTAATGTGTTGATTGACAGTTTGAAGTCAGGACTCTGTCTGAGGAGAACAAGTTCAAGGAGCTTTAACAAACAAAACACATAAAGAGAGGACACACAGAGGTAATCTTAAACAAACTTAACTGTTTCCTAAAAACTGGAACTGCTGACAGAGCTGGTATGAAGACATCCTCAGACTGCTGCAGCGCACGACCCAGCTACACAGCAAAAAAAGACGTATAAGATATCAAAAACAGCTTGAAGAACATAGATAAACAGACAGTCCTGCCTCTTGTATTTACATCCTCCAGGGTCAAGGCATGTTGCTAAGTTAGCATTAGCATAGTGTGTCATCTATCAAGCTTCGTTACCTTTGCTGCAATCTTTCTTCTGAAAAAACAAGCCATGTTTCGCAAACCACCAAACACGCTTCAATGCAAATAAAGTAGTTGCTAAGTTAGCAACAATTACATTATGTTTAATCAATTCACATTGGTATAGCTACTGTCCTTCCTCCTTAGCCACACCGCTTTCCTGCCAGCTCGTCCAATCACAAGCTTCGTTTGCTTACTACGTCACCGACTAGAATGGGTTCGTTCGAATATTTTCTCCGTTCCTCCCGACGGTGGGTAACATCCGGTCACTTAAACCAGGTTCATGAAAAACGAAATATAATAAATACATATGTAATAAATAAATAAATAATATTTATACAAAAGTAACCCAAAGTGCTTCAGATAATAATTATAAACCCAAGAAATTAAAAAATATTTAGACAAATATGTAAACAAATACGGAAAGGGAAATTTTTGCTCATTTGATATTCATTTGGTTTTCATCTGCTGATCATTTACACATAAAATGCAAGCTTTTATAAAATGTTAGCATAGTGCCTGCTTTCTTATACTAGTGAACGTTTAAACCCATGATTATATGAACAATGTGTATCTTTATTAGTATGTCCTGATGGCTTGATACAAGACTGTCCATCATGAATTATTAGTTTAATACCATAGCCTGTAAAGGTTGATACCCTGGTTCAAGTGTCACATAATGCTGACTTGACTTTCTTTTTTTAAAGTTATTGCTGCCAGCTCCAGTTTGAATGCAGGGGCCTGGCAATAAATAGTTTGCTGAAGCTTAAAAAAACCCAGCAATACTTACATTTCTCTACATAATATTCCCAATGATAATAGTTGATTAAGGATGTTGCTCAGTGGGTTAGTAGTACGCTGATCTTAAGGGGGCACTGCAGTCAGCATCTCGTTGTGTCATTGGGCAAGACACTTCACCCTAAATAATGATTATTTGTTGTATGAAACAATTGAGACATTTAAGATGAAGAAGCTAAAACCAGACTCCTCACTTTCATTGACCTGTGGTGGTAGCATGTAAAAACAATGACCTTATCGTAGGGCTGTGCAATTCATCTTATTTGAATTGCAATTACGATTTTGTCCTGCCACAATAACGAAAACAATCGAAAAAAACAATTATTTGACTTTGCTAGGTTGTGACAGTGCACTGCAACATATTTGATCTAATTTATTTGTATTTATATATGTTTAGTAGCTTGTGGAAGTCCGCTCCAAAATATTTGTTGATCTTGTTTATTGGTATTTATTATTTTAGTATTGGTTTTTCAGTTGAATTATACATTCAGGGTAATCAAGTAAAAAAAAAAATACTGTTCAAATTATTATCTGTATTTGTTTTAAAGTTCAATAAATTGATATTTTCAAAGTCAATGAATAAACGTATTTAATAATCGTGATGTCAATTATTGACCAAAAATAATCGTGATTATGATTATTGCCATAATCGAGCAGCCCTACCTTATCGTAACAAATTATTTGAAAAAACACAACACAAATACTTGTGTAAACACTTTATTTGTCTGCTCCGCTTGAATCAAAGCCCCTTTATACATACAGCAAATAAAATCAAGACATTTTGGTACAATGAAAATAGGTCAAGCAAAAAAAAGAGAATACAGTGTATACAAATGTAAAAGCAGGAAGTGCCTGTACAGATTAAATGCTGAAAAAAGCCAAGATGCCAGGAGTCCAGTCTGAAGGCAGCCTTCGCTCGTCCACTTGTCAATGTTGAATCCCTTTTTTCAAAAATGTACATCGAGATGTTAGTCGTAAAATCCTCTGTGAAATAACTAAATCAAACAAAAACGTAATAAAATCAAAAGGCAAAGTGTGATTGGCAGTCAGCCTTTTACGAAGGCATCAGAACAAAGCCAAATAAATATTGACACGGCGGTTAAGAGGCAACAGGTAGTCACAGAGAGAGAGAGTCCTTAAACAAGTCTGCAGCAGGAAGCCCTCCTAACTCTGGCAGACCAAGCCAACGCCACAAACTGAGTCCACATAGATATGGCACAGTTAGGAGGAAGGTCCAACTAGACCCAATGAGTCCCGGAGAATTTTGCAGCAAATTGGATTCCTTAACGTCAGAGGCCCACACTCAGGAAACGTCTGCAGAGGAAGGAGATGACACTTCAATACAAAACACATTTTGAATCGCTTCCTCAACAACTACCACACGTGTCTGTCTCTAGAACACACATCACAGATGCAAGGTATTTGTTTGGGTTAAGACCTAGTAGGATTATATTGGCCTCCATTGTATTCCCCTGCTTTACTGTGTTCTCCTCACATTACGTCTCGGAGCAGTCAGAGATAAAAAAAAGGGCAAGCAGAGCGAAGTATAAGGGTCTCTACGAGCAAGACCTTCTGGATTTATTTGAATGTATTTATCTTTATTTGAATCGGGCCTGTTTAGCTACACATTGGACAAGCAGCTGTCTACTGTGCACAATGTAAACACACCAGAAGTGAGTCATGTCTTACACAACAGGACCAAACGTTGCTTTCAGGGATCAGTAAGAAAAACAAAATACAAATACCATGACAAATAAAACAATAAATATACTCACAGCTGGCCGGCTGCTCTCCGAACCTCCGCATCAGTTGGTCGTGCGTGAACTTGACAAACGTGTCATATTGCTCTGTTGGAAGAACAACACATTCATTAGAAAATGTATGAATGACTCGCGCCACATTGCTCCACATATCTTTTTTCACGCTTTCATACCAGCAAGCTTTGTCGTCAGAATCTCGTCGTACTCCTCGCGGATTTTGTCCTCTCGCTCTTTCAGCAGTCTTTCACAAATCATCCCAACCTGTCGGAGGGAAAATAAAGGCTGCTCTTTCCTGAAGGGAGACGAGGCACCGGAGGACGTACCTGTTAGGAGAGATGAGATCACACGTTAATACAAAACAGATGAGATTACACACAGACTTACAACCTGGCCAGGCTCATATTACAATACTTAGAACACTGATATCATCCGGCTGCCAAGCAGGCATGGCAACACAGTTATGCATAACCTGATGTAAGCTTCTGCTTGAGCCTCAGCTTTCTCAGAGTGGGTTTAATACAAAATTAAAAAAACATAATAAAAGAAAGTGAAAGGATAAAGGGACTTTCCATCGATATCATTCCTCTACTCAGGGAGTGGCTGACGCTGTGGGATTTCCCATTGTAGTTGGCCAATTCAAAAGTAAATTAAAAAAAAGGCCATTCTTTCTGAGTATCAGGATGGTAACTGCGTGCTGTTGTCAGCTAATAATATTCAGGTGGACATCCTAAGCAGGACATGAACTAACTAGATCCCACTAAATGTACGTTTGAGTTGATCAGTAAAGGAAGGGTTTATGACAGTTGTTCTAGGTTGAATGCATCCGTGAACACTTCTGAATCTCCTCACTAATAAGGATGGTAGCTACCTGGCAGGGCTGATCCACTCTGGTTCTGCAGATCCAGAGGACAGCAGCTGCTTTCCTGCTGGAAGGTGCTGTCCAGGTGTCGTCGTTTCTGCAGCCGCTTGTACTCCTGTTTGATGTTGTGTAGGATTTGCTCTGAAACAGACAGAAACAACATTTGCTCCATTACACAAGGGACATCTTCATACAGAGGTGCTGCAGAGATCAAACATCATGTTGCCTTTCTGATGTACCCAGGTAGATCAAGACAAACAATTGAAGAGATAGCTACTTTCTGTAAGCATAGAATACGGCATCCATAATATTGGTAAGCACCACAAAACATTGTTTCCTTTTTTATTTACTGAAATGGAAAATCTATACCGGAGCACACAATGAAACTAATATAATCGAAGACAAACTAAAATGTCTATCTTCTAATAACTTCGAGGCATCAATTATGTTCAGAAGAAAACTTTAATAATTTACACAACAGTCAAACCATTGCTTCCTGCTCTTCCCACACTTAACTTCCTCAAACCATTGTTAACTATTAGTACAATGAAAGTATTCATGTATAATTACTGCCGAATTTACAACCAAGCAATAAAGATTCACATGAAATCGTCTTTATACGAGTCTTCCATCGCAAAGGGATTAACAAGAACAACACTCCTTTAACTTGACAAATTACATGTGGGGTTTGGCTTTAACAAAACGACAGACACCGGTACACAGGGGGGGAGGCTAATAGCGAAAGCTAATAGTGTCCAGTTTACACTTAAGAATAGTTTTCCCATAATGTACTTGGGATTACACTGAATTCTGAAAATGTGGATTGAAATTCCTACCTGTGGTGAGTCTTGACGACACTTCCCCGAAAGGCGAGGGCTCCATACGCAAATACTTCTGAGGTGAAGAGACTGGAGACATGATCGGGGTGCACCTCCTCCTTTTTGGGGAAGCCTGGTTCATCAGTGGATCAAAGTCCATACTCCTCTTCAGGGTAGCCCCGCAAGCCATCACGCAAAACGGTGTCTTAAAAAAGTATGAATAGAAAGCTGTAATCCCTGGTTATCTGCGAAAGTCCCTGATTTGGGCCCCGGTCTGTGGTGACAATGCTAGCTAACGTTAGCTAAATCCAACGGCAGCGGCGATTCCGGGCGGCAGACAAATACGCCTTATTTTCGCTATTGTTGTCTTCTGCTGACAAATCTCATTGAGATTATGTTGAAAAATATGTCTTGAGATAATCCGGCCAAAATAATTTGAGGTTAATTTGCTATAAAATCAGATGATTGCAGATTTTGCTGCACTACATCCGAGGAGTACTCTCAACGGCTCAGACTAGTTTACCTTTAATTCCGTTCCATATGATCGGCTATGAGCATGCGTGAAAACGGTTGCACGCTGGTACTTGTAGTTTTTATTCCCTACAGCACCCACTGTTTTTATATACTTGAAGACTACGTTTCCCGAGGACTATGAAAATAACAATGTTCCTTTTATTTCAAATTTGTTTGTTTTCTTACAAACCACTACACTACGAGGAAGTTTCCATTTCACTTAAAACGTTTAATAGAACAATATTAATTATTATTTTTGAATGCAAATGATTAATTAAAAAAGGATTTATATAACAAATACAAAACATTCTTTTTAGATAGGAATCTAATACTAAATGAGCATTCCCTTTTATTTACAAGGAAGTGAGGAAACAATTATACCAATCTCATATCAATAGATAAAGGTCATTTTAAACCCAGGGCCACTACATAGAATAATCAATCCAATATATAGGTAACTCTAATTTCTCCATATTATTAACCCAGTCTTAAATAAAAAGCATATTTCGGATTCAGAAGAAAAATACAAAACACACATAAACGTTTAATAAATGTTCCTTCCTTCATCACCGCCTTCTCAACCACCCCAAAAAATTGAGGATGCGAGAGGCATCTGTATTTTAACACCTTTTCTTTAAATTATATATAATTTTAAGATCCATGATATAGTAGACCTAACTTGAGGTAGTAAAATGAACAATAAGAGTTGTTGTGTAACGTCATGGTGTAATTATTTGTGGTACTATATGCAATTGGCTATATAAAAATAACTCGAGTATCTTGCTCCCAAAAAAAAGGATTATTTTCATTATAAATATTCTTCAAATAGTTTTCTGTTAAAATGTCAGGAAAAGTTCTCATTGCAGAGGTAAAGTAGACACATCTTGTAGTTTTTTACAAAAGTGTTTTGAAGATAAATAAACACAATCCTGTTAACATCTGTGTGAACAGATGCTGCAATTTCCCTGTTCCTCTGAGACAGGAGATGAAAAAAATAGAGCAGATGTTGATGTCAGAGGATGCTGTGGTAGACATACTCTTGCAATTTGTCACTTTTAGGTTTACAAAAAGTTAGCCATAGTAAAACAAAATAAAAATAAAATGTAGAAATGTCATTTTCCCTCAAACAGGCTGCCACTATGGACATTTTTATAATCTTCCTCAAGAGGGCGCTAAAACATCACTAATGGCTTCAGGCTGCTGTCCGCTGAGGGCTTGGTCTCTTTCAGTATCTGTTCCTCATACATCAGTGATGGATGGCAGAATTCAAGGAATATTTCGCCCACCAAATGATTATTTGTATATAATTCTTTCACACTGTGTGCCTCTGTGTTGAATTCTTGAATACAACCACCGGGCAGACTCAGGGACCGTTTCATCCCACAGGATATAAGACTATTAAGCACCTGAACTTTTGAAACAACATCCATAACATTCATCTGGCTGCAATTTAGAAATTATTTATCTAATATATCATATTCCAATCACTTGTATATAGACTCTCACTATTTCTTTTTTTGTATTTACTTGCACTATTTTTTTTCTGTTTTATTGTGTTGCACTGTTTGTGGAGCCTGGGACCTAAGATTTTCATCGTCATAACTACACTGTAGCTATGTCCGTATGACCAATAAAAGCCTTGAACCTTGAATCTAAAGCATTATTTTTTTTGCTATGCCTACATGGTAAAAAAAGAGTCCACAAACTGATTAAATGATTGGAGTAAATGGGAGCTGGGTTTACTTCAAGTAACTTAACAACAAGACTATTTATATCAAAATATCCAATATAACATATCCGCATCAGTTTCATACCTGTGTGGGCCTCCATGAGAATGAGTATGCAGCAGTGTTTTAACTAGTAAGGTTTTTTATATTTACTTCAATTTATCAAGAATATTCACATTTTTGGAATTAGGAGGTATAACTTTGTGAGTAATAGATGGATATATGTATACATGTTTTTTTTGTGGGGGCTGTTATAGTATTCGTTTAACCGAAATGTATGCAAACTTCGGTTTCCCACCATGAAATAATCCATCAAATAACTGAAGACGAAATGACAACCAGCTGCAACTTTATTCAAAAGTTTGAAAACAGCAAATACTAAAAACACTAGACTGATTGTGTTTTTTTTAAGTCATAGATTCCTCATTATGCCACCACTGTACAGAAGCCACTTGACAGTTGACAATTTGATTTTCAACACTCATAATACAAGAGGCAGCAAAGAATACTGATAAACAGTCTGGATAGCTTTACACCAAGATAAATGTCTACAGAACAATTGTGCTGTGAGATTTCTAGATTAAAAGTACTACATCACCTATAAGGAAAGTCACATCTTAGATTCTTTTGTAAGGTCAGTTGCCGAGTCTTCACACAATGCATACATACAGTTTCCATCCAAGTTACCAGCTAATGAAACAACCCCTGTTTCTTTGTTTAGATACGTAAAATTAACAGCAGACATATTTTTATTTAGAGTTACGCCAGAAGTACTTCACTAGGCCTGTGCATGGGTTGCTTTTATTTTTCCGAAATGATGACCCTCTGCAACAGTGGCACTAAAAACAACTCACTGCAATGATCAAAAGGCTTGGGGTCGGAAATATATCACCAAGTCACAAGGTATTACACACATACATGGCTGAATTCAGTAAAATATTACATTTGATGAAAGCAGATATAGTCTGAAACCACTTCAGTTTGTTGCAGTTGTGTCCAGCACACTGCGTCAGTTTTGATGTGTTCAAGCTTGTTGTTGTTTTGCTGGCTGTACAGCTGAATGAGGCGATTTGAACACTTTGCAAGAAAGCACTGTACAGTTGTTAGGTTTACAATTGAACAAAGACACGTTACTCTTAACAGCTAGCGGGTAAATAAATGGACAACAAGGACCATCGTCACTCTGCCACAGAAATGTCATTTCAGATTTGACACGCTCAAAATCTGTGAATCCTTTTACCTCCATCTCATTGGAGTTTTTTAGTTGATGGTGATGTTTCTTTTATATATCTTGAGCATGAATCACCCATCAAATCTCAAAATCTCCTTCACACATTTTCCCACTCACTGAGTGTCGTCAGAACAAATACAAAAGTTACATGTTAAATGACAATTTTTGAAATAAGCAATCAGTCTTTTGAAACTTTTTTTCTATCACTCCTTCATAGAAATGCCTAATGTACATGAAGCCTGTAGATCAGAAAGTCAAGTTGCCAAAGATTTGTTATATTTATGGCGCAAGACACATTTTAAAATCTAAATGACACAATAAAACATCTCAAATTAAAAACGTCAGTAGCCCCTTATCCCATAAATGAAGATAATATTGTTTTCAAAACCTGAATTCACAGTACAAAAATATAATATGCCTTCACTAACTGGATATCATGAGGTCTATGGTAGATAGCAGACTCATGATTGGTTATCCTTTCAAATTGTGAGTCCTTTCCTATCAACTTGCAATACTTTTTGGCACTTTGGCACACTATGTACTTACAAACCAACACAAAATAATGCAACCACTAAAGCCAATGTGAGGAAGTCAATACTTTCAGGAGAGGATTTTTTTTATTTTTTTTATTTTCTGCTTTATTCTGGTGGATGGCATTGTTTTGGGGAGGATGACATTTACTGTACACATGTTCCCGAGTGAAGGGCCATCAGACAGCCTCTGCAGAAGTTTCAGTTGACACAGACATTGTTACTTTGGCTATTTTCACAGTGGTCTTCACACAGCTCTCTGCAGCCCTGTTGGCAGAAATGTTGGCATGTCTGTTCTGGCAGTCTGACTCGAGGCTATTATCCAGCTGCTGGCCCGTGCCCCTGCAGGCCTGGCAGGAGGTGATGAAGGCGTGCCTCATATCCTTGCTCCTCAAGGCGTAGATGACCGGGTTGACAGTGGAGTTGAGCAGGCAGAGCATGCTGCAGAATGCAAATACTGTCTTAATGTCATCGTCCATCTTCCAGAAGAGGTCATAGACCATGATGGCGAGCAGTGGGCCCCAGCAGATGACCAGCACCACCAGGATGAGCACCAGGGTCTTGGCGAGGCGGATGTCCATGCGCGTCTGCTCCGGGCGAGCGGACTGCACTTTAGTCCCATCTGCTGAGTAAACAACAAGGCTCTTCTGGGAAGTGCGGCTCAGCATGCGCACGGCGTGGTGGTGCGCCTTCCACAGGATGTACATGTAGGCGTAGATGATGAAAAGAACCAGCACACTGGTAACACCGATCCAGAACAACAGGTAGTTCTCATCAATCAGAGGAAATATGTCTGAGCAAACAGAGTTGAGACTTTTACAGTTCCAGCCCAGCAGAGGTAGCACTGCGATGACGATAGAGATGGTCCACATCACACAGAAGGCAATGACAGCCTTGGTCCGGGTCACGATGCGCCTGTAGGCGAGAGGCCGGTGTATGGAGATGTAGCGATCAATAGCAGTGAGGAAAAGACTCCCCACAGACGCAGTGAAAGACGCTGTGACTCCACCCAGTTTGAAGAGAAAAACATTGGGGCTGTCCTTCCTGTGGAAGACATGGAAGTCCAGAAAGCTGTAGACAAATATAACACTTCCCAGAAGGTCAGCCACAGCCAGGCTGCCAATGAAGTGGTAGGACGGCCGGCAGCGGAGGGTGCGGGACTGAAAGATGACGCAGAGCACCACCAGGTTCTCCAGCACTGTGACGGTACCCAGAGTCAGAGACATCACTGCCACAGCCAGCTGCTGGCTGGGGGTCAGGATCATGAAACACTCCATGTCCATAAAGTTATCCCCACATTGTAAAGTGTTAGTCTCATCTCCCAACATGCTCCGGTTGCCAAACAAGTCTGTGGCATTGGTGGGGAAGAAGGGGATGCCCTTGAGGATGAGCTCCTCGTCCGTAGGTACTTTGCCTGGGAAGGAGTCGCTGCGGAAAGCAGATAAAGGCTTCTGCAGAGCGAAACCTGCCTTGAAGTCTACATCATTTAGGGGGTTGTCATAGTTAGCGTCGTTGGAGCCCAGATACTGTAAACCAGATGTAATAGTCCGGAAGGTGGTGTCCGCCACACCATCCAGCACGGACTTCATGGCTGTGTCTGAGGGTAATACTGCAGGCTAAGACGCCTGGACAACCTATGAAATTGATGAAAAACATTTAAGAGATGTTTAGAAAATCTACAAAAGAATCCTATATGCACATGCACACATGCAAATGTGCAGCAGTGCAACTTAAAATGAAAATGACTTTAGGATGAGATAACCTTCAAATTCTGAGAATATTTCTGAACACAAATATTGAAATAATTTGGAATATTTCATAGTTTTGTACAATTGTAGTTTTTTTTTTTAATACATTTAAAGAATTTCTGAACAGTTCAGGGACCACATCTGGTCTCTGAGAGCTGGTGTACTCATAAATACTGTATCCTGCACCCTGTATGCATCAACATACATAAAAAGATTCCCCACTGACTGCTGCCCTTTCAATATCAGGAGTACACATAGAAAAACAAAAAGTGAGAGTACAAACGCATATTTTTGATGAGGTGCAAAATCCGACACAATAATGCAATTCCTCTTTACTTGGACTGACTGCATCACCATTTTTTTTAAAAAGCTGAACAAATAGATGTCAAACAATATTTAGCATACATGGGCAGTCCACTTAATGTAAGAGTAAATAGATACAATGGGATAATTGCAATTACATTATCTAAATATATGCAGAATTTGGAAAGCTATTTCAATATTAGTTTTTTTTGAAAGTTTCATGATCATGCACGAATGTAGATATCGTACATTTGGTGCAAAAAAGCTGAATTGCATTTGGATACAAAAACGAAAAAAACATATTTTCATTCTGGGACCACCAACCTAAAGCATTTAAAGTCGGAAAATAACGAAGAAACCAGTATAATGAAATATTTAAAAGAGAAAAAGTGCTTCTTTACCTTACATAATTTGTCCAAGTGCGCAGAATCGCCTTTTATCACCGCGCGTTAATCCAAGTCAGAAGCGCACCATCCATCCAGCAATGATCTTACGTAAAAGGTGATAAAAACACCGTGCATGTGTTAGAATAAACCCACCATCATCCTCATTATTACTAGTTTATTTCTGAAACATTAGTTTGTCGGCTGTCTGAAGAAGTGTCGCTCTTGGAGTGCGCTGCTGGTTGTGGACACAGGTTGCTGCTGCTGCTGCTGCTGCTGCTCCTCTCCGCGTCTCTCCGTCTGTTTCTCTGAGTCTTCACACTTATGAAGCGTCGCTCCTACAAGCCCTGTCACGTGTTTCCATATAGCTTTATCTGCCCAACCCATGAAGCTGTCAAGTGCGGTGCATAGAAACAAGGGAGAGGACAGTGGCAGTGGAGGAGGAGGATTTAAAAAAAGGATCTGATTATGAATTCCCAAAGCTCCTCCTGGCAGAAGATGGGATGGAACGAAAAACAACACAAAGCACACACGAAGACCTAGATTAAGAATAGATTTGAATAACTGTTTTATCTTGTTTCACGAGGTAATTGTGAACAGTTTTTCACTTTGAAAGAACAACATGCTGCATATCACTTATAAGATATGCACATGAAGATAACCTTTTGGCTTTCAATTCCCTTTTCACACATTCAAAGGCAGATGGAGGTTGCAGACCTCATTGCTATTCAGTGCATGTCTGTTTATTGTGTGCATAATTAACCATTTCAGAATCTCATAGAATAAAAAACAGACTTTACCATTTGATATTGGCTGCCGAATTACATTACATTACATTTGTTAGACGCTTTTGTACTGTGGACAATCCCCACAGGAGCAATATGAAGTGAAGTGTCTAAGTACACAACGACATGCTGACTGCAGTGGGACTTGAACTGGCTATCCCCTGTTTTGAAGCCCAGCACACTATCCACTGAGCCACAGCCTCCCTTTGAATCCAGTTAACTTGTTTCTTCCCGCTTTGAAAACCTGTGTTACTTTGTATTTGGATACAAATTCAAAAGAGAAGTACATTTTAGGCAATTTAAAAACCTCATAAACTGAGCAGTTATAATTCAACCCAAGACAATTTATTCACACTTGTGTTGTATATTTATGTCTGTTGTCCTTCCATCCATCCATCCATTTTCTCCCGCTCTTATCCGTGGTCGGGTCGCTGGGGTAGCAGTTCTGTTGTCCTTCCCCTTAGTATAAAACAATTAGTTATCCACAGATTCAATCAGATTACTCAGCACAAAATGTACGAGTCAGTTCCTGCTTCGAATGACAATAGCAGAGATAATCCTCCCTTTGCTTGGCCTTAATAAAAAGCAGACTCAATTCACTGATTATGAATGATCTAATTTACATTTATTCATTTTCCCACATCCATGAATAGAAGTCAGTGATGAACTAGTAATGTCTTCCACAATTGCAGAAACACTGGTGCAGGCCAAAGAGGCAGGAGCCGAGCGGCTGCATTGTCATAATGATAAAATGAGAACAGATGCATTAATGTGACAGTTAGTGGCCACAGATTTCCTCGGCCGGCAGAACATGGACACCTTTTGCCAATTTGGGACCGAAATTAGGCTCGATCATCATCACAGGTGCAATTATTAACATCTCTCAGCCAGCTCTGTCTGAAATTAACCAAATGTTCCACCTCACAAAATGAGAAGACATTCACGGTGACCAAATCACATAAATCTTTTAGGCTTTATGTCAGGCTACATTTTCTGTGCATTTATTTCTCTTTTTCGCAGAACTGGCAGCTTGTCAGTGTAAGCAGCCGAGTTAGGCTACTTGTAGGTCTTCTTCAAGCGGATTCTTATAAGTCGTCATGCAAACAAGTTATTTAAATCAGTGGTTCTCAACTGGTCAGGCCTCGGGACCCACTTTTTACTTGGTCAATAGGCTACATCGCGACCCAACATTTTGAAGCACTCAAATCTATTCAACAAAAAAACGTGCAGCAATATATACGCTTTTCAGCATACAATATTAATACAAGTGAAGTACAGTGCATATATCCCTTCACAGAACTAAAGTATGCTTTTTAAAAAGGTTTAATGAGATGATGGAATCAAAGTTGAACTATATAAAAAGGCACACATGCTGAAAACCAAACCCCAGCAGGGGGGTCTGGGGGGATTTTCCCCCAGGAGATTTTTAGAAATACTAACATAAACTATGCATTCTGGTACACTCTGGGAAGAAAATAAATCTATCAATCACCTGTCAATCATCAAACCGGGGGTAATATTTCATTATGTGTTCATTTTTATCTGAAGTTGTACCCATGGATGTATAAAGAAGAGTTATACCGCAAAGTTATTCTCCGTGGGAACTTCCGGCAACAATCGAAAAAACATCAGCAAATATATTTTATTGAGAAGATGGTCACTACGTGACAGAAGTTTTCAAAACCGTTTATGGTCTCCGATACTTCCAGTCCAACGCTGCCTGCATGCACAGCGTTAGAAAATCGGGCCTTCAAAATAAAATGTTGACCTTTTTCCCCCCAAAAAAAAGAATTCCAATTTTTTTGTTTTTGTTGTTGTTCACTCACACATCCACGACCCATTCAAAACGGGTCCGCGACCCCCTTTTGGGTCGCGACCCACCAGTTGAGAACCACTGATTTAGATCATGGATAAAGAAAATTAAAAAAGCGTCTCACAAGTGACATGTAATTTATAGACATGATCTGTAGGGGCTAGACACAGACATACTCCACACTCTGCTTCAAACCTGAGAGCGGCCAAAACAAAAGCCCACTCCTTCGCTGATTACTGATTTGCCCAAAGATAAATGCCTTGTTCTAGGAAACATCAAAGAGCTTAGAGTGAGAAACACAGCTTCACTTCCTCTCTTCATGGTTTCTCAGATTGTACAAAAAAGTAAGCTTCCAGTTGTTTCCTTAACCCTGGAAGGAAAACATCCCCTTTAGACGCACTTTGATTGTTAGAGAGCATCCGTTTCTCTGCATTCGAGAAATGTTTTGATCTTGTGTCATTTGTACCTTGAGCATTTCATGTCGATTTCTATTTCTGGGAATATCGGCAGGAGGGTCATTAAGTCATTTGATAACTTTACAGGCATGTGGTCTAGTCAGTGAGCCAAGTAACAATGTTTATTTGATTGCTGACGTGTTTACTGAGGGTATCTTTTATAAATAAATCCATATCTCTGCCACCTCCAAGATGGATTTCTCTGCGAATTATTTGCCAGTGTCCTTGGAAAATTGCAGGATTATTGAAAAAATAAACAATTTCACACGGTACTGTGAACTAAATGTGTTGTGTATCAGTTTTAGTAACTCCTCTATGACATTTGGCTATATAACAGTCACACTAAAATCATACCATATTATCATGCTATCATATCAAAATGCTATCATTGACAATAATAATGTTAACATGTACAATGTTTACTTTATTCATCATTTTAGTTTAGCATACCTTTTTTAATGAGTTATCTTAAGCCTTGTGTTATTGTTGAAATGTGCAGGTTGTTCTTACATGTAATTTCTACAGATAACACGATAAATTATTCACACCATTTGAACAGCTAAATGTGTCTGTGAAACTGATATATTTGAAGCCTGCAGCCTTGCCTGTCACACATGTGCAAAGTAATTTAATGCCTTTTATGTCTGTTTAGACATGCAGCACCTATAAATATTCACAACAACAACAACAACAACTGCAAGCACCACGGAGAAAAAAGCACCAGTCTTTAAGATAAACAAAGCAACACCTGAAATAGAAATTACAAAATGTTCCAGAAAATAATGTCATCTGTTTGTTATTCTGATCCCAGTAACAGAGACTTTGTAATATCCACCACATGGAGCAGTTAGACTTCAGGCAGCAGCGTTTGCCAAACTGACTGTTGTACTGTGACAGTTTCCTCTGACTTTGCTGGCATGCTAACCTGTGTGTGAGAAATGAGCGATGGCTCAAGCAAAGCTCACAGCCATCTGCGCTTTAGTTGTGGTACATAACATTTTGTCCTCCAGTGATTCACGTTGAGTCAATGGATCACAGAAAAGAGCTCGGGGAGGGGGGAATGAAAACTCCCACAAAATGGCTCGTTCCACACACACACAGAGCCGAGCTTTAATGAAACACTGAGACCCAGACGTAATAGTACTGTACTGCATCATATTATTTTCGAATCAATACTTTTTCAAAATATGATTTTATTTTTTATTTTTTTAATAACCATTTTTCCTCCTGGTCTCTCGCGCCCCCATGCCTCTGCGCCCCCCTGGGGGGACGCGCCCCCCACTTTGAGAACCACTGGCTTAATTGTATATCTCCCACCTGCATAAACACTACTAACTCAAACTAAGTAACACTGAAGACAGACTTCCTTTAAAGGTGACCTATCATGCAAAATGCACTATTGTACGTCTTTTATACATGAATATATGTCCCCGGTGTTCCAGGGAACTCACCAAGTGTCAGAAAACACAACCCTCTCTATTTTCCTCCATACCTAAATCTCTTAAAAAGGGGCTGCAACGGATCTGATACAGACTGATCCAGATTTGAACACTTCTATGACGTCACAGAAGTGGCGCTACGGCTATTGGGCCAACTCCACCAATCAGGAGGAGACAGCCACGGACATTGCCGTTCCAAAGCGCTGGAGACGCTGTAGTACATATGCCAGGCCTGTAGATGGTGCTGTTCTCACAGAATCAGCCCATGCAAAGACAGTGTTAAATTGAGCGAAATGAGGAATGGCTAAAATGCATAATCTGTTTGGTATTTTGAAAAATAAAAAGTATAAATATGCCTTATATAGGTATGGTCCTACACTATATTATTCAAATATAGCATGATAGGTCCACTTTAAAACATGAATAAAGCTAAATATATATAAAGTTCAAGCTGCTATTTTCAAGTTGTTGTGAATCTGTGTGACTTCCTGTTTACATTGAGTGATTCTTAACTACTTTACACAAACTGAGTGAAGCAATAGCTTTCTTGCCTCACATGGTTCAGATTACAGCGATGCCGCCTGAGAGGCAGAGAGGAGTTCACTCAGGATTCATAATGCACTTTGCACCAGCCTCTTTCCTGCAGGTTGTTCCACATTTAAGGGTTTTTCAGGAAGGAGATGTAGCCGAAAGATACTTCACTAATGCATTAGTAAAAACCTCATCAATATGGAAGGCCAACTAAGGTTTAGAAAACTAAAATCTGTCTTGAATTCCTGCATTTCTTTTATATATAAGAATGTTGTTGCTGTTGTTTTGACTAAATAGGCTAAACCAGTGATTAAGGTTACCGCATGGGCTGCGTATGAGTCATCCCCCTCTGAAAATAGGCCACTTGTACTACAGAATAAGCAAATACTTTTGTCTTTTTGCCAGTTAAGCAGTTCTTTTAACTTCGTTTTTCACATGTGGCACTTAACTCTGTGTGAAACGCTGAAAAAACGAAAGAGACAATTAGTCTGGTGTCTCCATAAATAGCTGTAAAGTTTGTTTGTTGTGTCCCAGAGCTGCAGCTGCCCCGCCCCTTCATAACACATAACTACAACCGTACTGAGCTTTTGCAAAATGATGCTCAACAACAACAACAACAACAACAACAACAACAACAACAACAACTTATCATGAGTTATTGTGATGAAAAGGTATGATTAGTTTCAAAATAGATGTCAGGGGTCAATGTCGATGCATCTCATCTGTGGGTGAGAACAGACCTCCATGTTGTGCATCAAATTAGTGGCAGATGTTTGTTTCCGTTGTTAGTCTTCTCCCTTTGAAAGCCTCTGTAATTTCAGAAGGACACACCATATTGAAATACTGTCAGCCAAATACTGGGCTCGTTCATGCTTTTATTGATTTGATACTTTGAGTTAGAGCACTCTTCACGGGCAAATCTAACAACCTCGCTTCAGAAAACTCAGAGAACATAAACGAAAGGTGACAGAAAAGCATTTACTGACATAGATCATTTTTAAAGAGGCCGTTTGATCAATAAAGAGTGCTGAATCTCCTTTCTTACAATTTGCACATCATAAAGGAAAAGCTGGTATTACTATCCTGCATGTTTATATGTTTACAGTGGACACAATAATACATTTCATTTACTTTTTGTGATTACAACTTCTTATCTTTTAACCATGCGTTGCCCACTAGGGATTGCAATGTCGTTCTGTCTGTCAATTGAATTTAACCTGAAATATCTCAACAAACGATGCATCCTACTGACTTTGATGATGATCTATTGCCACCAGCCAGCCATATTTTCTTTTTAACTCATCATGTAAAATATTTCAATATCTACAAACCAGATTGGCACAAAATGTGTATATTTGACATGTATGATCCCGAGACAATATTCCTCTGGGTTTGTTGATTCCTTATTTAGGTTAACATTTGTGTAGTTGGGTTAAATAACTCAATGTTGCCATGAGAATGGATACACCCATTAATGTTCCCCTCAGGATAAACTGTAATAACTTTGGGGATCCCCTGTTCATTAAGAGTCAAACTTCCAATACTATGTAAACAAAAACCTGCAAAACTAACAACATCCCATCCTTAATGGCAAATACTTTACTCTCGAATAAGATTAAGATTGTGAAATGGTAAAAAGTAAAACCTCATAAACATCATGTCACTGAGAGTATGTTAGCATTTTAGCATGTACAAGTGATGTGTTAGATGTGGACAATATGTGGTTTGTATGTCCCTAAATAAACTGTACACTTTTTATTTTTGTCAAAAGTTAAAGTGGATGTAAGAAGAGGAGCCTGTTGGTATCTAACTAGGGACAAAATGCATTGCAAGCAGGAAAAAAGCCGATCAGCATTTGCTTATCCCCCTGTTCCTTCTAAACTTACAAGAAATGCAAGAAAATGTGGGATGTCTCACATGAGTGAGCACCGCAGCTCTCTGCTGCTGTGTGTGGACTGATGATGCCGCCTTTTGCAAGCGTCCTAATACACAATTTATGAATCTTAAGTCAAAACGACTAATGTACATTCACCTTATCATGTGTAGGCCTCCAATGACTGTGTGCAATTTCATAATTCTAATGGAAGAAACCTGTGTGCAAATAATTATAAGTAAAGGCACAGAAAGATACCGTACTGTTTTTAGTTTATGAGGTTTGCAAAGGGGGGCATGGGAAGTGGACTTTTTTTTTGTCTTCCTGAAAGTTGTTGCTTTAAACTTTGTCTTTCTGACTAAACAGTTAACTGGTTGATTGTGGATCTTCTAACTTTTGGACAGAGCCAGGCAAGCTGTTTCCCTTGTTTGTTTATGGCGAGCTAAGCAAACTAACAGCTGGTTGTAGCATAATTAAAATAAAGACATTCTCAAGTAACTCTCAGCCAGAATGTGAATAAGCATATTTCTCAAAATGTATTATCTTTGAAGACTATAGAAGGATGTGGAAAAAACAAGTTTAACACTCAAGATTTACAATCTAAGATGAATGTTGCAGTGTTTGTAGAGTACAGTATATTTTTATAAATTGTATACATTTGACAACAAAGTGACTTTAAAGTCCCTTTAATACCGTAAGCTCCAAAAATGAATTAGAATTTAAACTGTTATCTTTTATAATACCAAAGTAGTAATATTAAAAGGGACCGACAACATTTCTTCTTCACTCTTTTCCAATGTCTCATCTGGTGTCCCTTATTTCCCCAGTACAGCACCTAGAGGAGATACAAGAGAATACAGTTATTATATTAGTACATCACATGGGTTTAGTTGTTTTGAGATATTTTTGATGTTAAAGTGTTACATAGTATACCTGTTAGTGCCCACGTGGAGGTTTAATGACATGGCCTCTCTGCTGTGGCTGTTTGCAGATATGTTTTCCTCATTGAGTCGTAACTCTCAAAGTGCACTGGGAAAGTTTGACACAGTTCAAATGAGGATCACCAGATCTGAGTCGGATTTAACAAAAACTACCAGATCAAAGAACCCTGTTATGTTCAGGTGAGGAGGGGGGCAGCAGCCATCTTTAAATCTTCAGAGATTTTAAGGGACTGGCCGGCTGTCATGCAGACTCTGTTTCAGACATGCTGCGGGGGAACAAATATGAGCCGGGCAGCTGGTGAGGAGGTAAGACTGACCTCAGGACACACTGGAGGACCGCCATTCCCATCTGGACGGCAAGCCTGAGGCTCCAAATCATTCAATCTTGCTGCTCAAAATATTATCTGCATGAGAATTAGAATTTGAGAAAAGTATTACATAAAATACTAGCCCAATGGATACATGATTATAATGAATTAGTAATCAGTGATTTAATTCCTGGAATCTCATTATGTGATTTATTCGAAACGCTGTGAGACATCTTGGGATCGTTGTCGTGTTAAGAAACAAAACCATTTTTTTTTTTACCATCTAATGGACACTAAATACCCACAGTCCCACTGTTTGTTGTGCATTAAGGTGATGATAAATGACCCCAGGGAAACATGTTGGGTCACGACAAACATCTGAATAAAATAACGACCAAATATCTGCAGCCCTACGTCCCGAGGTAGCACTCCAAAACAACAATAAACATATTGATAGTACCAATATTAAATCCAGTAACTTTGGTTGAAATGAAACTGCATCATCGATATTAGACTCCTTGAACCAAACTAAAGTGAGAATAAAATAAATACTTTAATATAATTGTATTTGCTCTTTTGTAGAATGTTTCAAATAATCCCAAAGGGGCACACAAAATACAAATTATCCAAATAAAACAGTGTCAAACAGTTCTTAAATGCAACATTTGGGTAACTGGAAAGAAATATAAAAAGTAAAGTACACTGGTGCAGCCATAAAAACTTGCTTTTTACTGAACATCAACTTTAAATGATGTCTTTCCATTTTGTTCAATTTCATGGAAGAAAACATTTTATAATAAGATTTGAAAAAATGTTTTAGGGGCTAGAGGGAATAAAATAAATAAATAAATGATGTTAAAGGAGTTTAAAAAATGTGTTACTATTACTTGTTTTTGTCTTACTACCCCGAGGATAAATATAAATTATAATATAAAATAAGCGAAAGGCCAAAAAGTTAAATATTTAGATTTGCATTTCAATAATAACGCATTTATTCAAATTAAGATTTTTTAAATATATTGATCAACTAGGTTAATGACAAATGTGCGAATTTTAGAAACCAATCAGTTCCTGGGGAAGTTAGAAATCTAAACATTTTAATTTAAATTGAACATTGAGGCTGTTTATAGGACCATCAGGAATACAGAAATACATGTGTCTGCATTGACTCTGGATTCTAAATAACCATACTTTTGTATAATTTTGTAAGACAACTAAAAATCAATCACATAAATGTACTTCAAGAGTGCATCAGCCAAATCAAAGCGTACACCTTGACCTGCTGCATGCACCTGCCTGTGAAGCACACATCCCGTCTCTGCACTACTGAACTGGCACGACTGCCTCTGATTTGCTGTTGGCATGACAACCAGTGAGGACTGAAATGACTAGTCACATGACACAGCCAAGGTTGAACACAGACAAAGAGACGACTACATAATCATTTTTTTGCCAAGGGGGAAAGGCTTCACTACAGACAGCGATGTATAGGAAAAAAAACAAAAAGGAAAAGGGTGCCAATAACAAGATGTTCTTTGCAAATTTCCCCCCGGGACATCCAGGAGAACTAGAATCTCTCCTCTGCCTGAAGAAGGTGTTCGGTCCAAATCACGCCCCGCACATCGTGATCCCACAGAGTGTAACAGAGCCTGGTGCGTTACGGCTCCTCTAGGAAAAGGTGGAGGAGACAAAAGAGCAAAAGAAAAACATGGTGAACATCTGCCATCTGAACCAAGGCTATAAACTGGGGCGTCATGGCAACTGTGTCCCTCAAATCTCATTGAGCGAGATGTTGGTGCATCGTGTGGCTGAGCAGCAGCAGGCCCCTGGGGCAGATATTCGGTCACTCAGTGAGAGCACGGAGGGGCACGCAGTCGTTCGCACTGCTGTCCTGCGTCCGTCCCCAGAGACCCTCAGGACCTTTAGACAGGCCGAGGTCTATAGTCAATAACAGGTGCTAAAATATGTATGGCTCTGTTTAAACCTACAGTCTATGGTTTAAACATGCACATGTCCTTCAGGTCACAACCCTGACTCTGGATAGAAATAATAGGATTTTAACCCTGCAAAATAAAAACATTATCATTTGATGTGCTGCGGGAACATATCATAAAAAGGCCATATTATGGTATTTGGGGTTGTTCCTTTCCTTTATTGTGTTATATAGGTTTTTGTGCATGTAAATGGACTGCAAAGGCAAAAACCCCAATATTCGCCTCGATTGGAGTCCTTTGTTTACTTCAATAACATAATGACATCACTATGTAACATGTCGCGCTTCTATTGGCTAGCACTTCAACACATTGTACGTGATATACTAAGGGGCGGGACATCTCTAAGCGGTTGACCAATCACAACAGAGCCGGCTAGCTAACCAATCAGAGCAGACTGGGCTCTGGTTTCAGACAGAGGGTGAAAAGAGGTGCTGCAGCACAGGCAGTATGAGAAAAATGAAGAGCTTTTTGAACAGTAGAAAAACAAAATACAGTTATACTTGCACTTCTGTTTCCCTCGTTCTAAGTCAATTGTGAATGGGTTTTTGTTTGGATCCTTGAAATGATTTCCATGGTTGATGCAAATTTTTAAAGAGCTTTTTTCAATGTTTTTGTTCTACGACATAAAATAAGTAAAAACCTCACTAGAAAAATGTTGAAGGTTTCACAAGTCAGAGTACAGAGGATGTCAGGCAAATCAAACATCACCATGCTGACTCATTCTTCAGAGGTGATGGTAAAGTCATGTGACCAATGACCATGGTATAGTCTTTTTAAAGCCTAGTTAATAAAAACGATAGCATTAATGTTTCAGAAATCATAAGGTTATTTGCTGAGAAATTATTACATCAGAGTATCTGAAGAAGCCTTTTATAAGTGGAGATATCCTCTTGGTAATTATAGCCTTTAAAATAATGTAAAACAGCACATCACAAAGTGCAAGTTCACACATTTAAATTGCTTGCTTGTCAGACCAAATCTTTCAATCCCCAAGCGTATTAAATTAATTAACACAGAGCAGTGTGTTAAGTGTTTCGTTACACAGTGTAATTGATATTTGCTGCTTTGATAGCCATCAGTGATTAGTATCTAATAAATAAAAGGCAACACAGATGCTGCTTTGTCACCAGGAATATGCTTTCCTGACTAATGTTATTTAGCAAACTAACTAAAAATGCCCTCTCCCTCTGCCTCACTCACACACACATGCTTTCAGTTTTAACACACAGGTGGACATAGTGATGATCAAACCTCTGATTCAAACACACTCGGACACATTTTTGATCAGAATCTGAAGGTCTCTCTTTGCACCACAGCTGCAGAACGAGTAAGAGAGTGTAATTTTCAAGGTTCAGTGATACGAAGATGCTGCAGCTTCCTGATGTTCACCAGGTTTCTGTGGACGTCAGCTCTCAGTTACTGCGGCACAGAGACATTTTGTGTTTTAGTTTCAGTTTGCCAGCTGTTCTTTCAGCTCGAGGATTACATTTTGGAAAGTGAATGTTTAAAATGTCAGCTATTTGGGGAGAGACATGGCGCTCTGTTGAAGCCTCACTTTGAAGTGCAGCTTTTACTCTTAACGCAATCACTTGACATTCTTTGAGAGTTTGATGTGGAGATGGTTCCCACTCTGGTATCAATCGACTTATCTACCTCTCTTCTAAAAAGCCAATGTGTGTTTTTCCGAAATGTCAAACTTTTGTTTTAAATTCAACATTTTAGAGCAAGATATTCTCTGTAGGCTGGATCTGCATTAATGTAACTGTGATGATGAAAAGTTTCAAGCTTCAGTTTGTTCAGCAGATCTAAACTCATCCTCACAAAGGCTTATCCTCACATCTGTGGTTATTATTCAGTCTGCGTCCACACTCTGCCGTGAGATGATTTATGTAAGCAGTCTGCATTTACCATCCACATTAAATTCAAATTTGTCTGCAAATGGAGATAAGATAGGAAGAAGCTTGAATTACTCTTTGGGTGGAACTGGGACGGCTGCAGTTAGCACAATAATAACACAAAGTAAAGCTTTTAAATCTAATTAAGAATAGAGAAAATGGCTTTTTGAAATGGGGCTTTTGCAGCAAAACTCTGAATGTCTGCAATATAATTATTTAATGTGAAATAAGTATACTTACCAGCATTCTAAGATACAGAGAAAATAAAAAATAAAATCAACTATGAAAAAATATGGACTCATCAGTAGGGTTGCAAAGGGGTGGAATATTTTCAGTAAGTTTCCGGTAAATTTCAATGGGAAGTTAAAGGTGGGTAGTTTGAGAAACCGGCTCGAGATAAACTTTTTGTTATATTCAATGGAATGCTCTTAACATCCCGATAGCAATGAATATTTTAAGTGCTTTGACAAAAAATCCATAAAAAAATGTAGAAGTCGTAGTACTGTAAAAAGCACAACCAATCATCTGAGCCGGCCCGGCTAAAGTAACTGGATGGCCTACCTGCCTGTCAGCCTTCCATCTGTGCACAAACTTATCTCGTGCCCTCATTGGTCATGTGCGCGTTCGTGTGTGTTGGAGGAGGGGCTCTGTAAGGAAGTGGCAGATTTTTTCCGGCTGTGTATTTTCAAATTCTAGCGCACTCGAGCTGGTTTCTCAAAAATTAAACCTTTAAGCTGGGGAATTTTGGAAATATTCCATATTGGAAACATTCCATGGGAATTATGGGAATTGAGGGTAATGTAATCAAATTGTGTCATATCCAAGCATAAATATAAACATTTTGACATTCAATTTTGAAAATTCCAAGTGTATTCCCGTTTATTCACATGGAAAGTTTCCATCTTTGAATATTCCCAAGCTCTATAAATAAAACACCATCCTAAAACACAATTTTAAACACCCTACCTGAAGAACTAATTAGCAATAAAACATGAACTGAATTTCTTTTTTTAATCTCATCTAAATCACATAAAAGATAAAAACTTTCCTCTGCATGGAAACCATTAAAACTCCACTGATCAACATGGGAGGACCACCGCTGGGCGACTTCAAAAACCCGATATCATATAATATCATCTTTTTAAATACATAATGGTCAAAACCTGGCGCCCACATTACCCACAATGCAACTTAACCACCAACATTCAGAGATTCAGGTGTGTTATGTTAATAGCGACGAATGCAGCCTCAAGTAGGTATCAGAGTGGCTCCAGATGTTTTTTATTTACAAACTCATGTCTTTAGTACGGCAAATGTGCAACACCGGCCTAAAAAGCTTATGAGATACGATCTGCAATTTCAAAAATATAAAAACGCAAATTTGCCAAAACACCTGAAAATGAAGAAACATATTCACCAACTTGGCAACACATTTGCAGCCTTTAGAAAACAAAAACAAAATGTGACAAATACAAAATGAAAACACATTTCCACTGTTATACAAGCTTTTTCACTTATATAACAGTATTCAATAACACCTAAAAATGTACGTACCAAAACTAAATGTCTTTGATTGCTGTAACTGAACGTATACGAGATCTCCGAGTTGAAGTGAAATTCTGCTTCACACAAGGCACTGCATTTACATTTTTCCATCAGAGACAAAATGATCATAATGTATGGCTGCATGTAACATCACAGGAGGGTACTTAAATGTACTATATAATAAATAAGAGTTATATGAAGACAGTACGTGGGAGGAATATGACAGCATGTTTCCAGGATATGAACATAATGTGTTATAGTGAGATAAATTGGGCCGGCTGGGGTGGATCTGAGGGACCGGGGGGGGGTTGGTAGTGGAGGATGAGGAGGTCAGTGAGGGTAGGGGGGGGGGGGGCAGATGGTGGAGGGCTTTGTATGTGAGGACCAGGAGTTTGTAGTGGATGCGGTGAGAGACGGGAAGCCAGTGGAGTTCTTTGAGGACCGGGGTGATGTGATGCCGTGATTTGGTGTGGGTGAGGAGTCAGGCGGCTGCGTTCTGGACACGCTGGAGTCTACTGAGGGAGGTGGAGCTGATGCCGTAGAGGAGTGAGTTACAGTAGTCAAGGCGAGAGGAGATGAAGGCGTGAATGAGTTGCTCAACTGCAGGGCGGGTGAGAGAGGGACGGAGTTTAGCAATATTGCGGAGGTGGAAAAATTAGGTTTGAGGGAGAGGGGTGGGGTCAAATATTACGCTGAGGTTGCGTGCCTGGGTGGAGGGGGAAACAGGGGTGCCATCGATGGTGAGTGTCAGGTTAGGCTTTTTGCTGAGGGTGGATTTGGAGCCGATGAAGAGGAGTTCAGTTTTATTGCTGTTGAGTTTGAGGAAGTTGTGTTGCATCCAGGATTTTATTGCAGTCAGACAGGATTCGATGTGGGTGAGGGGGGGGGGGGGGAGGGTTGTGGGGGGATTTGGTCCTGAGGTAAATTTGTGTGTCGTCGGCTCAAAAGACCAGGTTGTAGTGGCGGAGAATCTGACCAAGGGGGAGGATGTAGATGATGAAGAGGAGGGGGCCGAGTACTGAACCTTGGGGAACACCTCGGGTGACTGAGGCTGTGGCAGAGGAGTGGTTGTTGAGGGAGATGAAGTGGGATCTGCCGGAGAGGTAGGACTGGAGCCACCTGAGTGCAGTACCTTCGATACCGATGTCCTGGAGTCGGGTGAGCAGGATGTTGTGGCTCACGGTATCGAAGGCTGTACTCAGGTCGAGGAAGATGAGGATGTTGAGGGAACCGGTGTCAGCAGAGGTGAGGAGGTCATTGAGGACTTTGATGAGTGCCGTTTCTGTGATGTGGTGGGGACGAAATCCCCACCACAGGACTTCAGTTGAGGGGTCGGTAGAGGGTCATGGGAGCAGGTTGTCGGTTTGGAGGAGCTGATCAGTTTGAAGATTTCAGGGGTGATAACCAGAGTGAACTGGGAGAGGCGGTCGTGGGGAGGAGGGCTCGGGAGGTCCAGGGAGATGGGGGGAGAAATTGTGGCGGTGGATGTTGGGGGAGATGTTTGTGTGCCAGATGCAGCGGATAGGGAGTGATAAATGGCAGTGATTTTGTCTGAGAAAAACTGCAGGAATTAACTGCATAAAGTGGAAGTGGAGGAAGGGAAGGAGTCAGCACGGGGTTTGAGGAGCTTATTGACGGTGGAGAAGAGGGTCCTGGGGTTACGGGAGGGGTCGGTAAAAATGGTGGAGAGGGAAGCAGATTTTGCGGCAGTCAGTGAAGGCGTCTCTGTAGGTAGTGAGATGGGAGTTTATAGGATTCGTGGTGAACTGTGAGAGATGATTTCTTGGTTAGGCGTTCAAGCTGGCGGACGGTCATGTATATTTAAAGGTGTCTCTGTGTGTGTGTGTGTGTGTGTGTGTGTGTGTGTGTGTGTGTGTGTGTGTGTGTGTGTGTGTGTGTGTGTTTGTGTGTGTGTGTGTGTGTGTGTGTGTGTGTGTGTGTGTGTGTGTGTGTGTGTGTGTGTGTGTGTGTGTGTGTGTGTGTGTGTGTGTGTGTGTATAGATGTACCTTCTACATAAGCACACAAGAGTTTTTATGTCACAAATATAGATTGTACAAAATGTACAGATCCATTTCTGTTTATCATCTCAACGCCTAAAATGGAAAATACTGCACATTATGTACCGTACAGAGGAAAAATGATAAACAGCAAGGTTCCTGTGCATGATTATAATGTGGTAATTATAGTAATAATAATTATAATTATAATAGCACTTTATAAGATACACAGCAATTAACAAAAAGGGACTAAGCAAAACAAATGTGGGGATTAGATTGAAAAAATATGGATGAAGAAAATATAATGTTTTTTAAATGGCAAGAACGTTTCAAAGTAATTTTACAGAAAACATTACTTGATGTAGAAAATATTTGTGCTATCAGAAAAAAAAGTGTAGTTGCGCATAAAGGCACGAAAACAAACATTAAAAACGACTGAAATAACCATATTATTTTAAGTGATGCGGCGTCAGTCCTTGCATATTAATGAATCAGAATACGTGATTGTATGTGTGTGTGTGTGTGTGTGTGTGTGTGCGTGTGTGTGTAGCGGCGCAGCAGGAAACATTATGCAGCTTCAGAGGGTGGGAGGTGTTTTCTGAGATGGAGTTAGGGTTGAGTGATGCAGGCCGGTGTGGGAAGAAGACTAAATGTTGATGAGCAAGCTGGAGCAACGGAAGCAAAACTGTCATCTCCCGTCTGTGCTATTTACGCCTTTTACACAATGTATGCACAAACCATGTGGTCACGATACAGACACTTTGTCTTATAATAGAGGTGGAGGACTTTTGACATCCTTTAAAGAGCTCTGGCTGAGCTGACTAGGAGTGAAATACTCTAAGGTGTTCATTTATCACGACTCAAAAGGAAATGCTCGGGGATTATTTAGGCCTATTTTAAAGCTTGTGTTCATCATAGTTTAAATATAAAGATGCAGCCTTTGTTATCTTTACAAAATACCCAGGGCCCAACACGAGGAGGTTGCTCGAAAAAAGTCTGGGATTAAAAATGTGAGTTTATCTGCTGTTTTGATTTTTTTGTTCATATTATAAACTAAACTTCACTGAATAATTTTTTTTGACAGTCCCATATGTGTTGATGCTGAGGTCTGACGACAAACTATAAATTGGTTTTGTTGATTCAAAAAGTTAAATCAGGCTGTCAAAAGAGAAAATAATGACAAGAACAAGAAGGAAAACAATCTCGGTATAAAGTGTGACAAGGTTTCTAATGTGTTATTAGTTTGTTTGCTAAGAAATGAAGCAGTATTGCCGTGAGATGGAACATTTTTCGAACTTCCTCTGCAATAAACATGATTCCAGTCTTAATAGGCATTATGACTTATGTTAATATAGTAATCCTCTGTCAGTGTGGAGTAAGATGGCTCTTCACTTTTATCTTATGCATGTTTAAAGGTAGGGTAGGTAAGAATGGAGAAACCAGCTCGAGTGCGCTAGAATTTGAAAGTACGCAGCCGAAAAAAATCTGCCCCTTCCTTCACACTTCCTTACAGAGCCCCTCCTCCAACACACACGAACGCGCACATGACCAATGAGGGCACAAGATAAATTTGTGCACAGATGGAAGGCTGACAGGCAGGTAGGCCATCCAGTTATTTTAGCCGGGCCGGCTCAGATTATTGGTCGTGCTTTTTACAGCGCCACGGCTTCCACAGATGACATTTGTTTATGTATTTATTGTCAAAGCATTTAATATATTCATTGCTATCGGGATGTTAAGAGCACTCCATGGAATATAACAAAAAGTGTTTCTGAACGTGAATTACCTACCCCACCTTTAAGGGAAAAAATAAGACCTAAAAACTGTGACTGAAATAATGTGAAGTATGAAAGGGAAAGTTTCAAACAGTAATTGAGCTAAGTTAAGAAAAGTGAAACAAATATAAGATACAGATGCATTGTCTTCCTAATTCAAGGCGTGGCCACCGATTAAATGAAAGGGAAAAGGCAGGCAACAGGTTTGACCAAACGCAGATGTTCAAGAAGCTTAAACCTCAAGTCAGCTTCAAAAATGTCTTTAGCAGAACATAATATCTAAGCAAAGCGAGAATTGACGAGACTCTGTTCTTAAAGGTGGTACGGTACTTTATTTACAGACTTGTGCCTTTAGGTTAGAAAAGTTGTGTTCTGAAATGTTTGTTATCTATACAACTGTCTGGTTTCTGACTCAGAATATAAAGCACAATGCTGTCAATACTTTGGATTTGTTCTCAGTCTTATCTGCTAAAAACCATTAACAGCAACAATAGAAAGAAAATGAATAGAAACAAAGTTCAGCATAAAAAAACAACCATACCATTTTATCTTCCTGCAGGATTTAGATAACTGCATTTCCTTCCTGTATGTCTTCTCACATCCTCTTCTCTTTAACAATTTCCGCCTCTCTCTGAAAAGAGACCCTCAGGAGGGGAGAGACCGGCCATGGCATGCCTCATCAACGACATGTTGAGCCCTGACCCCCTGGGCTCCTCCACTTGATTTTCATCTGTTCTCGATATGAAAATCGACCAGCGATCCCCTCATGTGCCACCGGAATATCATCTCTGAACTGACCTTTGAATAACCCTCCAGCCATACATGTTATTTTAATAAACCAATCTATACACTCAGAAGTTAACTCAAGATTAAAAAAAATAATAATTCTAGTACCTCAACTGTTAAAGGAACCCTATAATGCTTTTTGTGTTTTCCCATTCCTGTATTATTACATAGGTTTTAGTGCATGTAAATGGTCTGCAAAGGCTACAATCCTAACGTAACATATTGACATCACTATGTAACACTTTGTCACACTTCTTTTGGCTAGCGCTCCAACACATTGTACGTGATAGGCTAAGGGGCGGGAGATCTCTAATTGGTTGACCAATCAAATCAGAGAAGACTGGGCTCTGGTTTTAGACAGAGGGTGAAAAGAGGTGCTGCAGATACAGCCAGTTTCCCAACCTCTTTTAGCAACTGATCCTGTATGACAAAGCAATATGACCTTGTGACCCCTGATCTCACGTCTGAGCTTCCCTGATGTCGGCTCCTTTAAACGATCTCACCCACTTTGTTGAAATGTCAAATGCTTCTCATTGAAAAGCAGGGAAGCACTTCTCTTTATTGAAGGCTGGGGGAGATATTAAGTTAGAGGTAAGAGATATGCCAGTGCAGTATCCCTTTAGGCATTATGTCATATTGGACAGTTCTTCACCTCTTGATTTAAGTACGAGAAAAAAAGAAGTATGCTGAACGTAAGGGAGTGCAGGGAGTGAAACTTTAATGCAAGATATGCGAGTTCACTTTCTGCTACAGACAAAATTCACTTTTTCAATCAAAGCTAGTGTAGGCGACTTCCTAGAAACTAGCAAGAGTAAGTTTTATTTTAACAGCTCGATCCCTCAAGTCCTTCCTCTAAGCCCACTCACCCGAAACACAGAAAAGTGCTTTTCCTGACTATTACTTCCTGAGATTAGGGAGCGGAGCGTGTCGTTGTGATTGCTAACCATGTCTAACAAACTCATGTCCCACTCACTAACATCATGATAATGTCCACTAACATGGCTATTTTACGTATATACAAGAGGTCGTCCAATGCTTTCTTTGGAGGACAAATTAAAACATTTTACAGTCAGGCCTGGGAGTGCAACTGACGTGGTATTGTGACTTTTTCCTTTTTATCATTGCATTTTTCTTTATTGATGACTGTCAGGATGTGCAAATGATTTCAACAAATGTAAATACATTGAATGCAATCTACATTTTGCAGAATAGTTTTTGTTTATCGTGGTATAAACGACAGGTTGTCATTTGTAATTGAAAAGGCGGATCATGCCAAATGTGAGCCTGTCAGAGGGGAGGACCAATCATACAAAGAAAAAGAGAACGTTCTGCAAATATCGAGGAAATACTTTGTCGAGGCAGTGATGGATAATGCCTGATAATCATCCCCCTGAAGGCTGAATGCAGTCAGAGCATTTTCAGTGACAGTGCAACAAAAATCACACTCAAATGTATGTGCTCTGACAGGTTGACATAAGACAAATCATACAAGTGTCAGAATTGTTTTGTATATTTTCACATTACTGCAAAATATATGTTTTATTCTCATCATTTCTATCACACTGTAACCCCTGGGGTTCAAAGGCACCTGCAGCGTTTGCCACAAATGTGATGAGAACATTGAACCATCATCAAACAGCATGCAGCCGCTGCTATCTGAAGATATGACACAGTGGTTTGAGATCTGAGAGGAGCTGGAAACAGAGCAGACTGCCTAATCAATCAATCAATCAATCAATCAATGTTTATTTATATATATTTGTCTCAGTGGACTTCACAGTTTGTACACAATATCAGTATGACAATACGACACCCTCTGTCCTTAGACCCTCACATCGTACAAGGAAACACTTCCGGAGAAACCCCACAGTTTAAAGGGGAACATGGGAGAAACCTCAGGGAGAGCAACAGAGGAGGGATCCCTCTCCCAGGACGGACAGACGTGCAATAGATGCCGTGTGTAAATCGAAGAGATAATACATTTTACAACATAGGTAGACCAAATGTTTGGAAATGCATGTGTCTGTAATAAGAAGATGAATCCACGAGGATGTCAACAATCCTGTGGGAGCCATCAGGGAAGTAGTATGATGAGAGTCAGGCAGGACCACAGAGACAGGTTCAGCCACGACTCGAAATCCAGGAATCAGATCAGGACAAAGGACTCAGGATCAGCCAGGACTCAGGATCCCAGCGTAGATAGACGAATGGGTTATTCGGAAAATGAGAGTACACAGGTACAGACAGAGAGAAGGAAGAAGTAAGGTGTCCCCCGACAGTCTAAGCCTATAGCAGCAAATCTAGGGACGGAATCTAATCAGCCCTAACTATAAGCTTTATCAAAAAGGAAGGTCTTAAGCGTACTCTTAAAAACGGATAGGGTGTCTGCCGTCCGAACACAAACTGGAAGCTGATTCCACAAAAGTGGAGCTTGATAAGAAAAGGCTCTGGCTCCCATTGTACTTTTAGAGACTCTAGGAACAACCAACAACCCTGCATTCTTGGAACGCAATGCCCTAGTAGGACAGTAGGGTATAATGAGTTATTTAAGGTAAGATGGCGCCTGCCCATTAAGGGCTTTGTAGGCGAGAAGAATCATTTTAAATTCTATCCTGTGTTCTATAGGGAGCCAGTGTAAGGCAGCCAGAACAGGAGTAATGTGGTCCCTTTTCCGAACTCTAGTTACTACACGCGCAGCAGCATTTTTGAATCAGCTGAAGCGATTTAACTGACTTCTTGGTACACCCTGATAATAAAGAGTTATAATAATCCAGCCTTGAAGTAACAAATGCATGGACTAGTTTCTCTGCATCGTTTTGAGGCAAAATATGCCTGATTTTTGCAATGTTACGTAGATGAAAAAAGGCGGTCCTTGAGATTGATTTTATGTGGGCGTTAAAGGATAAACCCTGATCAAATATAACACCAAGATTCCTTACAGTCTCACTGGAGGACAAATTAATGCCATCCATAGTTAATATATCTTTAAATAGTTTATTTCGTAGAGTCTTTGGGCCGAGTACAATAACTTCAGTTTTGGCCGTGTTTAACATCAAAAGGTTTAAGGTCATCCACGCTTTTAAGTCCTTGTGGCAGTCTTGAATTTTATTTAGATGATTGGTTTCATCAGGCTTGATGGATAAAATATAGTTGAGTATCATCCGCACAACAATGAAAATGTACAGAGTGATTCCTTATAATATTGCCTAACGGAAGCATATATAATGTAAACAAAATAGGTCCAAGCACTGAGCCCTGTGGCACTCCATGGCTAACTTTGGTGTGCATGGAAGATTCATCGTTGACACACACAAACTGAGAGCGTTCAGATAGATAGAACCTAAACCAGCCTAAAGCAGTTCCCTTTATGCCAACTAAGTGCTCTAGTCTTTGCAATAAGATTTCATGGTCAATAGTATCAAATGCAGCACTGAGATCGAGCAAAACAAGAATAGAGACAAGTCCTTTGTCAGAGGCTATTAGAAGGCCATTTGTGACTTTAACCAGAGCTGTCTCTGTGCTATGATGTGTTCTAAAGCCAGGCTGAAAATCTTCAAATAAATCATTGTTTTTTAAGTAGTCACACAACTGTTTTGTGACTGCTTTCTCAAGAATGTTTGAGAGTAACGGAAGATTAGAAATAGGTCTATAGTTGGCTGAAGGTTTTATCACTGCTACTTTGAATGATTGTGGCTGAAAAGCATTCTAATGTACTATATAGCGTAATATTAAAACTTACGTTTCCGGGAGCTGTTGATAATACTATACTGGTCAAAGGCAAGAGGTCATTAATTTTGTGTCTAAGAGTAACAATTTTATCATTAAAAAAGCACATAAAATCATTACTACTGAGTGCTATGGGAATAGAAGGCTCAATCGAGATATGGCTCTCTGTCAGCCTGGCTACAGTGCTGAAAATAAATCTTGCATTATTCTTATTCTCATTTATTAATAAGCTGCTCTCGCTTTACGCAGTGCTTTCTTATATTCATTGAGAGCAATATGCCAAATTAAACGCGATTCTTCAAGTTTAGTGGAACGCCTATCCTTTCAAGTTGTCTCGACTTTTGCGGGTTTCGGCATTATGCCATGGAGCTAGTCTATGTTGTTTTATTTTCTTCTTTTTCAAAGGAGCAACAGAGTCTACATCTGTTCGCAGCACATCTGTAGCACTATCATAATAAATGTTTCTTCTTCTGCAGGATTTAGTTAGGAGGTTATCCCAACATGTTCTGATACAAGGAGACACTCATTAATTTTGCCCACTATTAAACCACCGCGGATGCTCAACAACACAGCTTGTTTATTCTAAAGGGAGAGGGCACTCTTTGATGTAAGGAAGGCCAATATTGCAGCCTCTTAAATCCTTACAAAATAATGGTGTAACTCAAATCAGCTTTGTGTTGTTAAAAAGCGAATGCACAAAGCCTTTTCTATTTCTATTTCTATAATTTCTAATGTTCCCCCCTAGTTTCATTATATCAATTACAAACACCCCCTCACACTAAAATACTGATGCAATTTTCTGCTCTTAGATTAAAAAAATTCATAGAAGCCGGATTGCAAATTCCAATTATCTATTTTCTCTGAAGCCTCAGAGCCACATTTTTAGTGGAAAATGTCTTTGTGAGATATGGAATTCTGATAAAAAATGTGTAATGTGTGCCTTTTATTGCGTGGGTTTCTTTCCCTGTTTGTGAATCATGCCTAACAATATTCAACAGAGCTCGTTATTTCTGTTTTGATTTTATGGAAGACACTGCTGTGTGTTTTCCCTCACATGTCAATCACCTTGTTTTCGAAAATGTAGGAAAGTGTTTGAGTCTATAAGCATTATAATGTATAATCATTTGACATTATTTTCTGAATTAATTTTCAATGTTTAAGTTTTCTGGGCAATATTTGTATTTATTTGATATTTTTATGCATTGAATACTTATACCTCCTTTTACTACCATACTAAAATACAATTTGAATGTAGGACTATAACTTACACACTATTTTGACCGTGTTGAATTACTACTTTAAGTAACATTTCCTATGCAGGACTTTACTTGTAGCAGAGTATTTCTACAGTGCCTTATTAATACTTTAACTTAAGTAAAGGCTCTGAATACCTCCTCCACCTCTGCTGAAAGCCACACCAGCTGCAGCAGTGAACACACTTTTGGTTAAATGAAGCTCAGAGTTTCCCTCCGCTCCAAAGTGTCTCATCCTCGGCTATCAGATACCTCGCCAACGACACCGAGTCATGTCATTAGAGAAGCTGGAAGCAGAGCAGAGGCGGAGCTCGCAGAAATCAAACAGATCCCTGCGGAGACAGCTGTAGAAGCAGAGCCACAAACCTCCAGCACTCACATTGTGAGGGTTTCCTATTAAAGCAGCTGAGGGAGCACGACAGGCCGAGCTGTCCCCCTCACTCTGAGCCTGTAATTGACTCCCGAAATAAAGTCATATTTTCAAATTATAGAGACAAGCTCATTAGAGTTCAACGGTGAGAAGATGGATCACCAGGAAAAGGCTTTAAGGATACGTCTGATCAAATTCTAGGTTATTTTCATCGTTAAAAGAACTCTCACCAAAACCAACACTGAGTTTATGTTGGAAGGAGTACTCAGATCCTCTACCTAAGTAAAAGTAGAAATCCTTTGGTCTTAAATAAGTTTAGTGTGAGAGTGCTAACCAAGCAAAAGTGTTACTTAGCAATGTCACTATGTCGCGGGAGTAAACAAAGGAGTCCAATGGAGGCATTTCAGGCAGGGGGAGGGGTTTGTGGGAGAGAGACTACTTTGGAGACCATTTATATGCACAACAACCTTTATAACTTACTACAGGAAAAGGAAAACCCCAACAAGAATAATAGGGCCCCTTTAAAAACACGTTATTGAGCCACACTCATACTGTAGTCCTCATATTGATGAGAGTGGGACTGTAGCCTATAGGGTTTAATTCTATCCAGCACATACTCTCAGTCAGATTGTAGTCATTTGCTGTTCATACATAAACAACCAAACATAATTCCCTGGGTGGATGTATAGTGGATGAAATAGTATAAAATATGAATGACCCCTTCAGGATGTATAGTTTTAAGCTATAGCACCATCAAAAACGTTGAATGTCCAAACCTGTGTTAGGATCAAATACCAGCAGAACTAATTGTGGGGGAAACTTCTGTAACAATGGAGAGTCAGGACTCAGAGAGACACGAGGAGAGCTGGAGCTTTGATGGCAAACACTGACGGTTTATTTGGAGTTACGGGCGGAGAATTGACAAGACAGGTGGTGTGTCACGATGTGGACACAGCGGTTGCCAAACCAATTCTGAAGAACTCTTCTGCAGCTCAAGGTTTTAACTAGTTCGGAGTGTAATACTCAACATTCTTTATCAGTGAGACTAAACAATTATGGACCCTGAATCTAACTAGAGCTCTCGTCCATAGAAAAGAATGTGCGCCAGGGAATCTACGTCCCTGAATAGTAAACGACCTCATGGCGGCTTGTGCTCTGTCATAGACTGGCAACAACAATGCACCCAAGCTGCTTCTCCTTAAGAGAGATAGCAGCAATACCCAAGGCCGTAGACCTATGCCATGGGACAAGAGACAGTGAGAGGAGAAAATGATGAACGGTGTTGAAGGTTGAATACCTAAGCAAATGATTCCCTAACACTAATGATATCCCAATCAGCCTCAGAAGTAGATTTTGTTTAATGCTAGTGAGCAAACCAGCTTGCAAAACCAAGATGATCTTTTGTTGAATATTCTTTATAAATTACAACCCTGAGAAACCCTTTCAATTTAACTTTAGCTGGTGAAGTAACAGGTTACAAGAACAAAATGGGAACAAAGCTCCAACAATCTTGGTCCACTAATAAGTGTTGATTTGTTTCTTTAATGAAGCTAGTAGATACCTTTATAAAAACACATGTGTTCTCTAACCTTAAACAAGCTAATTGTACCACAGCGTGAGTGATGCCTTTTTAGTGTTAAGGCCTCACAATTTGATCTGCTTACAGTGGGAATAATGATCCGATAAAACATGAGTCATGATACTACACTCAGCTTGACAAATCCTCCTGACTCACACTCAAAATATTAAATTCCTAAAGCCTGTCATTACTTCTACAATTGCACATTTGAATGCCTTCAGACTGCAGCCACATGTGGTTGAGTGCAGTGCTGTGAGGGTTTAATAGAAAGAGGGCAGATAATTAGCATTGTTTTGAATGAAAAGAGAGGTTTGCATGCACATTTGAGGCTACGCAACAACAATCAAATCTCTCTATGGCGTATAGCTTTCATTCAAAAATAAGAAACCCTCGAGTCATTCCAGGAAAATGTCTTTTTTAGAAAGTGTAAATAGCAGCTTTGTTTATACTGAAGAAATAATTTCTCTGAGAACTGACGGTATCCCAAGTTGGTAATGTGATCAATCAGACATAATGTTTGTATGTAGAAATAGAATATTTACGAGCAGTGAAGGACACATTTCTGCGCCTGTGGATGTTGAAATGGCATTATAAATTTCACTACAAATGGTAGTTCTATTGAAATATTGTCTATTTATTGGTGATTTAGCAACAATGCTTAGGTAAGCTGTATCTGCTGCTTTGTGTGTCTGAAGCTCAGATGATGAAACACCACAGGAATATATTCAGATGCCAATTAATCCTGCAGAGCTAGGCAAATATGCAATTGTTTACGACTCTACTACTCTGGTTTTTTATTGTGCATCAGAGCAATAATTCAGACGGATCTGCATCAGCGAGTTGGTGAATGGAGGGCGGTTTAAAATGGGGCTGCAGTCAGCATCGTTTGTCCATCAAGGGAACGTGAAATGAGAAAGTGTAAACAATAATATAAAGATATTTTATCCATGTTGTGTCTCAGTTCGGCTGTAAGAGAACTGCAGTCCAAAATGACTTGACAGATTCTCCAAAGAGAACAAAGTATTTTCTCCTGTCTCCTCTCTGAGTCTTGTTCGAGGAGCTTTTATCGAGTCCATTTGTTTTACGGCTCCTCACTGGACGCACCCCGAGCCTCCCCACCCTCACTGTCGCAGTTTCACCAAACATAATGAGGCGTGGCAAGATGTCCCTGCTGGCCTTTTAGGATGAAAGTATGTGAAGAGAAAGTAAAGTTTGGATATGCCCACTGAGCATGGACTTGTTTTTCCCCTCCCATCATTCTCATACACAGCAGCAGCAGCCCACAGTCCTGCAGCTATACCACATGACAAATTACTTTTGCTGTGACAAAAGCTGCCCCCTCCTCCCTGGCTCTCCACCAAATCCAATTTACTCCTCTCTAAACCCCTCCACTGCCTCTTTGAGTTTTATAATCTGGAGATCTATGAGACCCAGTCAAGTAGAAATTCTTCAGATTATTTTTTTGTGGGTATAATTATACAGAGAACTTGGTATGATAAAATCTGGAAGAGAAAAGACCAAAGCTCAGTTTGTGACAAACTAAAAAGTACAGCTTTATGTAGAGAAAAATATCATCCACACACACACACCCTCACACACAGTTTTATTATGGCTGTGATGAGTAAACGTACGATTATCACAACAAAAATAATTTAAAAATAATATAACATCATATCATGTTAAATTATTATATACAAAAATACAAATATCGGTTCATGTTCAAATTCAAATTTAACTTTGTTTATTGTCTGTTCCACTCTTGGTTGGTAAGCAGGATTTTTCTTTCTTTGCCTATATGTATTTTATGTGGGCAACAAATACTAACGTAATTCATGGAAAACTGCTGTCTTTTTACTGTCACAGCAAAACTTTGTGAGTTATTCTGATGAGATGGACGTAAAAAGAAAAATCCTGTCACGAGTAGCTTTAAGCTTTGAAGAGCAAATCAATTGCATAGCATCGTTGTTTTTGCTTTGTTGTTCTGTTTCCTCCTGTCATGCAGAAGGCCAGTTTGAATATTATTAAAAATGTGAATGTCATAAGGATTCCAAGAACAGCAGTAGATTGTCAAAAAAGGATGGCAAATATGAAGATTGTCTGAGCAGGTGAGAATATATTTTGCCCTGAGTTCATTTAAAAAGCCTCAGTTTTCCCCTTTTCTGCATAGTGTGTTATAGGTTTTTGTGCATGTAAATGGTCTGCAGAGGCTCAACTCCCATAGTTCCCTCCATAGGGAGTTTCTCTCCAACACACTCCCCCCCCCCCCCTGCCTCCATTGAACTTCTGTAGCATAATGACATCACTATGTTACACTCGCACTTCTATTGGCTAGCGCTCCAACACACCGTACGTGATACTAAGGGTCGGGACATCTCTAAGCGTTTAACCAATCATTACAGAGACGACCAGCTAACCAATCAGATAAATAAAGACCTTTTTGAACATTAAAGCATGTAAACATGTCCCAGTAGAAAGACAAAATACAAATATGAACCTGAAAATAAGCAGAATAGGGCCCCTTTTAGTCCTCGGCATTATGAAAACCGTCACTAAAACAAAACAAATCTCATCAAGAATCTCAATTTAATAAAGAAGTCAGTCAGAAGTGTAAAGGGGGCTGAAACAAGCCTAAATATTGACAACAAACACCAACCTGGTTAACATTGTTGTCTGCAACATCAAGGTCACCATGGCAACAAGAGGGGCATTAGAGGCAAGGTGGTTACCGGGGGCAACAGATCCACCGAAGGCCACACGGGTGTCCGGCTGCAGAACAAACATGAGATCTATTGATCATGAATGGATAGCGGCTTCACATCACTGCAGCTTCACCGATCATCTGTTCTCTGCAGAGCCTGAATTATTCATTTGATCAGTGTTTCAACTTTGAACTATTGAATTTCCCCAAAAATACGAGAGCGCGAGGCTTGTCGAGGAATTCTGCTCTGAGAGAAAATGTTTTTTGTGATGGAGCATGCTCTTAGTGAAGTAAAGTATTTCCAACTTGCTGCTATAGAGCACTCTCACAGCAGAGATGGATTCATCTCGGGTCCCTGGAACGAAGGTAATGCTCTGTGAAGTGCACCAAACAGGAACCTCACCTCATTTCCATTTCTGGCAAAAATACATTAAGGGTCCCGTACTGCACGTCCATGACAGGTAAAACATATAGTGTTTGATGCAACAGAGTCAGAGATATATCTACATGTTTAGTTTGCCTATAAAACACTGGATCTTATGTTAGGTTTGATACAACTCTGATGTGTGACCGGATAAAGAAAACCCTTCATTCATTTCAAGGAGATCATATCTTGATAAAAGTTTAAAAGAATTCAAAAATAAAAAGGAAGTTGAACCTCAATCAATTTTTCCTGAAAGCAATGCAATATTATTTACCACAAAAGTTTTGCCAGTGATAACGATCGAAAATTGCATTGTGAGAATCTGATAAATGTTTAGGAAATTGAGTTTTTCAAAAGCCATTTGTTTATACCATGCTGTCCAAACCTAGATTCCTTTTCCTAGGGTTCAGCTACCTTGCAATTGTTAAACTTCCTAGAGTTTCAAAACCATGTTTCGTAATATTATAAACCTCTGTGCAGGATATTTTCATCAAAGAAAAATGTTTAAATAACCAATGCAGACCAGACCTTGTAACATCTGTTTACGCTACGAACAAAAAAAGAGCCATAATCTACACTTCCAGTTTGTGACATCTGTTATAAATGTTGTTTTCACAGTAGTGTTTCCAATGTCAACTTAAATTACTTCGTAAATCAGTGAAGTTTAAAAGCTGGTAGTCGCCAGTTTTCTCCGTTTGCATCATTTATCCAGTTGCTGCTCTATTGAAGTCCCAGTGACTGGATGGCAGGGACATAAGTGACAACGATTGCTTTCATTTAAACTGAAAATGTCAGGAAACTTTTTTATTGAATTTCCCCCCCATTTATTTTTCTAACAGCGTCTCCAGCAAATGTAACACACAGCTCCTTTAGCACACCAACATTTTCTGTAATCAACATCAAATCACTTCACCAATACGTTTTCTGCAGTTCCAGCAAGTTTGTTTAAAGTCAATGATTTGTTTTTCTTTCCGCCGGCTACTGAGGCCAGAAAATTAAAAAATGAGATGCTTTTTCTTTACTCCATTAACTTTGGTGCATGTGAGAATGTCAGCAGGAATGTACAGTAGGGATACATTCAGCCAGTAGGTGACATTCTCATTTTGTTATGTGGCTGACATTTGGAAAATCTTTTAGTCATTAGGCTGCAATTTGGCCTAAAAGCTTAAAAGTTGATTCTACTTGAATTACTACAGCGTGTCTTTGAACATTACTAAACTATGAACGACAGCTTGTTGGAAGTATTCTAACACAATGTCCAACACAAAACCATTGAAGATGTGATAAAAATAAATAAACAACGCTTGTATACAACGGAGTTATTTTATAGCTTTGGCCATCAGTAATTGCTGGTTTTAAAATGCTACGATATTGCTAAAAATTAATCAAAGAAGGCAACACCAGAAAACCAGTCTTTAAACTAGAGAATGCAGTTTCTGAAGAAATTGCTAGTGGGAATGCTTTATGCTGAAAAGCTGACGCTGAACTGCAATGCTGAAATGTAATGTGTAAGAAGAAAGTGAAGAATTTAGATGGAAATGATACATGAACACTGGGGGCTTGAATGTGTGATGATGAGAGAAGAAAAGAAAGTAAAAACGCTTGGAAAAGCAGCAGAATATTTGAACTGCAAACTTTTGAACTAACTTGATGGCGAGTGATATGTCACGATGGCAACGGCATTTGATGACACCCCTAAATACGCTTAGATGTGTTGATGGCTGCATCGTTACCAAACCTGTGAAATGTTGGGCCATTTCGAGCATTTGAACTGAAGTTGAGAAAAAAAACGTGTTTCATAGTGAGCATTGTGTTGCCAAGGCAACAGCATTTGAAAAAAATCTTAAAACTGCCAAATAGATGTCTTCACGGCTGGACTGTTAGCACACATGTGAAGTTTGAGCACTTTTTGACCATTTTCAGTTATAGCAATATCGTGTTTTACGGCGAGGGATGCATTGCCATGGCAACAGCTTTTGAGGAAAACTCACTAATGGCACATAGACATGTTGAAGGCTGGACCATTAACCATTATCTGAAGTCTGCTGCTCTGAGCATGTCAGTTGGAGTTATGACATCATCGTGTTCCATGACACAGGTGTTTATATTTGAGCTAACGATGTGTCCAGAGATCCAAGGTTTCCATGGTGATGTGCAGTAATCAGTGAGAGGAGAGCCTTTTCATTGTTCTGAATGTAAACCTCTTACATGCGAACGTTTTGTTGAAGAATCGTAACAGATATCGGTGAAATTTCAACGCGTGAAGCATCTGAAGGAAGTTGAGCATCTGAAGTGTGCTTTTTGTGTACTTTCGGGTTAATAATGTTGCCTTTTTGGCAGATTAACTAAAGGTGTGCACACTGCTAATGTTGTGAGTAAAAATCAGCTTGAATTGGCTTTAATGGAGACATGTTGAAAGTTTTTGTCACTTCATGCCCTCAACAGGCATTTTGTTTGATTATTTTGCTTAGTTTTTTTTCATTTTTCAAGCTACGAGATGTTTTCCTACGTTTTTCATGACAAATTATGTCTCAGGAATGTAGGGTTTGGGAATTATGGAAGGTTTAAAAAAAAAAAAATGAAGGCAAATTTCAAGCTGTCCTCCACTCTAGCTTTGAGATCACACACCTTAACGAGCTGCTCAATACACTCATGTTAAAATCTGAAGAAGGCCTCTTTACCAAGGTCTGAACAATGTTTAATATTTCTAAAAGTATGAATCAGATTTAAAAGTTGTTTAACATGAATAATGTCAGATGTGTAACATTTTAAAGTTGGGATGAAGTTTCTGAGTGAAAGTATGAAGGAGCAGTTAGCAGTTGAAGTTGCATGAAGACCTTTCAAGTCTGAAGAGTTTCTCCATTGACTTCAATGTTAAAAATGGGATGAATTATGGGATGTATCTCTGGAATTATGAAAGTTATGAATGAGAAAAGTAAAAGCCATCGATTCCCGACCGAGCTGAACGTTTTGATGTTTGAACGGAGTTTCTGTGATGTGGAATGTGGGAAAAGAAGAGGCGCAAAATAACCCGGCAGAATAATAAAGAATTTCGTGCAGTTTCTGACTGTCACCCTCAGGTTTCCTCACCTTTGTGGCATGTTCATTTAAAATCTGCATTTGAGCAGAGATGAGTCATTAACATGATGACAGCCTGTTACAGATGAAGCCTGCAGAATGTCTGTCTGCCGTCAAAAATCCTCCCGATTGCTGCCTCTGACGGAGGAGGAGCATCGCGCCTCAGCAGACTTTATGAGGAGGAGAATCTGCGATAATAGATTTGTGGCGCCGTGCCTCTCTGACTCCAGCAGCTGAAAAATGTAATTACATTTTTCTAATTTCAGAAGGGTAATCAGGTCAGGGCTTTCCGACTTCATTATCAAGAGCAAAGTTTATTATTAAAATACATCAGATTATTCTTAGTGCAGTGGAATTGATCACTTCTATGAATTCTGCATATAACCAGAGGATGAAAATGCAACTAAATAGTTAGTTAGATATTATAATTAACATAATGAGCATTTCATCAATAAAATATTCCCTTTCAGGTAAAAAATGCGCCTATTACTTCACTTTGTTTGGAAAAAGCTATCATACATAACATAGTATTATTATTGTCAAAATAAGACAAGCTGAAACAGGCTGGGAAGAAGTTCTCTCATGAGGGTTAAGAATGTAAAAGTTAATGAATTTAACATGTATTTAATCAATAAATGTAAGATTTTAAGTCGAAGGCTCATAGGCTACTATCAAAACTATCTAGAGATTCCCACAGAAATCTCTGCGGCTCCGGTTGCACTAGAGATCGTGAACACCACATAAATGCATTATTCAAAAATCAGATAATATTGGGACGATAATGGCCTGCAATTTGTCTGTGCTGATTTAATAACCCCGGAAGCTCGGCGGCTTCCAGCTTTTAAACACCTGAGCCAGGAAAGAGTGAGCCTCGTAATCTGCACCGCACCACCTGTGCTCATGCAAAGAGAGTGTTTACTTTCCCAGATCCATACAGGCACTCCCATCCTGCACCAGAGAAAAAACATTCTGTCATGGATTTACCTTCTCATGTGTTGATTTTCATGACCTTCCACCCAGATAAAGTTTTCATAAGAACAAGGAAGCAGAAACGCCGTCAGGCAGAGGTCCATTTTGACAGGTTACATTAGATCAGGAAGCTACAATGGTAGCCAGAATTGAAATAGGATGGGAGGATGAATGTAAGTGAAGAAAACATTTGACATGATTCTGCACTTGCTACATGGGAGCGGCGATGTCTCAGCGGCAGCAACCTAAAGTCAGAAAAGGTGAGAGGCTTTGATGATAATCAGCCATCTTTCATGTGCAGCCAGAGGGGAAGAGAGCCCGGGGAGAAGGATCATCTTTCTGAGCTAAAAGGAGAACAGTCGCCTAAGGCACCAACAGACAGCAACTCAAAACACACACACACACACTTCATTTGTTCCTCCCTTGTGTGTCATACTCCACTGACTTACATTTATTCCGTAACTTCTGATCTAAATTCTCCAGGCTGCATGACTCACTGTCGTCACCCTTATCTTAAAATAAGCACAATTCTACATGGGGGCCCGAAAATAAGCCGCTTCACTGCATGGCGGCGCGGATTGGAAACAAACTTGCACACGCACAATTCCATGAAATGCACACCTTTTTTAGTCAGACAGAAATGTAAATATTCCCTCAGTGTTGAATCAGTGCTGCAGCATCTTCCAGCCAAGAAGAGAGATTGTCCTTCATAAAAAAACATACAAATAATAAATAAAACAGATGGAGATATTATTTGATAGCGTAAACCAAACCAAAGAATTTCGATGCAACAGTAAGTATGTGTGAGTAATTCCTTTTTACAAACACTAGTGATAATTAGTGCAGATGGGCGACACTCCTAGCAACAGGCACCAACGTGGGCAACAGGGTAAGAAAAGAAAAAGCTACATTTTGCCTGGCAACAAGGTTTTCCTATGGGAGTAAAACAAAGAGAAAAGAAGCCTTTTAAAAATCGGATCTGAGCAGATTTCAACCCATTTCTAACCTTAGACTATATTCAGTATGAAGAATAATTGACACTTCTTTTCTGATGAATTTTAAGTCTTGAACGTTTATCTAAAATAATGCTTCTACTTAGGAGTTTTTAGTTCAGACGAAAAATGACACCTATCAAGTCAGTCAGGTGGTGTTTATTAAAGTGACTTAATATAATTATTTTACTGCACGTGTGTATTGCTTTGATATGAATCTGGATATCGGTTCAGATACAAATCATACTTGATTTTGCTCGTTAGAGTTTTTCTTATCATACTGCATTTCGTTTTGAAGCACATGGGACTACTTTTCATCTACAAAACTAAAAGTAGTCCTTTTTGCCTTTGTGATTAGAAAACTAACTTTTTAGCCAGTTTGACCAATTTAGAAAAGGTCTTCAGATCAGTGCGTGAAAGAAACACGTCTGGGCCTGAGCATTAATGGATGTGTTAAACTTGCACCTGGATAGCATTTAGCGACATGTTGTGTGAGACGAGAGATGTGGTTCACAAGGGTTTTATTCATAACTAACTGGTACCAGTACAAAAACTGCAACTTTCTTGACTTGCAGAACCGTCTTTGAAATTGACAAAATCATATGTTCACATTGCACAATTCAAGGGATCAAAATACTATATTTAATAGTATACCATCTTTGTTGGAATGAGGTCCCATGGGTGGACACCGGATAGTGAGGGATTATGTTTCTCTAAAAAGTCCGAGATCTCAACTCAATTTAACATGTTTCTATCTGATCCTTCATCTCCCTCTCTGAACATCAACTGAGTAAACATCTTTTGGTCAAGTCCAGAGAATCAACGGGCACAAAAACCGTTCACCTTCCTGTCCCTGTCTATTTGTCGCCCATCTGTATCTGGATTTAACTGTTGCTGCTCCTTCATTTAGTTTGTTGAGTCTATGTAATCATGTTGCCATTTCCCAGCCCACCCCTATGGCCTTTAAAACAAAAAGTCCACACAGATGGGCTTCCTTTGGACGACATGTTACGAAACACAGAGCTGAGATCTCATTTGTATCCGTTTTAATTATGAAAACATTTGGAAAACCAGGCGGCATCGTTAATTGAAACCCAAAAGCACATGTGCTAATCTTAATAAAATCTTCTTGAAGAGTCGTTTCCTCTTTAAAAATGCATTGAGACGGCAGACTGAGCGTTTATGATGTTTACTCCTCCTTCAATACAAATAAGGAACTTGTTGACAAAACACGAACAAGGTCTGCATCGAGAGGTGTTTTTTTGTAGAGATAAAGAACGTCCCTTTTGATAAATAGCTCAGGCTTTTTAAAAAAAAAAAAAAGAAAAAAAAAAAAGATAAATAGCAAAATAAAATAAACTAACCATTATGAATTTCATTTGAATAAGAACACCAGCAAGTAAAGCTACAAAGAAGTCTACAAGGTAAATTAATGAGGCAGTCAATCAAAGTCCTAGCATTTACAGGCTGTGAAAGCAAATGTGCTGATGGAAATAAAAGCTTTGAAATGTCTGTTTTCTGTAGGGGGGGGCGGGGGGCTGGTGATGTGGGCTGCGACTGGAGAGCGTCCGGGTGAGAGCTATGGGATGGCCCGGTTCACTCTCTTTGGAGGAGGTGGGGGCATTAGCTCAGTGTCTGCGTCTCGGGGGTGTTTCCGGTTCTGGGCTTGGACGGCCTGAGAGTAGCGGTCCACAAACTCCAACAGGATGTCCTTAGTGACGGGCTCCGTGATGCTTTTACACACCCCTGTGGAGAGAAACCACAAACACAGGAGGACGTTACTAAAGAGATGCTGACAGACAGACGCATGCAGCCTTCTGGATCACAGGCGATTTAGCACATGCTACATAAATACATAGTTGTTGGGAAAGTACTGAATGGGCTATTCCAATATCAGAGTAGCTCATGATAACAAAGGCCCTACTGTACGTAGCTGTGGACGTAACCGGATGTGTGATTACCTAGAAGAGCGTCAGGACTGTTTTAGGAATATGATAGCTATGTGATTAACATGATGATTCAGCCTCTATGGAGATACACACATGACAATCATGATCATTTCTGACGTGGAGCTAATCTGAAGTAAACATTGAATACTGCTTTGAACCGGTATTTTCCATCTTGTGACTGTGATACCCCCTCTCTTGTATTTAAGTGTGTGAAGGACACTGTTCAGGGAACTATTTGTCCCATGCAGCCCTGTATGTGATGACTTCTTCCATTCTTTCAAGGATAATAAATACATATATCCTGATATTGAAGCTCAAGCCGGTGACGAGTGATATTTCCCTAACAATAATACATATAAAGGAACCCTATTATGCTAATTTAAGATTCATATGTGTGTGTTTTGTGCCTCTACTGTGACATGTCTACGTGCTTTAATGTTCAAAAAACTCTTTATTTTTCTCATACTGCCTGTGCTGCAGCAACTCTTTTCACCCTCTGTCTGAAACCACAGCCCAGTCTGCTCTGATTGGTTAGCTGGTTGTCTCTGCTGTGATTGGTCAACCGCTTAGAGATGACACGCCCCTTATCAGGTACAACGGCCCGTCCACACACAGGCATGAAAAAAATCTTTCAAAGCTTCGCCCATTCACTTGAATGGGGTGACGTAGAAGATTTTTAATCTTCGCCGAACTGCATTGTGGGGAGCGGAGCATGGCTTTGCAAGCATCGTGAGCATCAAAAGTTGAGCAATGTTCAACTTTTGATGCTCCCGATGCTTGCGAAGCTGGCATCAGCCAATCAAATCCCGTTTATGCAAATCCCGCCAGTGCAAGCGCTAGCCAATCAAACCGCGTGCAAGCTGGGAGAGCCAGACCGCAGTTCATTTCCTCATATTCCAAACGAGAAATTACGGTAGCAAATCACCCGGTTCTTTACGACAGGTACTATTTACCGGGATACAAACCGGAGGAACCAGGCATGGAGGGACGTGGCAGAGACAGTGGGTGAAACTGGTAGGTTTTCGCCTGTTTGGAGAGTTTATATCCAGTTTACTTCGTTTTAACATTGCTATTGCTTTGTATGTCGGGGGCGGGAGATTCATGTGATTGGTTGTTGGTCGCAAAAAATCGCCAAGCTTCAGACACGCCCAGCATCAAGATTTTTTTCATGCCTGTGTGTGGACGGGCCGTAATGTGTTGGAGTGTATAATGTGTTGGAGTGTATAATGAGTTGGAGTGCATAATGTGTTGGAGTGCATAATGTGTTGGAGTGCATAATGTGTTGGAGTGTATAATGTGTTGGAGTGTATAATGTGTTGGAGTGCATAATGTGTTGGAGTGCATAATGTGTTGGAGTGCATAATGTGTTGGAGTGTATAATGTGTTGGAGTGTATAATGTGTTGGAGTGTATAATGTGTTGGAGTGTATAATGTGTTGGAGTGTATAATGTGTTGGAGTGTATAATGTGTTGGAGTGTATAATGTATTGGAGTGTATAATGTGTTGGAGTGTATAATGTGTTGGAGTGTATAATGTGTTGGAGTGCATAATGTGTTGGAGTGTATAATGTGTTGGAGTGTATAATGTGTTGGAGTGTATAATGTGTTGGAGTGTATAATGTGTTGGAGTGCATAATGTGTTGGAGTGTATAATGTGTTGGAGTGCATAATGTGTTGGAGTGTATAATGTGTTGGAGTGTATAATGTGTTGGAGTGTATAATGTATTGGAGTGTATAATGTGTTGGAGTGTATAATGTGTTGGAGTGCATAATGTGTTGGAGTGTATAATGTGTTGGAGTGTATAATGTGTTGGAGTGTATAATGTGTTGGAGTGCTAGCAAAAAGTACGCGTGTGCTACATAGTGATGTCATGAGTGAGCAATGGAGCTTTTGCAGACTATACCAGAGTAAATCGTTTTTTTATAATTTTCTTTTAAAATAGCAACCCAAAGGTCTGTATGGAGACATTGTTACTAAGGGAACTGCCAAGGGTGACCCAGGTGGAAATGTTATAGATGAATACGTCCCTGTGTTGTTATTGGAGCTTTATCTATGGTTGTTGTCAGCTGGAGAAGAAATGCAGGACTATCTTTTTACATTTGAGATAAAACATACTTTTTGCCTGAGGATTTAAAGCTCAATTATTCTCAAGTCTTCTTCTATGATACAATTCATTATTTTTATGTATTTTCTCTCGCTTTTGCTTTTAGTTTTTATGACTTCAATTTGTACTTTAAGGTGCCGTGTTGCACAGCACTGTAAACTCAGCACTTAGATAAGCGCTGCACACAAATAAGGTTTATTACTGTGGTAAAGTGTTGCTCTGCATTCTCTCAGGCCATTCAATTCAATACAGCTACTAAAAAGATACAAATGGTTTTAAGATAGTGGTTTTCAAAACATTAGCAGTCAAATAACATCATACTTTTCCTTTTATTAAGAACGTTATTACACTGCTGATAGAATATATTGCACAGTGATAATAAGCTTCACCTAGGTGATTCTTTTTATGCTCTCAAAATATATTTTATTTTACAAGTATAACAAGATGACGTCATTGTAGCTCTGCTTTAAGCGCCCTAAAAACCGTCATCTAAAAAGCAGGATGAATTTATTTCCTTTGAAACAAGTTGTCATATTGGACATGTTAGATTATTATTGTTCACGCACTAAGAAGACAGCTTTTATTTGAATTTGTGTTTCAAGTTTTGGTTGATTTTAAAGTTGAAATGTCTGCTGTAAAACCAAACCACGCTTAAAACGCACGTTTGAGCTGAAGGGATTTTGCAGATTTGCTTTGGGTTTGATACTCCGAGTGACCCCTTTCACTTACTCATTGTTAATAAACAAATGTCGATGAGAGCTTTAAACACAACAGTTAAACCTCAGATATAAAGTCATGCTGCAATTCTAGATTTTGGCACCGAAGGCAAAGAGATGAAACAAAACCTATTTTCCCAATTCACGGAAAAAAGCATTGTTGGCACCAAATACAGATCCAGGCTGTCTGGAAAGTTAAACACGAAATCTTCTGCCCCTTCACGCACACTCTACCAATCAAACTAAGACAGGGGCCTGATGTGCAGGACAGATAAAAGGAGCCATTAATCTGTTCAGGCTGTTACTCTGGCAGATAGAGGAGACGGTGAGAGAATAATAACAGAGTGTCAGAAAGTCTCACCCATGGCTGTGTCGTAGGAGTTTGGGAAGCTCTTGTCAACCCGCTGCCTCATGAACACCCAGGTGCTGTTGGCGAAGGTGCACTCGATGATCTTGTTGTCGTACTGCTTCAGCTCTTTGGTGGCCTGTGAAGACGAAGATGAAAGGACACAAAGTTAGAGAGAAAGCAGTGCAATTTTTGTTTCTCTTTTTGCCACCATTTCCTGTGAAAAGGATAAAACCGCTCGTGTATTTTGAGACATTTTCAGAGACATGCTGGTGCATTGATGAAAGCCAACAGCTCACAATGATTGGCATGAGGAGCTGCATTTTTTTCAAACATGATATGAATATGCTGCAAATTTTTATCTTCACGTGAGATGTTACTACTTACCATTGGTTCATTTTAGAAGCAGTCAAGAGGGTAACATTTAAATGCATTAAATGTTTTTTATGATGTTCTTTAAGCAGAAGTAACATTTCTTTGAAGCAAATGCTTAAGTTTTGTCTCTTTTTTTTTTTTGATGGATGTTTGTTTCACATTTGTTTTACAATACACCGATATAAATTAAAGTGGACCTATCACGCTATATTTGAAAAATATATTGTAGGGCCATACCTATACAAAACATGTCTGTGAAGGTTTTTTTGTCAAAATACCAAACAGATCACCCATTGTAGCCCTGCCTCATACTGCTCAAACTTCCTCTTTTGAAGCCCTGTTAGAGAAACGCAGATTTTTGGT